>NC_090929.1:469378056-469681534 GCF_040938575.1 Ambystoma mexicanum | reverse complement strand
GCCAGGTCTTCTGGTCTGGACCTTCCCAAAGCTGGGAATAGGTAGCACCTTCCAAAGGCGGGGGTGGGCGGCGTTCGGAAAAAACAAACCTTGGAGCGCATCTCTAAAAACATATCTTTACAAACGAGCCCGTTTATGAATATTGCGAGAAAGTTTCTCATTAGTGTGTGCAGCCAGTGTGTATTCCCAGGATTGTATTTGGCTTCGAGGCGGAACAGTAGCCTCATTACTAGTGTCTGCAAAGGTGCATCGGCCTCAGGAATGCATGGAATCAGCACTATGCCGATTGCTTTAATAGCGCGCATGCAGTACGTACAGCACTTCAAAGCGCTGTGGTGCGATAGAAATGGGGAGGGGAGAATAGGAATCGGCTCAAGAATATAGGGAAAAGGCGACGAATTGTGCATGATGGTTATTGTGACCCCTTTTCTCAAAACCAAAAACCGGGACAATTTTGGAAAGTTAGTACAGTTGTCCTTTAACAAGAACATCAAGGTGTAAAAATATAACATTGCTAAGCCCACAGACTCAGAAGTTTATCAGAGTTATATATATTCAATGAAAAACCTTAGGTAAGGTGCAGTTAAGTGGCGCAGATTTAACTAAAAAAAAAGCCTTGAAATGAATCGGATTTGAGTCGTCATGAGCAGTTTAACTCGGCCCGCTCCGGTTGCTGTCCCCCATAATGCCATTTTGTATGTCTTTGTGCCTCCCTTCTTTATGTATGCCCTTATGGGCTTTGCAACAGGAACACGCTGAGATAATCGGGTCATGACTTCCCTATCCGTTGAATCTCAAGGGATGTGTTGCATTAAATCTGTGCAATTTAACTGCACCGTAACTAAGATTTTTTCAGTGAATTTCAAGGGTTTTGTTATACCATTGTTTTTTTTACGGCCCACTAGCCATGTCCCTCAGCTGTGGCAACTTTACATGTTGCCCCATTAGCTTTCTTCAGGTTCCACTAGCCATGGACGTCGGTCGTGGCCACTCTATGTGGGGCTCCAATAGGTTTCCTAAATGGGTCCACTAGCCATGGCCCTTGGCCTTCTGCCTTTGCCAGCCGTGGCCACGCCACTAGGTTTCTTTTGGGAACACTAGCCATTGCCTTCAGCCATGGCCCCTTGACATGTTAACCCAATAGGTTTCGTTAGGGCCCAATAGCCATGGCCACTTCCCATATTGCACCATTAGGTTCCATTAAGTAACGGACTAGCCATAGCCTTCGGCTATGACCATTATCCTGCACCTCACTGTAGCTGTAAAATTCCACCTGTTTTTGTATTCATCTCAATTTTGTAACTCTCTTTTTTTAAAAAAACGTTTCCCCATAACCGTGGTTAGTAATAGCAAACAGATAACCGCTCACAAAACCTGTGGTTTTCGGAAAAAAAAGCACAATTCAAAACTCTTCCCTACCCTCCCAGCCACTCAACAAGTGCTTCCCCACTCTTGCCATGTTCCCCACACCCCTCAGGTCCTTTTTCCCTCCCTAGCCCTCTCCCATTCCCCCCCAAACACACTCATCGATTCGTGAAACACACTTTCATTCCGATTGCGTCTTCTATTATAGCCGCAGCTATGCAAAAATGTTCGACCTTGTAACTTGGTCCCCAGCCCCCACCCAACAATCCAATTTCACATGGTGTCTTCTTTCTCCCTCCCCACCTCTAGCCTGATGCCATTTCATCCTTTTCCTTCTCCAAATGGATTTCTTTGCACTTTTTGTTTTAAGCTAACTGTGAAATAACTGCGGGTATCTCTCGCATCGACCAAAAATAAGTGTTTTATTTTCATTCCTGGAAAGCCTCTCTTATACATTGTGGGACACATATATAGCTATAATTTTAGGAGAAGGATGCACCCCCTTTCCCATCAAATATTTTAATAACCACTGGATGGAATAACCGTAGACCCCTTGCGGAAATCAAGTCAATGTTTCATGCCCAAGTTGTTATGTACAGGGTCCAATTCCGTCCAGCGGTGGTTGCTGTGCACTGCGCAGACATTTGGACTTCTCTACGGGAAAATGAACGGGAGTAGGCTAAAAACAGCGATTCTTTTGCTTTCTTAATAACTGTTTAATTTATTAACAAATATATGCCAAAATCTACAGGGCGAGGGAATTGAGGGGTGGCATGACAAACTTTGTATGCAAAATATCAGCCCCAACTGTCATGCGAGTAAAAAGTTATTAGCAATTCAATTTTCAGGTTTCCTATGGATCATGCACGCAACTTTACTATAATGCGGCCACCGCCGCACTATAATATATATATATATATACACACACACACATTGTTGGGCAGAATTGGTACTTTATCCAGGTGAAGTTCTCTGTGGGCCAACGGTCAATGTCCAATTCTTCTCTAGATTTTTGTGTGTATGTATGAGTTTGCCAATATATATATATACAATTTAGGGTTCTTTTAACTATTGCAGGAGCATTTTGAATGGTGTAATGCTTTTTGGGTGGGGGCATTAGTATTTTTTGTTTTGACTGTAAGTGCCACCGATAAGCCGAGACAAATGGATTGGGGTACAGCTAGGGAGAGATGGCATATGAGGCGGAACACAATGCTAGTAAGTGCTGTTTGGTTATTTATCCACCCATTGACTGCCCATGGCCATGCAAATTCCGATGGCCTTGCCCATCCACTGCCTGCCCCTGCCAGCCCCAAAACGCACCCACTTGGGATCTCTTTAGCTGGCTTTATCAAGCCTTAAAATAAAAACTGCACTCGAAATGTCTGCCAGTGTTTTTTTCAAAGCAGTCTTCTAAGAGTTAAAAGTTGAAATGGTACTGTAAAAGCGATACTGGTGTAATAAAAATGTCTTAAGCAGGTCTGTCTTCATCCACTAGATTTATAAGCAGTATGCATGTCCTTCAGTAAAGTCATGTTAAAAACAAGTATTGGCAAAGCCAACCGTTTTGGCTAGTGTATAGGTATTAGATAGGCATTTGCCAGGCAATGCTATCTTATGCCCACATACATGCACCACTTTCCAGCTGCTATCATGAATGGCCAGTTAGTACCATTACGGCAATGCCTGACAAATACCATTCCCATATCTACAGAAAAGCCAAAACTGTTGGCATTTCCAATGCTTGTTATTTTCTGCAGTGTACAGAGGCGCGCTGTTGTTAATGATGAGATATTCTGCTGGGAAGGGTCACTTTAGGGTTCTTTGAACTATGCCGGGAGCATTTTAAATGGTGTAATGCTTTTCTAGGGAGGGGGATATTAGTATTAGTATTTTCTGCAGAGTATTGAGGTGCACTGGTGCTAATGATGATACATTCTGATGGGAACATTGCTGCTAGGTTTTCCTCCCCTAGAGTCCATTATTTCATTGACCTGCTATTCCTCCCTTTCTCTATCAGATGCCGACTTGTTTGTTTAGTGGGCTTTTATAATGTGTGCCAATGCACTTAAGCTGTGTCATATAGTGATCCTCACTAATTCTCCACTGATTCACACCTCACAATGTCTTTCATCTTTTATTTCTCTAGAATGTTACTGCGATTTATTCCCGCCACCCTCTGCGCCAGATAAGATTTTTAAGTTGGAGTATTTTACTCCCTATTTTTTAAAGTTGTAAGCAAACACATTTTTTAGGGAGTAAAAAAGTTAATGCCATTCCTAATGGCAGTATTTTATAAGGGAGTAAAAAATGTTATATTTAAAACAAATGTTTTCATAACAAATACACAATGGGAGATACCAGAGTAAACAATTCGGATGGGTCACCCCGTGAACAATTTACACAAAAACACTGAACCCACTAGAAATTACCTTAGTCCAATAGTAAACATCATTGTATTTATACTCAGCCAGCATATCACTGCAAGGTTGCTTTCCATACAGACAAGTCTCTCTGCATCACCCAAGACAGTTTTTATTTCATGCACTCAACGTAAACAATAAATCAGAATTAAAAAAAATCGATAATACATTATAAAGTGCACTCTAGTCATCACAGTCACCCAACACAATCCTACCTAAAGTGCTTGAATCATCATTATACATAAAGTGTAACAGTGCTATACAATCAAAATATGTTTGTCAGAATTGAAATGTCACCCTCATATTATCACTGTTAACTGTAAAACAAATGTTTTCGGAATAAACACTTCCTTGCACCTAGTTATTCATGCACATTGAAAGATACATGTTTACCTCTTCAGATTAGGCAGTAAATATGGTAGTTGCCCCCTGTGGCACTACGCGACTACTTATCAAAACATATCCGTCGAGCTGTGTGGCTGAACGCAAGGGGGCAGGCACCTTATCTGCCTATATCCCATTTTTGTTGGGAGTAGTTTTTCTCCCTATTTTTATTTTTTGGGAGTAAAAGTAGCTGATACGCCTCTTATCTCTAGGGGTGCACCTGCCACTTCCATGGTCTCCAATGTAATTTTCGATTCTTTTTTGAGTCATCTCTTATATTGTCAGGTTTTCCCTGTAGCTGTTACCCGACCTGTTAAGACACCTTTATCCGAAAAGTGCTCAGATAACGATACAGCTGTACAGTCTTTTCTTAGAAGTGAGTAATTTTCAGTGTGTCTCAGCATAGATGGGCAAACCTTGAAAAACCGAGACGGACCGCCTACAATTAAGTCTAATGGTGATGTGTTATGTCGGTTGTTTGTGTGGCACCTACACCGCCCCTAAACAATTTCCAAGTGGTGCGGTGGGAAGAATATGGAAGGCGGACAGGGGCATGCGATGGAATTTCGGTGCAGGAAGGAGGGCATGTTATGCTAGATGCTTGCGATGAGGACTCTGCACATTCAGTTGTCTCTGAGCTCAACACGTCGACTTGGTGTGGATCCTAAAAGGAGTGTGCAGGTGGGCTTCGTGTAGACACCAAAAGGAGTTCAGGACGAGGGATACTGTAGGTATGCTAAAGTCAGAAAAAGGTGTGAAATTCGATTTTTATTGAATTATTTCACATGACTTCTTTCACGCTCCTCTCGCACCCTTATACACCAGACCCCACATTTTACTCCTGCTCTTCTGTACAAAAGTATTGAGTGATGCAGGCAGTGGCAATAGTGCTGATGTCTCCCAGGTATGTTTATCGAGGGCTTACTGAGATCTTTTGAAAGGGCTCAGCTGGATTTTTATCTAGATTAAAAGGAAATAGTGCACTATCTGCAAATCAGGCACTGGGTATTTCAGCCACCCAATAGGATGGCAGCGAGAAGGGAGCTGCCACTCTTTGAGAAATTTGTGACAACACGAGGGTCCTAAGAAACTAGGACCACCCTCGTGCAAGATCATTCAGAGGTCAGGAGCCGATATATGAGCAAATGGGAAACTTCTAGAGCAAGAGGTCTGAAACCTGTGGTTTTCCAGATGTTTTGGACTCTAACTCCCATGAACCCTCACAATTGACTATGCTGTTTAGAACTGATGGTGGTTGGTGTTAAAAACATCTCGAGTGCCAAAGGTTGTAGACCCCTGCTCTACAGTGACACTGAGGCGAGGGTGATTGGCAACGGCTTCGGAAAGACATCATTAAACCAAACTTCCCATACAGGCAAGCGAGGTGCGCTATAAAATATTTTATGATTGGAATCTAGTGGCCACTGAACTGCAAACAATGTTTACAGATACGTTAAACCTATGTTGGAGAGGGTGTAGGGAATTAGGGGATTCAAAAACAGACCACATGGTGGCCATGTCCTAAACTTGCTACTTGATTGAAAGAAAAATTAGCAGCGACAAAAGCAATTCAGGGCTGCCCTATAATGATTCAACCAGTAGCCACTTTCCTATTGGGAGTTAAATAAAAAAGATGGCAGATATTCTATCTAAAACCTAGCGGGTTTGTGATGATGACAGCCCCACAGCTGATTACAGCGTAAATGGGGAGAAAGAGGGAACCAATACTTATAGCATGTGGATTCAGAAGATAATGGGCACTTAAACCGTGGAACAGGTTAAGTTACCTGCCCTGTTCATTCAGTGGATTGAGAATTTCTTCAGGTGTTCAAGCTGATTTTGGACTTCCTGGCGAAAGACGATGTTGTTCTTGGTATCCAGTGATTTCAGCGAATAGAAAAAAGAATAAAATTACAACAAAACAAAAAACAACGGAAACATACTGAATTGTTTTAAAAATATATGTGGGGTGGGGTAAGGGGTTAAACCTGGTGGGGAGGGGGTTAGGGTGGGGTTTTAAACATGGGGAAACGGGGGGTTTGGGATAGCCCCACCAAAAAAGTGATATTTTTTCTGTTTAGTTTAAATGTAATTCTCTATTTTTTAATTTGTTATTATCACATAGATCTGTTGTTCTTAATTCTCATCAGAATGCGAGGCCAGGGTCAGATTGGAGCATAAAATGGTCTCAGGCACCAATGAAAATGTGGCCCATAATTGCAAATGGAAATTCATTCCTTTAGTGACAGACTGTTTGAATAGTACCCAAGGGGGAGTTTTTTGATAAAAAGTGATGAACATTTAGGAATTTAAAGAATATTTAATCAACATCACTGGTCAAAACCACTAGCCGCATAGTGAACTAACTCATCAAACTGGCCCACATTGGCCAAAAAAGTGGCCCACTTTGGCCAAAAGAACTGTCCCACACCAGCATTTTGCATTTTTGAGTCGGGCATTGCGCTGTAGGCCAGTCTGGGCCTGTGCGAGGCAATTGAACTTGCTTGGTTAGAGCATTGCACCGCTTTGGGGAACATTGTAAGGGGTATGTGGCAAGTGGGGTACCTCTTTTTCACTTCCCTCTGCGTTTATAAGGAATAAAAGGGAAAGGGCCAGGGATTTAGTTAATCCAGAATTAATTTGAATTGATTGCAGGTGCAGCTCATCAATGAACCAACAGGGAATGCATCTATGAGTAAAACACTTCTGGGTGCATTAGAAGTAGTAAAGGAGTGGAGTCAGAGGCGTTGCTAGGGGGGGCTAATGAGGCTCTAGCCCCTGATCTTTTGGTTGCAGCCCCGGATAGAATCTCAGGAGCTACAGCCAAAAGACTAGCTAGCCCCCAGTCCCAACAGTTCCGACATCAGCATAGCCCCGGCTCTTTTCCAGACCTAGCAACACCCCTGAGTGGAGTATTGCTGTTATGCCTCCGTTTAAGGCTCCAGCCCATGTTCAAGCCGTGACACGGCTGAGGAGTGGAGATCTCCGGCATGCATTCCTCCTCCATCTCCTTGGTGCCTGACATTGTACACCCTCATGCAGGCATGGAACTGACTCATTTCTATGGAAGCCTGCCTTGGTTTTACACCTGGACGTGCCCAGACAAATCCCACAGCAATACATTAGTAAACATCCGCGTGAAGCTTATTTGTCAGCGGCGTTGACTTTTTCGTGTGAGGAAAGGGAAAAGTTTCCACCTCCCCCCCCGCCTCGTCAATGTGTAACCTTCACGCATGCATGGGACCCCATAGCATGTACGTTCTAATGTAGGTGGTCCCCTGTGTGCAAACTCCACTTAGTATAAAATAAGCCTGTACATATCTTTGGCTTTACAGAGATTCCAGCGAGAGAGGGCTAAGGGTGGGGTTATTGTAGGGATTTCTTCTTCTTTTTCTCTACATCAATTTCTTGCACGGACGTGTAAATAGCAAAATTGAATCGAGTTACATAAAAACGGACGAATGGGAAGATAGGAGAACCCCAGAACCGCAAGGGTTGTCCACAGTGCACAGGGAACCAGTAATCCATCCTTCCTTTTACTCTCATCACTCACTGGCGCTAGGGTAGGGTGACCACATGCCCTGGTTTTGTGGGGGCTATTCCAGAACTCTGCCCTGCTGCCCCAGAGTTTTATTTACATTTTAACACCTAGTCCTGGTTTTGGGGGAAAGTGAGGGCGGCGGCTGCAGGAAACCTTCACAGCCCACACTTTCACCAATATAAACCAATGAACATTGCCGTAACCAGGCCACTTTACATTAGCAAGTAAGCCATTCAGGGCTGGGCTCAACCCCCTAACATTGCAGCCAAAGTTGCCAACTCCTCTGTAAGGAAAGTAGTTAAATTAAGTCATTGCCTAATTTGCATACTTGGCCATGTGCATGATGGTTGATTACCGAGGACATGGTTGTTATAGCCTCTCATTCCCTTTTTCGTGGAGCGATATCATGGAAGTGGTGACGGCGCCGCCATCACAGTAAAATATCACTATTATTCACTGTAATAGCATATGCACATGGACCAGTTCCTGACTCATCACTCTGTCCTTTTTTAGCTGGTTCTGCACCATTGCTTTACAGGGACGTCATTTCACCAAAATGCCAGGGGTAGCGGAAGTGACATCACATGACCCTTGACGCCCTGATGACATCACAGGAAGTGATGTCATTTGACCCCACCCCAAAGTGATATCGCGGGAAGCGATGGCACACAACCTTTCACCCATTGACAAAACAGGAAGTGACATCAGATAGCATTGTACACTACGGAAAAAATGGTTATGATATTACTATAATGTGATGTACATTTCATACAAGATTGGATCGCCATATGTATCGTTAAGATCAGTGTGTATAGGCCCATATTACCAAATTACTGTGAATGCAACCAGACATCCATGAGCAAATGATAATTGTGTTATTATATAGCACTTGTGCTTTATGTAGAAAAAATATACACCCATCATCACCCAACCTGTGTTGGTACTTGTTAAGATCAATTCTGAACTCTGACCTGGAGGGGCAGAGGTTCAGAAGGCCAGCCTAGTTTCTTGGAACAGGATAACCTCTGGACAAGCCAGACCAATCAGGGTAGCGATGGCGGCAGTCAAGACTAAGTCTCAAGAGGGGTGAGGGTGACGGAAAGACCTCAATGAGCACACAAAGCAAGGACACTTACAAATTACTCCAGACAGGTGTTATATTAAAAATATAGACACATTTATTACAAGGCCTTTGTAACATCGACCATAGCAAAGAATCACAATAATACGAAAGTAAACCAACACATCACAATCAATACAATATATATACAAGGTCTAAGGAGTTAGGAGCACGTAATATGTAGACCACCTAGATGGGAGGGAAACAGGCAGTGCAAGTAATCATTAGACCCAGTTTGACATTTGAAATACACCTAACTAGGAGGAAGTCCGCACTACGAAGAGAGGTGCCTTATGCTCAAAAGTACCTGCATGCGCTGGGGCCTATGGACAAAAGAGGGCCTCTTCAAGGATATCAGGCAGTTCAGGAAGGTGAATGAAGTGATGCAGAACAAGTCCCCCACTACTCAAGCAAGGCTTCCACTTGTGGGCATAGGCAGGGTGAGAGTGCTTGATAGAGATGCTATTTCGCAACAGCGGTAGAAAAGAAACGGGCTCCAGCGCGAGGGGCCACTGGTTGGGATATGGACTACTCATCGGTCCCTGACGCAGGCAGGCCCAGTCTTCTCCAGTTCAGTTCTCGTTGCTGGCAGGTTCAGCTGCGATCATCAGGATGTCTCGACACTGTGTAGATTCTGTGTAGTAGGATGCAGGGTCGAGGGTGTCCCAAATGCAGCGGACGTGCACAGGTTGTTACCGCAGCAGGGCAACACGGCAACCGCATTTACTCTGGTCCGGTTGCACTCGTCTCACTTCAGACCTGGGAATGCCAAGTGTACGAAATTCAGTGTGAGGGTGCCGTGGACACAGAGCAAGCAGTAGACCAAGTTTCGAGGGCTTCCCCGAAACGGCGGCGTTGACAGAGCAAAGCATCCTGCGTAAGCTGGTCAGCCCACTGGTTGGCCCAGGGACACTTCCGAAGAGGCTTAGTTGCAGGGTTTGATGAAGGTGCCGGGAATAGTTGATCCCACTATTCCAATGGGTCGAAGCGCCTTCGCAGACCTTCTAGGACGATCAGATGCAGAGGGGTCTCGCAGGACGACAGCGGCTCAGGGTGCCAAACCTTCAGCGGGTCACCAGCGGTTCCTCAACTCAGCAAATTGTTGCAGGATACTTGGCTCCTTATCCCTTGTTCGGTGTGAACTCAGGAGATCGACATGGTAGTGGTGTTTCAGCCTCCTCTTTTCCAAAGTTCCCTTCGCGCCAAAACGGAGAGGACCCAATGGGAGATCTGCTCACAAACACTCACACCATACGTGGACCTATCACGGACCATGGTGGTCCCAGGCATTCTGGACATTCTAGACTCTCTGGCACCCAGGATGTGTATTGGGAACAGACATCCCAGCCCACATCCTGGAGGCACACACAAGGCATGCAGAAGCCCGCAAAAGCTTTGGGGTTTCGCAGGAAAGTGCATGACCAAATGAGGACTGCCCTGGGTCGGCTCGACCTGGGGGAAGGTGAAGGGGCAAGATGGTCAGCGGACAGGACAAAGAACCTCGTGGCATGGCCATTTTGGGAGCCAGGCCACCTATTCGTGCCAAACGCGGTAAGCGCAGGTAACTTGGCAAAAAAGGGTCCAAAACACAAGAGAAACGATAACTGCCACCAGTCCTGTCCGTGACACATTTGCACAGTTCATAATAAGTCCAGCAAGAGTGGCTAGGGCCTTTGGAATGACTAGAGACCCAAGAGCACAGTAAAGTAAGTTACAGTGCACTCTTGTTTCATGTTGCACAAAAGCTGCAACATGAGGAAAGGACTAAGGGGAACAAAGTCTCCCAGTACTGACTGTCTTAAGGGCATGTCAGTTTCCCCATAAGAATTGAGTGAACGCCCAGAGGAGTGCGGCGGAAGGCTGCGATCCTCTGGCTAAGTCTAGATCAGGGTGTAAAACAACAGCAAAAAGTTTGGGGGTTGCCACATGGAGGGAAAATGACATTCAATTATGAAATCTTTCCTAACACTCGCCCCTCCCAGACTAAGGACAGGGGGAACTAATCCACCCCTGGATGAGTTTCTTGTTCAGGTTGGTTAAACATTCTGGACAACCCATCAGCATTGCTATGTTGGACACCTGGCCTATGCTCAATAGTGAAGTCAAAGCCTTGTAGACTTATGGACCACCTAAGCAACTTTGGATTCTCTCCCTTCATGTTCATTAGCCACTTTAAGGGCTTATGGTCAGTTTGCACAGTGAAGTGGGTCCCATAAAGGTAGGGCCTCAGCTTCCATAGGCCCCACACAACAGAGAAATATTCTTTCTCTACTGTGGACCATCTGAGCTCTCTGTCCTTAAACTGGCGACTAATGAAACCAATAGGGTGTTCCTTACCCTTCTCATCTACTTGTGATAGTACAGCTCCTATCCCAGTGTCAGAGGCATCTGTCTGCACAATAAAAGGTCTTTGGTAATCAGGGGCCCTGAGGACAGGGGCCTGGCACAAGGAGTCTTTTAAGCCATTGAAGGCCTTCTCACACTCTCCAGTCCAAGTTACCTTCTTGGGTTTCTTCGGAGTGGTGAGAACAGTCAGAGGGGTGGCTATGGTGTCTTAGTCTCCCATGAAATTTCTGTAATACCCTGTGAGTCCTAAGAAGGCTCTCACCTGGGTCTGTGTAGTGGGGGTAGGCCAGTCTTGTACTGCTTGTACTTTACTGGGTAGAGGCTGTATCCTCCCTCCACCTACTTCATGTCCAAGGTAAACCACTGAGCCTTGTCCAATCTGGCATTTACTGGCCTTTATGGTTAAGTGGGCTTTCTGAAGAGCCTGTAACACAATCCCAAGGTGTTTCACATGGTCTTCCCAGGTGGCACTGAAAACTGCTATATCATCCAGATATGCAAGACAGAATTCATCCAACCCATTCAACACATGATTCACAAGCCTCTGGAAAGTGGCAGGTGCATTCTTCAATCCAAAAAGGCATTACCCGGAACTGGTAAAGACCTTCCGGAGTTGAGAATGCTGTCTTCTCCTTGGCATGTTCTGCAAGGGCTATTTGCCAATAGCCTGCAGTGAGGTCAAACGTGCTGAGGTACTTGGAGGCACCCAAGGTATCCACCAGCTCATCTGTTCGAGGCAAGGGGTGGGCATCTGTCTTGGTGACAGCATTCAGAGCCCTGTAATCCACGCAGAACCTCAATTCAGAAGTACCTGCTTTTGGAACCAAAACCACAGGGCTGGCCTCCGTCTCATCCTGTATCCCCTACTTTTGGTAGGTACACTGTCTCCTGTGTCTATGTTATGTTTGTACCAAGGTGTCAAACCAGGGGACTGTGAAAACAGGGGGGAAAATTGCCTAAGCAAACTTTTTACCTCAGGCTGCTGATAAGAAGTCAGGTGAGAGGCCACTTGGACACCCTCAAAGGTTCTATCTGAAGGACTGCTTTGAAACAAATCAGGGAGAGATTCAGACTCCTCTTCCTCAACATCTGAAGCCAATAGCAGTGCTGCGATTTCAGCTCTTGGGATAAAAGCCTTCAGCCTATTTACATGGAACACTTTTGGTGCCTGTCCAGGCCTTCCAAGGTCCACTAAATAGTTGACCTCACCCAGGGGCTCCACCACTGTGTAAGGGCCTGACCACTTATCCTGTAAAGCTCTAGGCCTTATGGGATTCATGATCAGGACTTGCTGACCAGGTGTGAAGTTGATGAGGGAAGCTTTCTGGTCATACCAATGTTTCAGCAGGGCTTGTCCGGCCTTCAACTTATCACTAGCCAGACCCATCAGGAGTACCATCCTTTTTCTGAGTCCTAACACATAGGGCCTCATTACACGGTAGGCGGTGAGCCATGGCGCTATTAGCGCCATGGCTCATGCCGGTAAAATACCGGCACCGCCTTGGCGGAAAGGGGATTTACCGCCCCATCCCAAGGTTGGAGGGGCAGTAAATCCCCCTTCCGCCATTGCCCTTCCCCATTCCCATTTCTGCCCCATAGGGCTCAATGGGAATGGGGAAGGCGCTAATTACGGCACCGCAATTTAGCGGTGCCGTAATTAGCTCCGAGGTCCCTTAGCGGGTTGGTATTTAACGCCTGCAAAAAGCAGGCGTTAAAACTCCAACCCGCTAAGGGACCTCGTAGTAAGGCGGCAGGGATTTACCGGTACCGGTATTTTACCGGTACCGGTAAATCCCTACCGCCTACCGTGTAATGAGGCCCATAGTCTACCATGTTGGTAGTAATAGGGGGAGTGGGCATCTCCCATCCCTCCTTGACTATGGCTAAGGGACCCGCACAGGCTGACCAAACAGAATTTCGAAGGGGCTGAAGCCAACACCCTCCTGTGGTACCTCTCTGTAGGCAAACAGTAAGCATGGTAAAAGAAGATCCCATTTTCTATCTTTGAGTTTCTTCCAGAGCCCCAATCATACTTTTTAAGGTCCTGTTAAACCGTTCCACCAGACCATTGGTCTGGTGGTGGTATGCGGAAGAAAACTTGTAGGTGACCCCACATTCTTTCCACATAGCCTGCATATACTTCGACATAAAGTTGCTGCCTCTGTCAGACACAACTTCTTTAGGGAAGCCAACCTTAGTAAAGATGCCAATTAAAGCTTTTGCGACTGACTTGGCAGTCACAGTCTTCAATGGGATGGCCTCAGGATATCTGGTGGCATGGTCAACCAATACCAGGATAAACCTATTGCCTGAGGATGTTTGGGGGTCAAGGGGACCAACTATGTCGATCCCTACCCTCTCGAATTGTACTCCCACAACTGGTAGTGGTACCAATGGAGCTTGGATTGTTGAACCACTCTTACCAGATTATTGGCAGGAGCCACAACTCCTGCAGTGACTTTCTACTTGCACCCCCATCTTGGGCCAGTAGAAGTGCATGGATAACGTTTGCTTGGTCCCCTTAATGCCAAGGTGACCAGCAAGGGGCACTTCATGTGCCAGCTGCAGGAGGAAGGGTCTTACAGCAAGGGGAACGACCAACCTCCTATGGTCTCCTTCTGTAGATTCTGTGGGCTCACTATACAGGAGTCCACCTTCCCAATAAATCTGATGCTTCCCAGGAGGTTCACCCTCAAGCTGGGAGCAGGCCTGTCTCCTTAGGCCTTCCAGAGATGGGACTCACGTTGGCCTTTACTGAATTCTTCCCTGTCAGGACCACATTCTACTAACAAATCGTTTAGTTCAGGATGGTCATTGGGGTCAAATATTTCAGGCATCACCACCTCCTCGTCAGGTCCGGGTGATTGACCAACTACCTCCACCGCAGCGGTAGGCGAGTTAGGGGGAATATTCTCTTTCCCTCTTCTTGGCTTCTTGACTCCTTTAGCCTTGGGTTTCCCCTTTGGCTGGGGCAGAGCATTGGACTTGGCCAGTGCTGCCCTCATTTGAGACCTTGTGCAGGGTCTGTCAGCAGTATCTCCCACAAGCCCTAAAGCTCTGAGATCATTGCCCAACAAGACCTTTCCTGGGACACTCCTCTGAATGCTCACTGGAATCCTACCTGCTGTACCATTGATAGTAAGATTTACAGGTATTACTAGGAACATGAGAGGTGGGCCGTCAGCCAACTTAGTGGGCATCAGAGTAGCTCTGGCAACTTCCTCTGAGTCTACCAAGGTAGAATCCACTACAGTGTGACTGCACCCACTATCCCTAAGAGCTGGAGTATCTACTCCATTGATCAGCACACTGTCTTTAAAGTAGTGCTTGGTGTTATCTGGAATCCTTGCATAAGCCTCTGCGACTTTAGGCTCCCAGGAAACCAGGGAAACTAAAACTACCTCAGCTTCTATCCCACTGGGGAAGGAGTCTGAGGAGAAGGATGCTCCGGTAATCTCTTCTTCCTCGTAGGAGGAGAAGGCCAGATTAGCAGAGTGGACCCCCACGGTTTTGACCTTACATCTGGGATCCCCCTTCACGTGGTCAGTTGCTCCACAAGCAAAACAAGATCCATTTGGTCTGCTTACATAGGGAGGCTTATTATAACCAGAGTTCTGTTTTGGAGGCTGACCTCCACTACCCTGTGAGTTCTCTTGTGTCTTACCCTTATTTTTCTTTTTGTGACCCCTTTGGGAAGGAGATTTATCAGTTTCCCCACCCTCCTTATCTTTGGACTTTTTCCCTTCCTCCTGCTTACAAGGATGATTCTTGCCTTATGGGACACTCGATGGGACACCCATAAATCTGCTGCAATGGCAAGTTTCTTAGGATCTATCTCCTTTGAATCTGACAAATGCTGCTTAAGCTCAGGGGAAGAAGATGCAAAAATATGTTCCAGCATGACAAGACTTATCATACCTTCAAAGGTAGAAACCTTATAACCTTCGACCCAGCCAGTCAAGTTTTTTAAGGATTCAGTTACATAAGATACCCAAGTACCACATTCTTTTTTCTTATACTCTCTGAATCTTTTTAAGTATTGGGCAGGAATCTTTCCAAACTTTAAAATGAGAGTCTGCTTCAACATTGCAAAATCTGCTCTCTCAGCTTTCAACATTTCCATAATGGCACTGCAGCCAGAATGAGGCAGTCTGCTAAGTAACCAGGCAATTTTATCAGCACTGTCAACTTGTTGAACTTCACATGCAAACTCAAATGTATTCAGCCAGTCCATAATGTCAATCTTTTCCTCATATACACTGAGCAGATCTTTTGGACACCTTGGATGAGAGGAGGCCCCAGACCCATGTCCAGGATGCTTGGATCCATTGGCAACCTGAAGCTTGGCCAGTTCTAATTGGTGATCCCTGTCTTTCTCTTTTTTTGCCTGTTCGATTCTTAGTTTGGCCATATTGAAATCAAGCTCCTTCTGCCTAAACAGCAGTTCTTGCTTCTTGAATTCAAGTAGGGCCTCCCCATCAGCACTGGCAGAGGAAACATTGGACATTTCATCCTCCCCGTCCTCATGGTCGCTGTGGACCAGTGCAGCGGTAGACTGTCAGTCCTACCAGTGAGAGCAGCCCCACCTCCTTCCGCACTGTCCTCCGAAGCTATAGCGCTAAGCTGAGCTTCTTGCCACGCCATGTTTCGGATTTAGAAGCATTTAAAGTTAACAAGGTACTTGTTTCAATACTGTTTGATAGGACTATGGGCTTTAAAAAGTTATAATATGACAATTCACTATGTGTCCTGGTAGGAATAACTTGAAATGCCTTTGCTCGTGCGCAACACTGGATACCTTCAGTTGTATCCCACTGCTGCCACCAATTTGTTAAGATGGATTTCTGAACTCTGACCTAGAGGGGCAGAAGTTCAGAAGGCCAGTCTAGTTTCTTGGAGCAGGATAACCTCTGGACAAGCCAGACCAATCAGGGTAGCGATGGCGGCGGTCAAGACTAAGTCTCAAGAGGGGTGAGGGTGACGGAAAGACCTCAATGAGCACACAAAGCAAGGACACTTACAAATTACTCCAGACAGTTGTTATATTAAAAATATAGACACATTTATTACAAGGCCTTTGTAACATCGACCATAGCAAAGAATCACAATCAATACAATATATATACAAGACCGAGGGGTCTAAGGAGTTAGGAGCACGTAATATGTAGATCACCTAGATAGGGAGGGAAACAGGCAGTACAAGTAATCATTAGACGAAGTTTGACGTTTGAAATACACCTAACTAGGAGGAAGTCCGCCCTACGAAGAGAGGAGCCTTATGCTCAAAAGTACCTGCACACGCTGGGGCCTATGGACAAAAGAGGACCTCGTCAAGGATATCAGGCAGTTCAGGAAGGTGAATGAAGCGATGCAGAACAAGTCCCCCACTACTCAAGCAAGGCCTCCACTTGTGAGCAGAGGCAGGGTGAGAGGGCGGGATAGAGACACTATTTCGCAACAGCGGTAGAAAAGAAACTGGCTCCTGCGCGAGGGTCCACCGGTTGGGGTAAGGACTACTCACCGGTCCCCGATGCAGGCAGACCCAGACTTCTCCAGTTCACTTCTCGTTGCTGGCAGGTTCAGCTGCGATCATTAGGACATCTCGACACCGTGTAGATTCTGTGTAGTAGGATGCAGGGTCGAGGGTGTCCCAAATGAAGCGGATGTGCACAGGTTGTTACCGCAGCAGGGCAACATGGCAACCGCGTTCACTTTGGTCCAGGCGCACTCGTCTCACTTCAGACCTGGGAATGCCAAGTGTACGAAATTCGGTGTAAGGGTGCCATGGACGCAGAGCAAGCAGTAGACCAAGTTTCGAGGGCTTCCCCGAAACGGCGGCGGTGACAGAGCAAAGCGTCCTGTGTAAGATGGTCAGCCCACTGGTTGGCCCAGGGACACTTCCGAAAAGGCTTACTTGCAGGGTTTGATGAAAGTGCCGGGAACAGTTGATCCCACTATTCCAATGGGTCGAAGCGCCTTCGCAGACCTTCTAGGACTATCAGATGCAGAGGGGTCTCGCAGGACGACAGCGGCTCAGGGTGCCAAACCTTCAGCGGGTCACCAGCGGTGCAGGATACTTGGCTCCTTATCCCTTGTTTGGTGTGAACTCAGGAGATCGACATGGTAGTGGTTTTTTCAGCCTCCTCTTATCCAAAGTTCCCTTTGCGCCAAAACAGAGAGGACCCAATGGGAGATCTGCTCACAAACACTCACACCATACGTGGACCTATCACGGACCACGGTGGTCCCAGGCATTCCGGACATTCTAGACTCTCTGGCACCCAGGATGTGTATTGGGAACAGACATCCCAGCCCACATCCTGGAGGCACACACAAGGCTTGCAGAAGCCCTCGAAAGCTTTGGGGTTTTGCAGGAAAGTGCATGACCAAATGAGGACTGCCCCGGGTCGGCTCGACCTGGGGGAAGGTGAAGGGGCAAGACGGTCAGCGGACAGGACAAAGAACCTTGTGGCATGGCCATTTTGGGAGCCAGGCCACCTATTCGTGCCAAACGCATTAAGCGCGGATGACATGGCAAAAAAGGGTTCAAAACACAAGAGAAACGATAGCTGCCACCAGTCCTGTCCGTGAAACATTTGCACAGTTCATAATAAGTCCAGCGAGAGTGGCTAGGGCCTTTGGAATGACTAGAGACCCAAGAGCACGGTAAAGTAAGTTACAGTGCACTCTTGTTTCATGTTGCACAAAAGCTGCAACATGAGGAAAGGACTAAGGGAAACGAAGTCTCCCAGTACTGACTGACTTAAGGGCATGTCAGTTTCCCCATAAGAATTTAGCGAAAGCCCAGAGGAGTGCGGCGGAAGGCTGCGATCCTCTAGCAAAGTCTAGATGAGGGTGTAAAACAACAGCAAAAAGTTTGGGGGTTGCCACATGGAGGGAAAATTACATACAATTATGAAATCTTTCCTAACAGTACTCATTTATCGACCTCAGAAGGATGGAAGGCTGAGTTGAGGCGTTTAAGAACTGATTAAATCAGTGACTCACCCCCTGAAGTGTGCCTGAAATAAACCTTTAATGAGTTTAGTAATTATTGTATAGAATTCCAGAAAGACACAGTATTTGATATTCCTATTCTTTCTTATTTAGGGTCAGTGCCGAAAGTGTTAGACTTGTGGCACTCCTGTTCTTCTTTTTTTAAGGGGCCTGAACAAGCAAGCCCCCCCCCCCCTCCAGAAGTAAAGAGCCACATGGTGCTGGGAACAGCCCAGGAGCTTGCATTACAAAACAAATGTGAAAAAAGTATTCTTTTTTTTTTTTTAGAGGTCGCAAGGGAGACCTCGGAGGTCGCAGTTGCGACCTCTGGTGACCCCTAAATGATGTCCCTGTTGCTTTATGGGAACTCTCACAATCATACCCGCCCCAATATTACAGAATAAGCAACGCCCCTGAATGTGCATTAATAGTGAACTACAGCACAGTGTGTCAGTTTAGCATTTTGGCACACAGAGACCTCCACTATTGAACTTCATTGCTGGCCTGCAACACCCAGTGATAGCTCAATCCTGTGGGCCACAGAAGCAGCCATGCCAGTGCACATTAATCCTGACCGGAAGCTTTCTCTTCTGTTTCCATACTGGGACTCCCGTGCAGCTCTGCTAATGCACTTCGCCCCTGACACGAAGCAAAGCAAAAGTTCCAGTTGCACTGCTCTGCCAAAGCACCTCACTTAGCTACTTTCTGATCTGCAGAACCCTCTGCTACATCAGCGTCACGATTGGACTGGGGCAAAAGTGGACCACAGTTCCAAACGGCTCTTCATTCTTTTTGTGACAGACTTTTTGAATAGTACGCAAGCGGGAGTTTTTGATGAAATGTGATGCAAGTTGTGCAGTTTAGAGGATATTTATTCACAAACAATGGTCAAAACTGCTAGTCGCACGGCTAGCGAGAAATCCAGCCACTTTTTTCCAGTGGTTTGGCAACCAAGAGAAAAAAACTGTAAGTCTCCAAACCAATGGAAGAAAGTAGCTAGATTTTTCGCTAGTCGCTTTTGCAGTAGAACGTTGCTAAAGGGGCTTTGATTCCTCACTAAATATAGTGAGAAAGTCGCCAAGTTGGCCAAACCGGTTGCAGCTAACAGCCAGAAGCATTAACTGATTTAGCCACAGAGACTGCTTGGGGAGGGGCTTCTTAGCAATCAAAGCAGAAGTGCCTTTGTTTGAACATTCCTTGAGCCACAGCCAAATCCATAGTTTATATGCCTGTGAATGACCGAACCCACCCCTTGCCCACACCATTTACCCCTCTACAGTCGTGTTGTCATGGTAACCACTATCAAACTGAAGTCCTACTTTTATGTCTGTGACCTGTCCCATTTGTTTGTTTTATTTATCTGGTCACCCTACTGCAGTGGGCTCATTTTGCAGTTTTCCACTTTCACAAAAGAAAAGTGGCGAACAAAAGAGAAAAAACAGACGAAAATTCATCTCATCTTTCATTTTATTCTTTGTTCTATAAAAAAAATGTCAATACCACCTGCAAATAAACGCTTTGCAGACAGCATTTGCAGTGGATTCGTGTGGAATCAGTTTGCTTTTTGCCGGCGCTTAATGCAGACTGATTCAATAGGGATCTACGAGGGAGGCATTTTCTCTGAAGTGTAAAAAGGGATACATGCAAAATCGCCTTCACTCCTCACTTTTTACTCTCCGTCTTGTCAAAAAGTAAATACTGCCTGCAAATTATGCTTTACAGAATGCATTTACTAATGTATTCCTGCAAAGCCCGACTGCATTTAGCGATTGATAAGTGGAAGTCGATTTAAGATCAATCCATTTGTTTTGGGTATCCATGAAAATAACATGAAGGTGTAAAGTGAAGTTCACTTTCAAAACTGGTAATGCAGTTTTTGTGCCACCTCCTGTTGAAGCTACAGCAATTAACTCGGCGGAGGAGGCGTAAAACATGTGGCAAGAAACGGAAGCCAAACCTCTCTTAAACATGGGTAGCGTGGTCAGAGTGACAAGGCTTAACTCTCAGGTAGGGGAAGTAGGTAGACACAGGGGTGCAGTTAGTCCACACACATAAATCTAGGAAATACACCACATGACTATACTTAAAATGATCTACTTTATAAAGTCATACATATAAAACTAACTGTTCAAATAAGTATGTCAGTCAAAATACACAGCATTAAAAAGATATCAAGTATATTTAAAAACGGTAATGCCTCTACAAGGACTCTCCTAACCCCAAAAACAATATGTGGGTCATTTGCAAGGGCAGGTCCCAGCATACAATAACAGGGGTTGGGGGAGAACCAGGGTACCATACAACCCAACAAGTAGTTAAGTATCTAGTAGCCTGCACAACTAACTCCAGTACATGTGGAAGTCCCTAGACCCGATGGTCAGCACCTAACGCACATGGCAGGGCATAGATTCAAAAGTGAAACACAATTTTATCGTGAGAAAAAATAGATTTACAATCCCTAAGGCCTATGGGCTTAAAACAGTACTAGTGCTCAGTTGCCCCACATAATGTTTTAAAGCCACAAAGAAGATGCTCCCAAGAATCAGTAGATATTTCAGTAACAGTTACCTTCCTGGAACATTAAGTGGGAAAATATACACAGTGGCCCTCATTACGACCCTGGCGGAATTCGGAAAACGATCGCCGAAATGCAATACCGCCATCGAATAGCGCTCGGTGCGACTATGACCCGTCACCGCAAAGTACGAAGCCATTAGCGACACCGTAGTGAACGCCAACGCTAACTGCACCAAGCACGCGCGCGCGCGCCATGCCAAACCGTAAACACCACCATGGCGCAAGGGTACGCTAATTCCGACCCTAGCGGACATGTACCTAACGCCATCAAGCATGGCGGAATGAACCATTCCGCCATGGTGAGAAGTACGGCATCGCGAATCAACCGTAAACGGCCCCACTGAGTGCCTGTACACCGCTCCCTGCCCACAAAGTACAACTCCCCGTAGGTGCAATGAAGTCACAATGCAACCATTGAAATGCACAAGTCACCCATGCATGCCAACGAACAAATGAAACACAAGAGGGGCCAATGGGAGCTGCAGGGCACAGATGGCACGAATACAGAAGCCATCCCAATGGACATGACCACAGTCCCCCACCAAGAAACGCACGCAAACACAGGCACCTGTGACCAGCAATATTCCGAAAATCACATCATTCCACCAGTCCACCTGGCTGACCGGCATCTGTTACACAAAACCCAATCCCCCGCCCCTGAGCATGACAACATTCAAACAGTCATATTGGCAGCCCCCATCCCTGACCTCACGGGCTTCGTAGGCAAACGCGTCCAGTACAGTACCACGCAACTAAACTCCGAAGCTGGAACCCAATGCAGATCTCCTCACAATACATCGCTCCCCAAATAGGAATATGCCACATCACTTGCAAAGAAGAACGCTACACGGGCCAAATCAGAATAGAAATTTAATGCACAACAAAATCACCAAGCCCATACAGCCATCAGGCCATGAACTCCAAAACACATTTCACCATTGTGGGCTGCATCCGCAAGAAATGACCAGCCACTACTTGTGTGACGCCCTGTTCCATCATGGTACACAGAGCCACATTCACGTACGAAAAGGCAACATTGAAGCGCACAGAACCGCAGGGCCGTCCTAATGGGGAGGCACTAGTCCAGCTGAAAGGCCGAAATGTTGCTCCGAGCCACCAGTACTGCGTAAGGGCATGTGGCCCATTGGCGATCGTCCCATAAGATCGTAATGCTGCTCCACTGATTAACACGAAGCAGCAGGTGTCGGGAGTAAAACCCATCTGCAGGAGTGGCATACAGATGGCAGTGGCAAAAGGGGAGGAGATACCTGTCAACCAAAAGAAAAGAAAAAGAACAGAATGGCCATCAGAACTACATTCGAACAACTCACTTCAATGATCACACTAAATCCACAGCCATATGCATGCTAGCCCACTCCAAAGGTTCATCACCACCCAAAAACCACTTGCGACTCATAACTATCTATATCGAGGTGTAAACACCATCACAAACGAGTGTACCTGTGCATGCGTCTGTCAAAACAGAATCCATCAGATGGGATTGGTAACGTGCATGGACACAAGTGTCTGAGGGCGCGTCGAGACAGGGAGGGCTCAACAAGGCCAGATAGACGATGGTCCCACTATGGCAGCCCTGCATCACATAGCGCAGGGGAGGCGGATAGATTCCAAGAAGCCCTGTACATGGCAAACTCTGTATCAAATCACCTGCCCATGCATCCATTCATCATTCCCTCATCCCGGGATTAAAACGCCAGAATATTTACTCACATAACATTAGAAATATCCATTGAGTCTGTGCGTTATGCAGCCTGCAAAATCCACAGTGCCCCAGCCCGTAATGCCAGTGTTGTGAAGTAACATGTATTTGGGAACGTCCGGCCTCATCGCCCACGTCGCTATTGCGCATCCCAAACCATTCATATCAATCATTGCATCCTCGCCATGGCCCCTGTCCCAAGGACATTGAACAATAGTACGTTATATTTGCAGTCAGACCTGTGGGCATTTCCTCGCCGCTAGCTGATAACCGAAAGCGCCGCCCTTCGAATTCCTCATTTGCAACATCACGTCGAAGAAGCATCTGTGGCCGTTTGAAATCACTAATTAATCCATCTAGTGCGGCTTTGTGTGAAAATGGCAACTGCCTTCACCCACAAATGGGACGCCCCGCCCGTCGTTGCAACTCGGTACAGTGATGCATGAGGGCCCACCGTTACTCGAGTACTACGTACCACTGACCCTTCACAAGTCTGTTCGCGACTGCACAGATAGTATGTGAAACAATGGGACCATAGCAGAATGAACATATCAACCAATGTTACACGGCCATCGGGTACAAATACATGATTGCAATAGCAAGATGCCATTCCCCGAATTGCAGCGTTGTGTGCGGGACGTGCTCGGCCAAAGGGGAGAGCAGTTTGCACAGGTGGAATGAATCACCACAGGTGGAGGCCATACAGCCTGAAAACACATAAATTGCACAGCCAGTCTCCTCCCACAACCACACCGAAATGCTACCGGCAGGACTCGCGATGTTGGCCCTGGGGGACCTGATAGCACTGCAAGTACTCCAACTCCAGGAAGAAGACGAACACCAACTACAACCGGCCGCACGGAGGAGACGCAGGAGGAGGAGGAGGGCAAGGCAGGGCCAGCAAGGGCCGCCAGCACAGCCACTACCACCACGCAGGCAGCCCGCAATCCCACGCCTCCGAGCACATCCGTTCAACCTCACTGATGAGCAGATCCACACCCTCTACCGTCTGGACCGGGACACCATAGCCGCCATTGTGGACATGACACAGGCTGACCTTGTCAGCATGATAGATAGCCCAACCGCCATCCCACCCCTACTGAAGGTGGTGTCTGTACTCCACTTCCTGGCCACAGGCACCTACCAGCACACAGTCGGACAGTTGCATGGCATTTCTCAGCCACTGTTCTCACGGACACTATTGCAAGTGCTCGATGCCCTCCTGCAGCACGCAGACGACTACATCTCCCTACCACGCTCGGAGCAGGAAATTACCAACACAAAAGTGGGATTCCATGCACTTGCCGGCATACCGGGTTGCATTGGTGCCATCGACTGCACCCATGTGGAATTGGTCGTCCCACATGCCATGGAGGCCCAGTACCGCAACCGAAAACAATTTCATTCTCTGAATGTACAAATGGTGTGTGACTCCAACAGGATCATTACACATTGTTGTGCCAGATTCCCTGGATCAACCCATGATTCTATGGTCTTGAGGAACTCTACAATACCACGCTACATGGAGCGACACGCAGGGAACAGATCCTGGCTACTCGGTGAGTCTCATTACATGCATGATAATGTGGGGTATGTGATTCGGCAATGACCTGGCAGGAAGGGGGGGGTGTGTGCGTACGTAGCAATGGCATTCCACATCATACGTTTCTCGTCCACATACAGGTGATGCTGGATATCCACTGAAGAGATGGCTCCTCACACCAGTCCGGAACCCACGGGACCAGCATGAGGAGGACTACAACCATGCCCACTCACGTACCCGTGTAGTCATTGAACAGGCATTCGGCCTACTGAAGGGTCGTTTCCGCTGCCTCAGCAGGTCTGGCGGGGCACTCCTGTACCGCCATGAGAAGGTTGCAAAGATGGTGATGGCATGTGTCATGCTCCACAACATGTGCGTACGTAGAAATGTGCCCATGCCCCCTGACGCAGAACTGCAAGCACCTGATGATGGTCATGATGAGGGCGGGGATGTGGCAGCACCTCAAGGAGTCTGCGAGGCACCGGAGGGCCGTGACATTCGTCAGCATCTCATTGATGTATGCTTCTAGCACTCACGCCTGGTGGCTGATACATGGACACGGGACTCGTGGCACTGTGTGTGTCTGGGACATGCACAATATGGACTGTACGCCTATGATGGCCTAGTACACAAAGATCAATGTCCACACATCTCATTGGTTGATCGTGCACTGTTTATGGCATATGTGATATCATGTTGTACACCCTATCGACCCGCCACCCAAGTGAGCCCAACACACCCCCTCCACCCTCCTACCTCCCCCCCGAACACCAGTGTCCACAGATGCTCGTTGTCAGTGGGCAGTCGCTATTGCAAGCCCCCTCTGTGGGTATCAGGGGCACCCCTGCCTGTGGTGCGCAGGTTCCTCCCAGATCTACGTTGGGGGCTGCCCTGGACGGAACTTGCAACGGATGATGTCTCTGCCTGCTCACGTCCATGCATGTCCCTAAGGGTTTGCGAGAGCTCAGTGAGCACACGGCGCACTGCGGCAAGTTCGGCACATACGTCCTTGGACGTCGCATGCAGTTCCCCCCTCAGGCTCTCGGTGCTTCTCTCCATTTGGACTCTCAGGCTCTCGGTGCTACTCTCCATTTGTGCCCTTAGTGTCTCTGTACCTCTCTCCATTTCTGCCCTAAGTGTCTCAGTTGATGTTTCTATGTCTGCCTTAGTGCCCCCACATTCATCGGCATGGTCCTTGAGGAGCGTGGCCAGTTGCTGCTGTTGCACGATTAACTGGTCGAGGGACTGTTGCCTCTGCTGGGCCATGGCCATTTGCGGGGGTGTCACAGAGGGGCTGTTGACCTCATGTTGCCTTGCCACAGGGCTTGTGGGGGATGGCCAGTCGTCGTCTTGTGGGTGCCCCTGCGTGGTATCCTCATGTTGTACGGGATGGGACAGACAGGGGGATTGGGACAGGTCATGGATGGATCTGTCTTCGACATCCCCGTCTTCTGTGTCGGAGCATGCTGCCATCAATGGGGTGTCACCTATGGTGCTGCTGCCACCAGAGGCAGTGCCTTCTGTGGCATCCGTTGGGGGGACCTGTGGTGGTGGTGGTGTGGGCATGCTGGCTGCTGGGGTGCCTGTTGATGTTCCCTCCTCTGTGCTGCCACCTGATTTGTGCTGCTGCCGTGTCTTGATGCGTGCAGCTGAGGTGGAGGGTCTTTGGCCGTTGGTCTTGGCCCTCTTTGCAGGTGTGCTGGTAGGGGTGTCCTGAAGCTCGTCGTTTGGATCGGACCCTGTGGTGGAGTAAAGGAGGGCGAGGGTTATTGATGGGTCTGTGGGAATTGGAATGGCATTGTATCACATGCATTGGGGTGGTACCTGAGGGTGATTTGGGTCGGGGCCTTGGAGGTGCTTTCATTTGTGTGTGGAGTGAGGGTGCAGTTGTATGGCAGCCTGCAGTTAGGGTGTGCCTGCTGCACGTGTAGTGCGTGTTTTAGGGGTTTTTAATTATTTATGTATTTATTGTGGGTTTTAACGTGCGCTATCAGGCCGATGTGTGTGGACGTTCTCCTGGACATGTGTTTCTGTTGCACTATGTGGACACATGGTACTTCACATGGTTGGACTTTGTGGATTTGGCATTGTTTTATCTGGCCCACCTACCTGAATCTTCGGATGTCTGCACTCCTTTCTCCATCCCTCTGACTCCCTCTATGCTCTCCATTCCGATGGTGGAGGCACAGATTTCTTCCCAGGGGGTCAACTTGATGGGTGATTCAGGACCTCCCCCGGTGGCTGTGGCAATGTTGCGGTTGGCAGAGAGTATGCTGCGGACGCGTATCCGCAGGTCGTCCCATCGCTTTCGGCATTGCTGTGGGGTGCGGGGTGCGGTCCCCACCGCACTTACCCGCTGTGCCACCAGAGCCCATATGGCCTTCTTGTTTGCAAGTGCCGTCCTGGTCATTTGCGTGGAGAAGACGACGGCAGCATTCTCCTGGAGGGTCTCTGTTAGCACGGTGAGTTCCTCACGGGAGAAGTGGACCTGCCGCTTGCGGTCGCACGCTTTCTTCGCTACTTTTCCCATTTTTCTTGGTTTCGCTAGGGTGGATGACGGGTTGGGGTGTGTCTCAGGGTAGTGTTTTTAGTGGTTGTGTGGTTTTAGTGGTTTTATAGGTGTACGGCGGGATGTTTCCCGTTCCGGGCCCATGTTTTAACTTCCGTTTCCGTATATTTCCGGTCACCGTACTTTCCGGTAGGCGCACACTGCGGTGTCCGCTGTGATGGGTGGCGGTATTGCACCTAGGGCGCCGTACGGCGGCGGTGTGGGCCGTTTTGGGGTCATTTCCGCCATCGCGGACTTTGCACTTCCGCCATGCCGTGGTGCTCGTGCCCGATGGGTCGGAATGGGCCGCACTTTGCTCCTTCGTGCAATGGCGGAAACGCTATTTACGCTGTGGCGGTCCGGTCAGTCACTTTCCGCCAGGGTCGTAATGAGGGCCAGTGTTACCAGTTCGAGTATTTCAAGTACATTTACCATTGCAGAAATGAAAGTGACGGCTTTAAAAATTGATAGGAAATAGCAGCTAAGTACATAAATGGTGAATCCTAGTCCAGAGCTCACTGGGCCCTGAGGCGATTCAGGAAAAATGCCCAGAGGCAGGTAACTACCCAGAGTCACTTTAAAGAGAGTTCTGTTGTCAGTTCACAGTTCTAAAGAACATAATGGGAAGTGTTAAAGGCCCACCTACACTACTGGAGTTAAGTCTGGCCTACCCCACAGGTGCAGATGCTGAGACGATCAACCCCAGGGAAGGCCACAGGAGACCCCAGGGATTAGTTCCGGGGGCCAGAAGATGGACACCAGAAGATGTTAAGGAACTGGAGGATCACCAATGAAAGTTTAGGGGAACGTTTGATTATGACTCATCTCCCAGGAATCTCTACCAAAAACCAGGGGGACACCCAGGAGGGTATCATGAATTCTCACCATACCTGTGACCTCAAGATACATACATAAGTTGTTGGATTGGCAAAAACGGCTCCAATGACCCGAAACAACATGACACGTGAACAGCTCTTCTCCACAGGTACGGTTTGCTGGATTTGATTCCCAGGTCTTTGCACCCTCAACCAACGATGATCCCAGGCACACAGGAGAAAGACAAAGGCTCTTCCTAGGACATCTACCTCCAGTCCAGGGGTGAAAGATCCCGTGAAGAAGATTCCAGAAAGATGGGATAACCCAAACAGATGGCTTCCGGCAGAATGGTGAACAGAAGAAGGCTACCCATGGCTAAAAACGATCCCAGAATGGAGACAAAGTTTGATGGCACCCTTAAACATCCCAAACTGAATATCTGACAGCAGAGTGAAGAACTCTCAGCACCCACATGAAATCCTGCAGCAACCGATAGCCAACTAGAAGATACTGGCCCTCATTACGACCCTGGCGGAAAGGGGTTTACGCCAGCGTAAAGCATGGCGTACCTTTCCGCCAGATTACGAGTTCCCGTAGCGCCATGGTGATTTTTACGCCTGCTTTTTGCAGGCGGAAAAATCCATGGCGCTACGGGACTTGTTGTTAATTACGCCACCGTAATTTACTGTGGCGTAATTAACGCCTTCCCCACTCCCATTATACCCTATGGGGCAAAAATGGGAATGGGGAAGGGTAAATGGGGATTGGGGACTTACCGCCCCGCCAAGGTCGGAATGGGGCGGTAAGTCCGCCAACCCCCATGGCGGAGTTGGCAGCTTAGCGCCATGGACCATGGTGCAAATTGCACCATGGTCCTCCGCAAGGGTCGTAATGAGGGCCACTGTCAGTAAACAGCAAGGCACAGTGGAAAAATGGCCCAACATTTCCAAAGTGGAGGGCCCAACCTAGCAAATGTTGGGATTCACCTGCAGTATTCAATAAATCCAAAATGGACTTCGAGCAGTAAAATAAAATGTGCTAAATCCAAAACACTGTAGCTATCCAGTATACACAGGTGAATGGCAAAAAAGGCAAAATTAGCAAGAATGGCAGCAAAAATGTCCTTCAGCAGCTCAGTAGACCTGCCACCACCAAGTTACAGGAACCAGAAAGCAAGAGAGCGAGTTATGAAGCAGGGTAGCACCCAAATACCGCAGTGAAAGGGGCTTGGCCACGGTCCAACCAGCCAATCACAAAAAAGACACTGGGGTAGAGGGTCAGATGACCAACCATGTTGGTTGGTCATTAGGACAGCCACTCATCCAAAGCTACCCCCCCCACCCTCCAGGAATTGAGAGGGATAGTCCACTGACCTATACTAGCCTAAACAAGTTAGGTCCATTATGGAGGCTCCCATGATGGGCTCAGAAGGAGTCCACATGGTCGAACAGCCATTTTTTGCCTACCACGTGGTCACCTAGACAAAGGGTAGCCCTAGAACACGAAATGCCTGAGAGCAGGATTTTGAAAAAATGTTGGTACACCAATGGCTATCAAAAAGGTGCAGTGGGCTACCAATGAGTTCAAATGGCTTCCACCTTTGGTAAAGCCAAAATTACCAATTTATAGTGACACAATCACACTAGGGCAGAGATGGGATGCATGAAAGGGAGGCCTGGGATAGGGCATCTTAGTGGGTGACCCAATGCCCTATACTTTATATAAGGTATAAAGGGATGTAATGGCAGGGGGCCTTGAAGAGAATGCCCTATGGACACCAAAGCACAATCAAGTCACAAAAAAAGACAGAGGAGGAAAAGCAAAAAGACGAGCGACCCCAAAAAGTAGCCATAGACTCTCCAAATTAGTCATTCTTGCTCAACAAAGATGGAGGAGTAAAGCGCAGCAGAGCTCTCGGCCCTGCTTCGACCCTTGGATATGTACAGAGCAGGAACTGAAGGAGCCGCTCCTTCATTTCCTGCTCTGCACACTGGGTCTACATGATATCTCTACAGAACCAGGGTGATGTATCCGCTGATTGATACTAAGATCCGGAGAAATTAAGCAGTCGCTCCTTCATTTCACACTCCTCCTCATGCCAAATGATCATGAGAGAATTTGAGGTACTTGGGGTTTTTAGCTCAAAATACAAGAGTGGGTGCTTTGTCTGGACAGACCCATATCCATCAAGGCTGGTGAGGTGAGCTACATTTATTGAATAGAAAGTGACCGAGAAATTGTGTTAAGTGGCATAAAGTAACCGATAAACTGTTATCAATGCATCTCGCAGAAAAGTAAATTCATGTAACATGGTGGTTCACAAGGAATGTAATGGAGGAGATGGGGGTATGGGCAGTAGGTGAGGCGTGAAACAGAAAAGTGCCGAGAAGAAGACAGACTATGCCATATGCTCTTTTGCTGAGTACATCACGACAAAGGACTCTATCTAGTATACCTTGTGCTGTCTGCCTAGATTTTATTTTCAGTTGCTATGAGCTATCACCCAGAGTGAAAGAACATGCTTTAATCGTTTTGTTTTCTGATCAAAGAAAGTATTATTTAAGCTCTACAGGTTTCCCTGACATACTTGTATACCTGTTTTGGAAAAAGAATACAAATAAGACATGATTGTTTATGAAGTAATGCCCTTGGCAGGAATACTGTTGGCTACATACACTTTATTATATATCATTGAATATCGTGGTGTGGTCAATAGGTGGAATATGGGTACACCTTTAGGGCTGCCAGGGCTTTGGGTGGGCTAGAGTGGGGCCCTGCTGTCTCCAGGCACCCTTCTTGAGGCAGGGCTCCCTCAGTCTCTGCTGGGGGCACTGGATGTCATGGACGAAATGTATGCAGGAAAGCTGCCTCGTTGATAAAAGCAGGAGAGCCAGTACCTGACTCCCAGAGTACTATAGATTGCTGTCACTTGGTATAGTGTTATCATAACTCACATTGGCCTTTCTGCTTATTTCCGGTTTGTGCATAGAAGGGTGTCAGGCTTGAATCACTGGCACAGATATCTCATATATAAACACGTTGGCTCATTCTACTGTTCCCAAGTTCTCTTTGATTATATGCAAAGCAGCAAGTAGTTTGCTTGGTGTTGTTTTCCTTTTCCCCTTTCACATGGATGCTCCTCTGGGTGATTTCAGGGCCAGCTGTCGATGCCGGGCGTAAGTTAACACGCTGGCTGAGGTCGGTCTTTGGCCAGCAAAAGAACATTGAAAGTCCAATAGTTTGAGAAGACTGGCGCCTCCCTGGGAATGTGTGTATAGTATCAGCCCTTCCTTGCAGCGGGCCAATAGCTACGGAATATCCCCGGGCAGGCAGGCAGGCAGGCGGGCAGCAGGGCAGCTGAACCCCAAAGGAGCAGCACACTGGGCCTAGATGATACCTCTACAGAACGAGGGAGATGTATCCGCTGATTGACTTACTTAGATCCAGAAAAGCATATACTGACAGGCAGCAGTTTATTTGGCAACTGAACCAGAGGAGGTTTTATTTACAGTATGGAGACTGGCTCCAACCAAGATCACCTGACACCATGCTAGGTGGCCCAAGTACATGAGTGCAGGGCCTCATGAGGCATTGTTTGTTTGGGGCAGGTCGACCTTGCCTGTCACACAGCCCTCCTTGCGCAGCACAATTTGGACACGCCCCCTCGATTTCGTAGCCTACTTAAAGCACCAGGACTACCTGTTTTAAGTCAAGAGACACCCCCACCACAGGCAGGGAGTTTGATAAGGAGTGACAGGAGGGCGCTCTATTCACACCATCACTGGAACCCCAAAAGGAAACTGGAAGAATAGCAGTGCACTTGGCTGGCAACTGCCTAGCTGGAGGCTAACACCACTTGAATAACTTGCGGGGCTAACAGCTCCCCTGTCTATGGAGCTGGGTGTGATGGGGTGAATGAGGCCTGCAATTCCTCTCAGCGGTATAGGGCCCCAGCGCACTATCCACGACCCAGTGAGATGCACTCTCTGCACAGCAGCTGTGTGAAGCTCAGAGGCGTTGCTGGGGTGGGGGGGCTGAGGGGTCTATAGCCCCAGGTCTTTTGGTTGTAGCCCCGGATAGAAGCTCAGGGTTTACAACCATAAATCTATAGCTAGCCCCGAATCCCGCCAGTCCCGACATTAATGTGGCCCCAGATCTTTTGCAGACCTATGAACACGTGCTGCATACTGTAGTGCCAAAGCGCCCACAAGCAAGCAAAAGGCTGCATGTTAGCGCTGTATAAAACAACACAACAATCAAACGGGTCCATTTTTCGATTGGCTTTCACGAAAAAAATGATAACTGTGGAAACCTGGTTTGGGCTGCCATCCTAGTAGCGCACAGGATAGGGTTGACAGCATATCCTACCCGCCTGATCTTCTTCTAGGCCCAGCAGTAGCTTCAATGCACATAGTACATTGAATTATTTAATAAACCACAATGAATTGCTTGCGTAAGTCATGTGAACCTCTTTAATTACCTTCCCATTGAAAGGTGCTTATGTCTTTGCATTGCAAACTGGGCATCCTCTAACACTCAGACATCCTTGTACTGGGACCAGCTGACAAGCTACTCCTGTTCTAAAACTGTGTGAGGCTCCCAGTTTTGGGGAGGAAAAAATACTATCTACAGAAATGAAGTGATAGATGTTGTAGCCTTTTTATCCTCACAGAAAAGAACCATGAGGTTGTCCAAATGTGTATATATGGTTAATGGTTATAAGCAATTTAGTGTTAGGGTTGTGAAAAATGTAATGGGCACCAAGAATGATGTACTTGGGGAGTCAAGCATACAACCCTTTTATAATAGACATTTCTAAAACAAAGCTCTATTGTCATCTGTATGTTCCTGAAGTGGTCTTTTTTGTTATATGCAAAGTAACCCACAACCCTCATTGGTGCTGTTTGCTCCATTCCCTTATTCCATTTTTGTCATAGGAGTATTTCAAAAGAGTCCAAAAGAAGTGTTCCAGGCTGTCCATCTTGGAATTATTTCTTTTTATGCCAACTAAAAATGTATGTGGCTATTCTTGTTTTGGTTAATGTGCTTTGCTCAGTAAGAACATTTTAATAATCTTATTATAAATACTGGAAATGCCCTTTATAAATCAACACTGTGCAATTTTAAAACGATCCAGTTTAAAATGTTAATATCATTTAAAAAAACTTTTTAATTGCTTCTCATGAAGATAATATGCACCATTTCGTCTCACAAAATGCCGTTCCTTCTAGGAAAGTGTTGTGTTCAGATTAAACCAATGACTTCTTCATGATGTGAGCAGCAAGACGTTCAATCTTGCATACTGGTCACGGATTGTGTAGTTTTGCTGCTGAATCTTCGTACTGGTTATAGTATTCACCAATGTTAATAGTTAAAAAATAAAATAAAATAACGAACACAGTTGCAGCTTCTGCAGCCTGGTCCTCTGATCTGTTAGGACTGTCAGAACCTCAGCAAAGCCTAGCCACATGATCCTCGTGACCCCCAAACAGACAATGCGCCCTCGGTGTGATGGCGACATTCCTGAAGGCACACACACTTGTGTGTGACCAGATCTCAGGCCGGTCTCCGGCTAGGGGCGTGGCTCTGCTCCTGCTGCTCTCATTCTATAAACATTAAACAACACAACACCCCTTTATTTCACTTTCCTTCTGAGATGTCTGGTTTTTTTTCTTCCTGATAGCACTCACGATACTGTCAGAAACAGTTGGCGTGGATCCAACAAACACGTGCGTGATGCACCTGGTAACACGGCATGACATTTGCCGAGAGAGAGAGAAAATAAATATCTACTTTATTATTATTACAACAGACAGTTCTAGCACACTACAAAATACAACCCACCCTGTAAAGCAGGGCTGTTCAACTCCAGGCCTTGAGGGCTGGGAACATGTCGGATTTTCAGGATACCTCTCATTAATATTCATGAAATAAATTTGCATACAATGATACTAAATGTATGCACATTTATTCTCATTAATATTAATGAGGGATATCCTGAAAACCTGTAAGGATTCTGGCCCCCGAGGCCTGGAGTTGGACAACCCTGCTGTAAAGGAACTAAGAGGACAGATCTTTTTACGAAGGAAAGGCAATCCCTCTGGATACTGACCGGAGGGTAGTCGGTAAAGCAATCAGTCTTAACTGTTCACGGTTATTTGGTTTCAGCACCAAGGGAGCAAGGGGTTATAAATGTCACTAAAGGCCTTCAGAGAAGGACCACGGTGACAGAACCACAATGTACCTGGTGCTTGAAATGATATTGATGCTCGACAGCGTTGAATCGGTTCCACAACGCTTTGCAGCTCCTGCAACAGAGTTCAAGACAGGATACAGCTGCGGGTATCAGGCGGCAGGCAGTGCGGCAAGCGTGGCTGGAAGGAGGGCTGCAGGATGGCCTACACGCTGACTTGGGGTCAAGAATCGTTGTCTCTGTGCTGGCCGGCGGATCTGGAATGCTGGTCGAGGGATCTCGGACAGCTTTAGTGACTGCAGCGTGACAACAGACAGTGGTACAGCGGGTCGCGGTTCGAGAGCTCAACTGTCTCGAAAATGTCCTTAAAAGATGGACGCTGGTTGATGCTTGTTGTGGCACTTCTCCTAGTTTCTTCACAGAGCTTGTGTCATCGTTTAAAGTGGACTGCCGAAAGTTGAGGAGAGTTTTTGCAGGCCACAGCCTTGTCCTTTGTTCAGAGACTCTGGCACTTACCACCTAGGAAGCTCGCTGGCAAAACCTAGCAGGGCATGCTGTGTGCTGGCTGGGTACTGGTTCTGGAGCTGTTGAATGGGTCCTCTCAGTCTGGTATCTCCCTCTGTTCCCTGGGAGATGTTTAGGGGAGGGATCTTGCTTCCCTCTTGGAAATCCTGGCCTTCCTTCACTGGTGGAAGCTGTAAGGCAGACTGTACCTTCAGCCAGGGTCCAAATGAGTCCTTCTTATTCCTTTCAAAGTCGTCGGATGATCTACTAAGTGAGGGACTCAGCCGTCGTTTAAAGCCAAATGGGTCCCAGTGATTGGTGTAGGCAAGAAACCAATCCTGAGTCCAAACGAACAATCTTCTGTTATGCGTGAGGTCATAACCAGAGTGCTTTGCAACAGGAAAGGTAAGGGGTGACAACATGTACTAGTAAGTCCCACCTATCTTCCTGTCTGTTGTGGATCAAAGTGTCTCTGTGGTTAATTGAGCTCTCTGTGACTCTTGATCAAAGCACAGGTCTCCCTTGAAGTTGGTGGTGCGAACAGACTTCTGTCTCCATCAATTCACATGCTTCTTCCCTCTGAAAGGGGGTCTCCCTGCAGGGGTTGCCTACTGTAAACAGTTGTTGCAGACATGCCATTCACTGTCCTTCATACAGAGGGGTGGGAGCTATCTTTAAGTTGACACATTGCATATCAAAGAGGTGTTGGGTTTCCGGTCCCCTTTTGTCAGTTCTGCGAAGAAGCCTCTTCACAGGCCTGCTTCAATTGACTTTCATCAATATGCGCTGCCACCAGCAGAACTTAGACAATAGAGAGGGCAGACCCATGGAGCCTTTGATTTTTTAATTAGGCTGGCATTGGCTGGAGAAAGGCGTTGCCTTCCCCTTCCTGTGATGCTTTGATGTACCCTTGGCCGTCACAATCCAGATAAATGTGACAGGGTGGTCTGCACCTGTAGTTTGTCCCCCAGGGTACACATGACTATGTGTTTGTTGTGCAGTGAGCAGAGGAAAATGTGTGTGGGTTAGCCCCACAAATTTTTTTAGAGCTTGATCTCCCATCATTTTCATTTCAATACTTCAAAAAAGCCCAGGCGAGCACACACTCCCCGTGCAGAAGGTAGAATTCCTCACATGGGTGTACCTAGGCTAACATTTCATGGGGGCTAACCCTTCAAATGTTGGGAGAGGGGTTAACTTCAGAGACTGTGGGGGAGGGGCAAACTCACTTGCGTGGGGGCATCTAACTTATTTACTCATTCTAATGAGTCTATCATAATGTTACAAGCAGTTAACTTTCCTTCACATCTGAAACCACACACTTAAGGACTGCTGTGATAATGAGCCTGTGCCCCAGTCACTCCCCTGACATGCAAGTACTAACCTCACATCACGATTTCAATTGGCTAAAAATGTATGCATACGAATGCAGGGGCTTACAATGAAACGTTTTACAAGTAATTGCCCGGCATTTGTTTACTGTGCAGCCTTAGGGACTGATTATTGTTTGTCACCTTTCCAGCTAAGTCACAGTAGGTCAGCCAATTCAGGTCAACATAGCCCAAAATGCCTGGGAAAGGGAGGGGGCCTAAAGCCCGATCTGCCCAATGGTCATGGTGCCACTGTTAGAGGTCTGTGGACTTTTTCCAGCCTCGCTTTGAAGTGTTGGCTTGTGAGCGTATAGCGGATTTTTTTCCATGAACACGTGGGTGTTCGTAGAGCGGGCTTTGGTCGCACGAGTCATACCGGAAGGAGGGTTGGTGGCGGGGGGGCTGTCATGTGGGCTTCCTGCCGCATAGAAGTTATTTCCGTTGTCATGTTCGTCTCGTCGCTGCTCAGTCATATGGTAGCTCTGCCGCACCTCAACAGCACGTTTCAATCTGGTTTCAATTTACATCTACGCACGACAATGTACAATGTGCACTCCGCCCCGCTAGCCCACGTCCATGCTCTGTTCTCCTGGCCTATGACGTGTCGCCGTCTCCATGTTATTTACGCCATGCTATTGTATGTTACTTCATAAAGCACACTGGTACCAAAGTAAGTCTAAGGCTACGGAGTGCTGGACTGCGGGTATGGATGCGATGTTTATTGAATAGAAAGGCAGGGTTGATGTCTCTTACAGAAGGGAATGTGAAGTGTAGTGGTTTGGGTTGGAGTTAGAGAGGGAAGACTGCTCCATGTCCCATTCTGTTTTGTTTAAAGAATGGTATTACTACAGCATTGGTGGTCCTGCACATTGGGCTCCTATGAGGAATATTAGGAGCTAGATGTGAAAACTGCCGAGGGTCACACACACCGACAAGAATCTGATGCGCTTCTCCATTGGCAGCTGAAGTCGTGATCAGGGGTAGAGGAGATGTGACCCCCCAGCCTCCGCTCCCCCCGACCACCTGGTATCCTTGTAAACAGGCGGCCGCACCTTGTAGCCTCTAGCATTTACCAGAAAGTTCCCAGGTAATCTCAATTTGCATTCCAGAGAGAAGATGGCCAGGGCGATTACCACGTCGCCGCCTCCATGTGGGAATGCTGACTAAGGGAAAACGCCTCTTTAGCTCATGAAAGGAGAGCTGCTCATTCTTATGCCCTAGCTAACGTTATGCTCCATGGCTGAGACTGCGTCGAGGTAAATGCCCACATTTCCCCAAAAGGGCAGGCCCCCGAGCCCGGCTGAAAATTACGATGGCCATTTAACAAGGTCACGATTGTCAGCTTACTAAATGAATGTAGAAGTAATATAGCCCCCACCCCCTATAACACAATGGCAATTATCTCATAGGGAGTTAACATGCAAGCTTCTCAGTTCATTTGCATACCCATGGTGCAATGCTCTTATGTGAGGTGAACTTCCTGTGGTGTTTACTAGGTGGTGGTGTGCGTGTGTGTCTTGTTCAATGAAACGCCCTATTCTACTCTCACATTATAGGTAGAAGGATTTTTCCTTGCATGTTAGTACCCACCGTAATATTGATGCTGATTGGTTAACAGGATTTAATGACTGGGGTCTATGTTACCCATCTTTGCCATCTGAAGTGCAAACAGACTCGCAGATGGGTTTCATTCTGCACCAGTCGCCCTTGTGTGAGCTCTTGCTTCTGAAAGACTTATTCAGATTCGCTCTTGCCCTCCAGCTCCCTGGATTCCGTGGATCCAAAGAACTAGGCTTCTGTACTGAGCAATCAGTCAAGATGGCTAAACAATCCTACCATTGCAAGCCTAAAATACTGAGCTGTGTGAATACAAACAAATCATAGTGAAGAATAAAGCCATATTTTTCAAATCAAAGATCCAAGCTTCTACAAATCACTGTGTGAGCTTTGATCATTGGTTCACTAACCCAATTTTGCAGTACAAACTGACTTTGCACAGACTTTGCATCAGAAAAAATACACTTTGCACAGTTCCATGAATCAGGGTTTGTATTGGCAGCGCAAAGTCACTTTTCAGCAGTGCAAGGTCACTTTGAACCGTGCAAAATATTCCATGAATCGGGCCCTTCATGTTCCAGAATTAGTAATCAATGCACATGTGACCTTTAAACCTGCCCTTTGCCACTGCAGGTTTGATGCTGGGAGTGCCTGGAGGCTGGCTCAGCAAGGGCACATATGTGCACTCTCATTTTGGCACGGTGCATTTATGAAAGGGGGTTTGATTAGCAGACCTCCTTTTCAGAAACCGAGTTACCTGCATCCTTTTATTGAGTTAACATCTATAACGATAACATCGCAATAATGAATAGTACTGCTAGGGGTCTACAGAGGCAGCTGCAACTATTAAGCAAGTACGCTAATACGAATGGTTTTACAATCAACTATTCAGACCCAGCCGTACCAATAAGGAAAATAACTATTCTTGGTTTATAAATAAATAAAGAATTGAGTTTGTACAGGTTTACACATATCTTGGCATTATGTGGATCACAAGCTAAAAAGGCGCAGGCAGTTCTGTAGCACACAGATAAAAGCAGCCCAGTAAATCAGAGCAATTAATGCCTTTTCACATAGACACAGGGGCTACTCCATCAAAGCTATTCCTAACATGTAGCCAAGGCTAGCTATCTATCTATCTATCTATCTATCTATCTATCTATCTATCTATCTATCTATCTATCTATCTATCTATCTATCTATCTATCTATCTATCTATCTATCTATCTATCATTTATATAGCACTACACACCCGAAGGCCTCAGAGCACTATACGCTTGAACGCAAAACACTACCACTATATATCGAGTCTTACTTGGGAAATTGCTCTGTGTGGGATTACATTAGAACAAAATGTAACATCACTACTACATTAGAAGTCACCAGAGTACGAGAAAACATTCCCAAGTCTGATAGAGTGTGCAGACTCTGTGGAGACCAATGCGTAGAAAGTAATACACATCTTTCACTAGGATCTAGTTCCTTGAAGAATATTTGGAAAACCGACCCAATGGCTTTGGGCCTGGGGCAAGTGGACCCTATGGACTCAGAAGCACTGTGGCAGACCTTTATGTTGGTAATGACAATGGTCTCAGTTACCATGTCTCAAGGCTTTGGTTCTGCATTCAAACCATATGAAAGGACTTAAACACATAATTATGTGGTTGAGATGTGACCAAGAGATGTGACTTGTTAATTTACTTTACTATGACTGGATCGATGGGTAATGGTTTGTAATGTATTTACGTAAGGGAACTGACTGACATTTCTAAATACCTAATCTCATTTCCTTTAATCGATTCTGCTCTATTAATTCAATAATGACACCAGTGTTCACATTCTGTGGTGTACTTACCTGTGCCCCCTCTTTTGTGTTTGAACCCCTGTGTGCCTCCCTCCTGTTGGCTCCTACCGTGTGACCTGCCTCCATCACCCACCTATTTGGGTCCCCCCCACCCTTTACTCTCCACCCGCACCCGCTATGGTGCTCTCTGTGTCACCTATCTTCTGTAACTGCTATTCTATCGACTATCCTATCCCTCTCACCAAGTCTGGCAGGAAGAAGCTCAAAAGGGATATCCTGGTCTCCAACCCAGGCCCCCCTATCGCTGATACCTACACCAGTGCTTCCTCCAGACAGACCCTCACTGACATCCTCTTTGTCTCCAGGCCTATGGACCCCCATATGGACTTTGTTCGCTCTCCTTTTTCCTCCTCCTTCATTAATGGTGACGACCGCTACGAGGCCCGCCAGGTCCCCTTTCACTTCTGCAAGACCATTATTAAGGTCTGCTTAAATGGCACTGTCTTGGTCCAGGGCCCTCAGGCCAATCTCCTTCTTTTCGATAGATGCTTCACGCATCTTATCTACTTTATTCTTTCTGCTATTCCTACTTACCCATCTCTGGCTCCTCTGCCACCTCCTTCCTACGCCACCTCTCTGGCACCCTCCGCTGCTTCTTTGGCCGCTCTGTCTTCTCCTTCCTCTGCCACCTCTCCGCCACCCTCCTCTTCCTCTCTGACTACCCTGCCATCTCCTCCTTCCTCCTCTGCCCACTCTCGGGCACCTCTAACACTTCCGCAGGGCATATCTCATGCTTGTACCCCTCCATGGAAGTCTTGCAAAGGTGGAAATCTGCTCTACATCGCTACTCTTAACTCTCGCTCCGCTGTCAAACACTCCTCGGACATCTGCCATCTCGTTGAAGAGCTTGATTTGGATGTACTCGGTCTGACCGTGACTTGGTTCACGGCCAGCTCCATCACAAGTTTTGACACTCTCCTTCCTGATGGCTACATGATCCCCTCCGAACCCACAACCAACCGTCCTGGAGGGGGAGTAGCCTTGAACTTCCCAGAGTGGATCCCTGCTTCTGTCATTCCTATGCAGGCCTTCTCCTTCTTTGAATGCCTTGTTTGCAGGCTCTCTATGTCTTCTGGCCTCTCTCTCACTGTCACCCTCTTCCTCTCTGAGTGGGCTGACCTCTCCCCCACCCTCCTTGACTTTATCTCTCAACTTCTCTTCCTCTGAGACCTCAACATCCACTTGGAGGCTTCTAGCCCCTCTTCAGGGCTCTTTCGCAACCTCTGTGACTCTCTCTCTCTATTCTTCCCTCTTGCCCAACTCACTCTGCAGGGCACACCCTGGATGTTCTGATCTCATCAGACCTGCCCCTCTCCAACCCTCTCACCACTTCTCTCTCTTGTACTGACCACTTTCTCCTCTCCTCTCACCTGTCGCTCTCTGCCCCTCAGGTTAAGCCGACCCCAGCACTGCCACCCACCTTCTTCGTCATCAGGCACATGAAGCGTGTGTCAATGGAGACTTTTGCTGCTACTTTCTCTCCTCCTCCTACACCTCCGGCTGACTCACACTCTGATACAACCCTTTCCAACCTTCATCTCTAAATCTCTGATACTCTGGATAACCTTGCCCCTGTCATGGGCATCTGTTTGAAGCCCGGATCCAAGTGCAACTTTTGGTACGATCCGACCTCACCACCCTTAAGCGCAAGTGTAGAGTGGCTGAGAGGAAGTCGAGGGCATCAGGCTCATCCTCTGACAAACTGGCCTGCCGCCTGCTCCAAAGACAATACAGACTCTGCCCTTTCTAAGAAGAGAGCCTACATCCAAGCCCGCGTCTCTGTGGCCTCTAACAACTCAGTCAACATTTTCAAAATCTGGAAGGAGCTGGCCAAACCTGCTGCAGTCTACCTCCCCTGTTCACTCCCATGCCCTTTGCAAGGCACTGGCATCTCATTTCACCACTAAAACACAGGACATCCTGTCCACTCTCTCCTCTTCCTCTCCCTCTACCATTCCAAGTCCCTCTCTGGCCGTATGTCCTTTACCTTTCTCCTCCTTCTGTCTATTCACTGTCGACAATGTTTCTAGACAAGTCAGATCTATGAAAGTCTTGTCAAAGCAGATGGTCCCCTGCTCCTCCAGAACCATTAAAGACCACATTGACACGCTTGCTTCAGCCGTGGCCAATTTCTGCAATCACTCTTTTGCCACTGGAACCTTCCCCTTAAGCACTCCCCTGTGCATCCCCTCCTTAAGAAGCCCTCTGCCAATCCCTCCTCTCCAGCAAACTACTGCCTGATCTCCATCGCTCCTTTCCTGGCCAAACTTCTGGAAAAGCTGGCAATCTCCCAGCTTAATCTACATACTGTTGGTTGTCTGTGTGATCACCAGACTGGCTTCAGAGCAGCCAGAAGCACAGAAACTGCTCTCCTGAACACCCGTGAAGAATTGCTCTCTAATCTAGACTCCAAATGTCCTTCTGTCCTCATTCTCCTTGATCTATCCTTTGCTTTTGACACGGTCAACCATGCCATCTTGCTCAATTGTCTCTATGACAACCTGGATATCTCTAGTCAGGCCGTAGCCGGGTTGACCTCCTTTCACTCAGATCGACCCTCCCAGGTCCAACTGGGGTCTTTCCTCTCTTCTGTCTCTCTCTCTCCATGGGGTGTCCCCAGGAGTCTAACCCTCCCCCTGACTCTTTAACCACTACCTGGCACCTCTGGCCCACCACATCACTACCTTCTGTTCTAACATTCAGTGTTTTGTGGATGACACCCAGCTCTCCTTCAGGGTCCCATCAGCTTCTTCTGCTCCTTCTCTCATACCTGACTGTCTGCACGCAATTCAGGAATGTTGTGCTTCCAACGATCTCTGCCTTAATGCCAGTAAGACATAGATCCTCCTCATTGGGACACCTGCTCCCGCCTTCCCTCTTTAACTCTAATTCTGAGACTTCTATCCGCATCTTCCTATGAGGCTAAGAACATTGGTGTCATCTTCGACTACACCCTCTCCTTCTCTCCTCACATCTCTGACGTCGCTAAGAAGTCACACTATCAACTGCACCTCTTCAGAGGTATTCTTCCTTTTCTCACTTTTCCCCAGAATCTCACTGTTTCCAGAGCCCTGGTCCTGTCTAGGCTGAACTACCTCCACAGCCTCTTTCTTAATATGCCTGCCTCTACTTTTCACCCCCTACAACTAATCCAGAACAGGACTGCAAGACTTGTCCTTGGCCTCAAGCCCAGGGATTGTATCTCTCCAGCCCTGGCATCTCTCCACTGGCTCCTTGTGGCTGCAAAGATCATGTTCCAGACCCTCTGCATCGTCCACAAGGCATCCTGGGGCCGAGGACCACACTACATCCAACTTTCTCTTCCTAAGCATTTTCCACCTCAAGCCCTCTTCTCATCCACTCCAACTATCTGAGGGTCCGACGCTTCTCCAGGCAGAGAGTGGGGTAGATATATGTCTTCGGCTGGGGCCTCCCTCTGGAACAGCCTCCCTGCCTCTCTCAAACTTGAGCAGGACCACCTTAGGTTCCGGGAGGTGGGAGCAACTCAAGAGCTTCCTTTTCGCTTCCACTTTCTCTCTCCCTCTCCCTTGCTGATGCCCCTGTTCTGCTGTACATACTGGTTGCCAGGCCACCCACTGAACCTACGGGGCCAGGCTCCTGCACGATCAGTTGCCCTTTCACTGCCCCAGGCCTCCCAACCACTTAGGGACTGTGTCTGCAAACCTACAGTCCCCTGACTCTCAGCACTTATGAGCCACCTCCCTGTTATGTTATGTTAGCAGTACTTCTAAAGCGCACGGTCACCAAAGGGTATCTTAGCACTACGGGAGGGTGGCTGTAGCCGGGCTCAATGCAGCTCAACCTAAAATAAGTATGTTTTAACAGCCTTTCTAAAGGCTAAATAATTAGATGTTTTCTTAATGAATAGCAAGAGGTCGTTCCATAGAACTGCAGCGGCTACGGAAAAAAACGCCTGGCCACCCACCTGTGCCCGTTTGTACATCGGAACCACCAGTCGATCAACTGAAGCAGAATGTAAGTTACGGCTAGGATGGTAGCGGGTAAACTTAGCTTGGAGGTATTCAGCACCCTGATCATGGAGAGCGAGATTAACTATACACAGTGCTTTAAAATTGACCCGCTGGGTCACCGGGAACCAATGGAGGGCTCGAAGCACTGGAGAAATATGTGCTCCAAAAGGTGTGCCAGTTGCTACACATGCGGCTAGATTCTGCAATCGTTGCAACCACTGAATCAGGCCCTTCAGTTGTGCCAGATACAGGGAGTTGCAGTAATCTAGCCACAATATTACCATGGTTGCCACCACTGACTGATACATACTAATAAAAAACTTCTTTATCACTGTAAAGTTTCCAGATTGAGCTATGGGTGACCATTTCCTACCTTAAGCCTGTCACTGGCTTCACAAATCAAGGCAAGTGCTTTGAAAATTGCACAGCAGAGGAACATCAAAATTACCTACAATATTGTTCAACACGATCAATGAGGTTTTCTCCCTGGCTACGGCACTGAGACAGCTGTCCTCCAGGTGCCTGGTGGTGCTAGGGGCATGCTGGAGTGCAGGGGTGCCTTTGGGTCACTCTCAGAACTTTGAAACGGTCGACCCTGGGCTGCTGGTTTCCATCTTAGCCAAGAGGATGGGTCTTGGAGGGTGAGTGATCTCAATTTTGTCCAGATAGCCGTTGCCAGGTTGCCCTTCCCAAATTCCTGTACCATTCAGACGTTCTCTGTGTTCGATCCTGTCTCCCTTGTTACTTAATCGACGTAGAACTACTGGGATATAAGGTGAGGGGGCGGGCACCTCCATTCACCAGTATGCAGATAACCCTCTACTGCCTCTTAGCATGACCTTTATGGTGGATGTCGAGCGCCTGCAAGATTGTCCCATTGTCATAGGAAATTGGGTGTTATATCACTTTCCAAAACTAAACCTCTTAACAAATTAACATTGTTTTACATTCTTGCTGGCTGTAAACACTTTCATTTCAATCTTCGTTGTGTTCACTTGCCCCTACGTTGTTATTTCCTACCTTGATTTCCTATGCCTATGCTTTTGGGTTCGCGATTGAGTCTTCTTCGAGTTTCCATCCTCACATCAACAAGCTGACGCAGACGTTCCATTGCCAAGAGGTCCTTCTGAGAAAGGTAAATCCCCTACTGGCAATAATGGTTTTAGAACAAAGGTCCAGCCACTAGTAATACCTTACTTGAATGGCAGCAGTGCCATTTTGAAGCTTTGCCTGCATCAACCATGTCACCATAAAAACATGTTTTCGTGCTGCACCTGTTTGACGCTGGGAGCTTTGGTGTTTGACCACTTGACCTAGTTGCTTCCTCTAAATTTCTTTGAACTGTTTAAACTCTACAGCATTACTTTCAAAGCTCTTGTCCTGTAGTAACCACTTATCTTGGCTGCTCTTTCTCGTAAAACTCAATGGGCATCATCACGAGTTGGGTGGTATCCTGGCGGTATTACCTCTGGGATACCAGCGGGGCTAATAGCGTTACCGCCAAACCCCCCGGTGCTATTAGCGCCAGATCACAGGTTGGGCAGAACGGTAATTCCCCATTCCCCATTGGGCCCAATGGGGAATTTATGGCACAACTACCGTCAGCTGTATTACCGCACAGTAATTGCGCTGAAAATCGGCATATTCCCAGCGGATTTACGCCCAGCTCAGAGCTGGGGGTAAATGCTGCCAAACCTGTGATTTGGCAGACCCTTAAATGCAGCAGTAATAGCTTTACCGCCACATTTAAGGGTTACCGCCAAACTTGTGATGAGGCTGAATGTCTTTTTGACTAAATTTAGGATAAATGTAGTACCCATGAATGTGATAAGAGCAATGTGGGAAGACCGTGAACCAGAGAGGACATTTTGCAGGTGGATATTAAACATGGTAGATAATCTGTTACATTTGATGCTCTTCTCCCTAATTACGCTGCTCTTTGTCAACATGTGGCTGCCTGTAGCAAAGAAATACGGTCTTGTCGGCCCACACTAACTTTTCTTTTATCATTGAATTAGCTTTTAGTGTGCTATGCTGTCGAAAGATTGATAGTAGGCGCCTTGAGAATCCATTCTAATTTCAGATTCTTGCATGGTATATTATTGTGTTATTGTCTACGGGGAGTTTTTAATGTACCTTGATGGACATCTGTAGGATTCTGAAATAAAGTAAAAACTCAACTGAGCAATTTACCTTTCTTTGTTATTTGTTTAAGATGCAAAATATTATTTTATACTACTGTTCATATTTTTCTTTTTCTTTTTTTAAGCAGGCAATTTTTGTTAATACCAGTTTACATTTAAAAAATCAATTTTTCTACACTACCAATGGTTGGGAAGTGCATGCAATCATCTACAACTTAAACCAAGGGGACAACATCACTGGCTTGGCAGTAATTGCTGAAGAACTCGAAGAATTATCCCTATACCTGGAGGCCATTACCGTACTGGTAACCGGGCTGCAAGCGTCTGATTAACATGTTGCAGAATGTGGGTGTTGATGCCCATTCTTGTGTAGTAGTTGTACTCGTGTCAGGGACGTCATTTCACCAAAATGCCAGGGGTAGCAGAAGTGACATCACACGACCCTTCACCACCTAATGACATCACAGGAAGTGATGTCATTTGACCCCACCCCGAAGTGATATCGCGGGAAGCGATGGAACACGACCTTTCACCCGTTGACAAAACAGGAAGTGGCATCACATAGCATTGTACACTATGAAAAATATGGTTATGATATCACTATAATGTGATGTATACATTTCATACAGGAATGTATCGCCATATGTATCATTAAGATCAGTGTATATAGGCCAATATTACCAAATTACTGTGAATGCAAGCAGACGTCCATGACCAAATGATAATGATGTGTTATTATATAGCACTTACGCTTAAACGCTTTATACAGAAAAAATAAACACCCAATGTCACCCAACCTGTGTTGGTACTCATTTATCAACCTCAAAAGGATGAAAGGCTGAGTTGAGGCGTTTAAGAACAGACTAAATCAGTGACTCACCCCCTGAAGTGTGCCTGAAATAAACCTTTAATGAGTCTAGCAATTATTGTATAGAATTCCAGAAAGACACATTATTTGGTATTCCTATTCTTTCTTATTTAGGGTCAGTGCTGAAAGTGTTAGACTTGTGGCACTCCTGTTCTTCTTTTTCTTTTTTTTGAGGTCAGAGGTCGCAAGGGAGACCTCAGAGGTCGCAGCTGGGACCTCTGGCGACCCCTAAATGACGTCCCTAACTCGCGTTAGTGCCTCCATTCTTTGGAGGTAAAGTGGAGGAGCTACCTGCAGTCAAACATGGATGTATCTCAAACACCTTATATCCAAACTTGGAATTTGGCGTTGCAAGTGGCGCAAATAGAATTGCCCCCATGTTAGCTCCACTTTTTCCTGCACCGCCAGGCCCAACATGGTATGTCAGTGTGCGTGGTTGGCATCTTTGGATCGCATTCAGTCCTTAGGCTGCCAGACAGTGCATATAGTGGCCTGTCGGCTAAAAGCTTACGCATGGGCTATGTGGATTCTGTGTAGCGCTGCATCGTGTAGTGAGTGGAGAATTGGAGTTTGTTTTTTTGGTGTATCTGTGATGGCGGAAAAAATTAAATAAATGTATTAGAGGCAGATTGTCGAGTTGCAGTATAAGGTACTGCAGGAAAGGGTACATTGAATGCTGCCCAATATTAAATATGTTAATAGCAAGTATTGTATATTGTGTGTTTGACGGAAAATGTCACTGCTGCTTCTTAAGGAGGTCATAACTAATGCACAGAATGATGTTTGCATGTGTGTGTGTGCGCGTGTGTTTATGTACGTGCAGGGAAAGCTTGCATTTCTGACCATGCTTGACTTGTTTTGTAAGTGAGGGAGAAGCTGCTATTGCTGATGTCAGAGCCCTAATATTATTGAGTGGAAAAGAGGACCTGCTGTAGCCTAAGCCACACGGAAGCTTATAATGCTGATGCCTGGGCGGACTGCTCACTGATGCCTTGCTGTAATTGCACGTGACACAGGGCGCTGTTTACCCCAATGGGGTACCCTTCTAGAAACGTTGCCCTATACACCGTAGCCCTCATACGGGGGTGCTTTGCAAGTTACTGTTTCCAAGATAAACACCTTCAATTTTCAGTCTTAAAATGCATTTCTTTCTCTTAGGGCTTATATTATATTTTCCAATTGGGGAGGGGCGAGAGGAATGACGGGGAAAGGGAGGGAAGGGAAGAAAGGGAAGGCAGGGAAGAAAGGGCGGGAGGACTTTCTATTGCGGTACCGGCCCAACTCACAGCGGCTGTTTCCTGCATTTTTATTTGAGGTGCAGGGTTGGGGTATATGTTTCTAATATTTGAGGGTAGGATAAATGGTTGGCCGTAGAAGGCAGATATGGGGGGTTTCCCCCCATGAAAATGTGCTTAAACAGCAGAGGTGAGTTGGCCGCCCCATGAGCTGTGCCAGATCCATCTATTGCTTCATCCCTGCTTGCTGTTAATGGTCCCACTGAGCTGCAGGGAATGTCTCCCGCGGTTTTGGAGTATTGCTTATTGTCCCCCGCCTAAACCTGGCACCTTCCCAGCGTGAGCAGAAAGGGCTTTGGTAAATTGGTTACTTATTCGGATAATTGGAAACAGGCAGACAAAGTTGTGAAAGTTCCATTTATGCCCAGATTCATGGAATTATCTGCGTGGAAAATCGGGGCTTTGCGTGACAAACTGCATACAAAATTGAGCTTGTCGATTCATGGAATCGACTGCGCTGCACTTTTTTGTACTTTGCAGGGACTTTGCGCAGGCTCGCCACGTCACTGCGAAAGGGCGAGTGCTTTGCGTGAGACACCAAGCAGAGCGTGGACGTGGCTTTGCATCGGGCAGGGTAAGAGGGCGAAACACGGAAAATGAGGAAGAACAAGGCAAAAAGTGGGTGTTGCGTGGAACGATATGCATTCATGATCCAAACGTGCGCCTCTCGGTGGGGAAATGGCCACGAAAAGCCCTCATACTATCCACCACCCGAAGGCAGGCATCCAGACACTTGTGCATAGGGTTCACCACGCAGAGATAAGATTGGGTGTCAGATTTATGGGTGCGTGTATGCAGCCATTGTTCCGATATGACACAGGGGTGCCTGTACACAGTGTAGTGAGGTGCAGAGACGGTTTACGGGGGTTCCCACGCAGATTTTCGGAGTATTACTCGAGGTACGATAAATTGTACGCATGTTGTTGTGGTGCCGGTAACAGTTACGGGGAACCCCGCGCATAGTCCCCGAGATGCAGGCCTGATTGCGGGAGACCCCACACATTGATTGAAGGGTGCGTGTATTCGTGCCCGGGGTAGCACAGAAAGGTAGCTCTTCTGGCTGGTTTTGCTTTGCATGGGGGCATGTCAGGGGCGTTCTGGCCGTGACTTGCATATACGGTTACTTTGCGCAGGCAAGTCATACGCAGAGCACGCAGAATAAATTCTGAGTGCAGGCTCGCACATTGTCGTTCAGGGCACGCAGCCTTTGCAGGATTAATGCGCACTTTTAAAAAAATTGGGCCCTGGTGTCTAAATGGACTGCAAATCCTAACCAGTCGCTGCTTAATCCAGGCTGCTTCTTATTAGGTTGGGAATAGGGTCTAGATATGGAATCCCTACGGCTGCTAAATTCAGCTTTGTCTCCTTGTCTGAATGTTTATTATTTTGCTGTGTATGGCTTCCATTCAAAGCCATTAGCAGCTATTTCTCTTTCTAAATTCTATGTGATCCTTCTGTGACATCATGGCAGAGGACTATGGAATTCATAATCAGCTGTTTTGGCATCACATAGCAGCAATCCAGCATGTTCTCTGCCAGGTATTAGTCTTCCTCTTTTTGGAATTTATGTGGGGTGGGGTGAGAGGGAACCGGGAAGGACCCAGGGGGTGCATGTCCTGCACAATGTAAAATTATAGATGTGTAAGGGGTGTTATTCCACCTCGCAGTTTCAATTGACATCATGGACATCGCCAGCTTCACACTTGTTGTTTATGAGATGTCGGTCGGAACCCCTAGACCAGGTTGTAAAATGTGCGATCTCCACGAGCCATTGACTGGTGATAATGGACCCTTTTGTGTCTGGCTGAGAAATTGCCATTTGAAATGGTTCCTCCTGCCCTAGATGCAATGTATCCTGTAGTTAATAGCTACCAACCTACATTATAAATAGGGGTCAGTTTCACAAAAAGGCGTAGAGGCTTCTTCGATAGGCAGGCATTGTAACTGTTGTGGGAACAGGTTCATCCTGGCTGATAGTACCATGCCCCTCTTCTTTCGGATGCAGGAAACTCAGAGCCGTTTTAACACATCAAGCACCCGTCAGTCTTTTCTTAAAACAGTCCAGATGTGCACTGGCCTGGGCCCTCTCCTCTCTTTCACCTGTCACCATACTTAAAGTAATGTATTCTGCAGGATGTAAACTAAACATAGTTGTTCATGCCTTGAAGACCAGATCTGTATGCAGGTAGCTGTCTTCTCTGTTACCCAGAATTCCCTACCAAGAGGTGCTTTTAGTTGAATGCCACTTTTATGCATGCTCTTTTCACATTGATCTTTTTGTGCGACTAAAACCACAGCCCAGGTAATGGTAATCTCTCACATCAAAAGGGGGTTGGCGGGGGGGGACGCTCTCCTCGGCAGCGTTGCAGCTATACACCTGTCCCACTGAGGACCACTCTGCACGCTGCGCCACGGCTCATAACAGGAAGCAAGAAATTCAACCACATTTCTCCCATCCTCCTCATATGTTACCCTCAATGACACGCACAGCGCACCACTGCTTCCTAGCTAGGTTCACGTTATATAAAACCACAAGTACAAATATAAATGGATGCTGCATTTGTTCTACTTGTTCTGTGTAGGGGGGCTTGCTCTGCTACAGCTTCTGGTTTACTCATCCTTTGTGCGAGCACATTTTGGATTACTGCTACCTGAGCTATATCTGTCATGTATATAAAGGACACAGCAGTGCTGCAGTTAATGTGTACAGCTCCTGATCTATCGACCAGGAGGATAGCTCAGGGGCAACACGCTCACCTTGGAAGCAAGACAACACAGAGCAACACAGGTTCTATCACCGTCTCCGTGCTTAGAAACCTCTGGGTATTAAGTGTGTTATAAATAACCAATTACAATTATATGTTAGGTAAGGTTGCTCTGATGACTGCTTGTGCTGTATTTTCCTGGGGAATGTCATATGGTAGGAGGATCATTCGCTTGCACCACAGTAAGGATATGAATCTATTTATTATGGTGCTTTACACAACGAAGGAGGTGGTAGGTGAAAGGGATGTACAAAAGATGGCATGCGTTGGCAGGGCCCATCACTTTTATCTTAGGATCAGTCTGACTTCTCTGGCTTTCCTATGTCTATTTCCTGCCTCCTCATAACCTGAGTCATGGGGTGAGAGTAGATGTGATAAACTTCTGCAAGGCTTAGGTAGATGCCTTAACCAAAAGGTAGACTCTTGGATAACTGCCTGAGGATGGAGGGTACATCAATACAAGAAAGGGTGCATATTAAAAGTTCCTACTGTGATTAGTCCAGTGTCTAATCCCAATTCTGATTTTCACAGTTTTGAGCGAGGGGCACAACCATAAAAGCATTCTTTCATGCAAGACCAGACCATTCAGCATACCCCCCCCTATCCTTGTGTTCTTACACGGGCAAGGCCTTGTACTGTCTTCTCGTGTTCTAAGGATCTTCTCAATCTGTCAATGAGGCAATACTTTCCCCCTCTTGTCCTAGGGGTTCACTTGGGTAGGATTTCCGCTGCCACTGCCCCCATCACTTTTGCCCATTCCAGATTATAATCTGTAAAAAAAGAGGCGTCCACCTGGTGCTTGAAGTACTGGCTATTAACTGCTTATCAGTATTGAAAACGTTTCTTTCAGCTCTTTTTGCTTAGCAACTGCTACCCGGATCAGGGCTAGGTCCACCAGACTTTTATTCTCTCAAGCCTTCTCACTGGGAGATCTAGCCATTCCCAGCTTCTAGGTGGGCTAAGGCACCAACAATCTTCTTGCCCTGGCCTGTCCTCTAAGCATTAGCTCAATTAATTAATTGGTTAATGTTTTATAATGCGCTTAATACCAGAGACCACTCTCTAAGCGCGAGATCCGATTTTAACCTGTGTTGCTCTGTGTTGTTTCGCTTCCAAGCAAAATGCTTTGCCCCCGAGCTATCCTCCCTGCACTTTTAGAGTGTAGCCTTTGTGGCTTCGCCCCTCCCGGTTCATAAATCTCGCACAATGTGGCCTACTTGGCTTGACAACCTCTTGTTCTTTCGCTGTCGGCCTTCTGCTCTACTCATTGCCACCACACCAACTCTCTGGAATGCCATCCTAACTCCAACCCAGTCTCTGGATGTCTGTTCTCTTTTATATGTTGTCTTGGGTACTAATTGTTGTAACGATTGATGGGATTCGTGGGTCCATTTTCCCATTTGTCTGAGCCTGTGTGATTGATTTGGGCTAATTTGGTCTACCTCCTCCCCACGTGCGTGTGTGTGTGTGTTTGCTTTTCCTCATCCTATTATCAAATATTCGGCCTCTTTAAATAAAGCAATTCGGCTCAATCCCTGGTTCCAGGGTCCTAGGACTAAACTACACTGTCTGCCATCTTGGAGTCAGGGTCAAGAATCATGGCAATTGCTTCTGCTTTTGGTCTCGAGCCTGAGCACCAAAGGTGCCATCACTGCTGAATCCCAATCTTGCCGGGTGAGTATGGAGTAAGCGGCTGAAGCCCTACGCAAAACTTACTCGATATAATCTTTCATTCAGGTAATTTATTCTCGGTTTCTTACCCCTTATAGTTCTCTGGTCTAAACATGGAACTACAGGGCTCATCTCTCCCTTTGCTGGACTTCTAAGGATACTTTCTGGGGTGGTGACTGTACAATGTGTGGTGTAGTCTGTTCCTCCTCGTGCCCCCAGAAATTCCCAGTACCCACTTAACATTTCTCCAGTGATGACTGACACAAGCAGCCTGCACTGCTGTGCGTTTTGCTGAACCTATTCCCTGTGTATACGCTGAACATGTATTGGCCTAGTTTATGAAAAAGATTTCCCCATTTGATGTGTATGACACACACTTCTCTTCTCACAGTTATGTTAATGTTAAAGGATATTTGTACCGCACACCATCAGTACCACAGTGATCCCCTGGTGCTCTGAAAAATGAAGGGGGAGGGGGTTGTGAGTTAGTGGGAATAAGCTGGAAAAGTGCAAGAGAGCAGTGATGTGCTGTTGGCGGCTTCAACCCGGAATTCTGTTGATAGTCGTTGTGTGCTGTTGTGCGAGGCTATGTGTGGTTTGTTTTTTGTTGTTGCAGTGTAGTGAAGTTTGTGCGGATTGTTGTGTTATAGGTTTGTGGTTGTGTTTGGTTAGAGTTTGAGAGGTATATGCAGAGGGGTGAAATTGTTAGTGGATTGGTTAATTGAGCAAAAGCTAACAATCACAATTCTATCTATGTGTGGCCCATGCTGACATTTTTAAACCTATCTAGATGCGACGCCAGCTAGTGTTTATGATTACATCTAGATGCAACGCGGGCTAATGTTCATGATTACGTCTAGGTGTGGCACATGCTAACATTCACAGATCCATCTAAGTGTGGCGTGTGCTAATAATCACAATTCCATCCAAGTGTGGCATATGCTAATAATCACAATTCCATCTGAGTCTGGCACATGTTGACCTTCACAATCCCATCTGGCCAATGTTCACAATTTCATCTAGGTGTGGCACATGCTAGCATTCACAATTCCATCCAAGTGTGGCGTGTGCTAATAATCATAATTCTTTCCCATCCCCTCTCTCCAGCACCAACTCATGGCAGATGGAAACAGTGATCCTGTGTGTATTGGAGTTAGTTGTGATAGCTTCTGTGGTGTAGTGATTTCCAGTTATGTGAGTGCAGGGGCAATCAAACTACCTTTTGATATTATTCTGGACAAAGGGACATCATTTCACCAAGATGTGAGGGGAAGCGAAAGTGAAATCACATGAACCTTGACAGCTGATGACACCACAGGAAGTGATGTCATTAGACCCCGCCCCAAGTGACATCACCGGAAGTGATGGCACATGACCTTTCACCCATTGGCAAAACAGGAAGTGGCATCAAATTAGCATTGTTCCTCAGTACACTAAAAAAATATGGTTATGATATTACTGTAATATGATTTTCATTTCGTACAAGAATGGATCACTGTGTGGAATGTTAATATCAGTGTGTAAAGACCGATATCACTAAATAACTGTGAATGTAAGCAGACCTCCAACACAACAATCTGGACAATTGTACATAACTCGGGCTAAACTGTAAATAGCGCATCTCGAAGAGGCCTAAACCCCAAAGCTCAGACTTCTAGGCCTGCCAACTGTCTTGCCACAGACTGGAGACAGCAACTGATCAACACAAGTCCAACCAGAAAAACAATGGTCTGGAGGGTTGCCCAGAGCTGTCCCAGTCGTTTTAAAATCTTACAACCACCACCTTTCTGTTTTACTTATTTGGCAAGTTACCCACCGTTTTCTTTGTTAGATGGGAGATAGAGGGGAAAGATGTGTTGCAGGTCACAATAATTGCTGTTTTTTAAAATTTTAAAATGTAAACAGCAGCAGCAGCTACATGACATCACCCCTAGAAAAAGGCCCCTATTATTATTTTCTTCGGTCCTTTATTTCTTGCTTAATGCCAACCTCCTCCAGCTTCTAAGCACTGGAACAGGAACTGAACCCATGTTGCACTGCATCCTCTTGTTCTCAAAGCAATTGCGTTGCCCCTGAGCTATCCTTCCAAATATATATTTTTTTCCTTTCAATTAATAGCCTCTTGATAGATGAGTGCACTGTAAAGATCTGAGTGGCCTTTAAGTATATGGCTTTTGGACGAATGCCCTTTTAAAAGGTAAGTAATCTGTACAATGTGAGTGGCCTTTGAATACACTCTCTGCTCGTAAATGAAGTGGTCTATAGGTGAACGACCGTTTAATAGATCAGTGAGCTATAAATAGTTCAGATATCTGGACCCGTATGAATGTCCTTTGACTAAGTGAGTGGCGCTTGAATTAATTGTTAGTAGGCATTGTGGCAATTTCTACTACATGGCCACTGAAGAAATGTAGGAAAAATCAAATTATTCTGGAACCTATCAGCTTGCATTAGTAAAGCCCTTGTAGTTGAAGGGAAACATGTATTACTGCAGAGCAAGATCATTAAATCAGCCGGCTCGCTAAGCATGGCTCACACCCTAAAATCCAATAATAAAGCCTTATAAAGCAATGGGCCTAGTAGCCAGCCACCGCTGCAACACTCTGAGTATGACTCACATGCATATTCAAGACTCTAGCCATCACTCACTAACGCCTTTTACTCACAGCCCCCTCCTACCTCTCAGAAAAAATAGTTCAAGCCAGCTCACTACACCAACCAGCTAAACATCCCCACCTTCAAAAGTGCCAAAGCAGGCGGCAGCAGTTTCCCAATCCTAGCTCCAAAACATTGGAATGCCCTCCCTACTGACCTAAGGAATGAGATCTCATGCATGTCCTTCTGAAGAGCTCTCAAAACAAGGCTCTTTAACTAATCCACACCAGTACCAAACCCAAAGGCCTTTTTTCAGAATGTTTTGAGTTACTTCCGGTTCCCCTGTAACCATTAAATCGTAGAGCCCCTCAACCTGTATAACATTGTTAGGAGTAACTACCACCTGTCTGGTATTAGGTTCACTGTAACTACGAACCACAGACATGCTGTCTTGCCCTGCTGTTTTATCCTTCTGTTTTTTTCTAAGTAAGTAAGTCCTGCTTATAACAGCACCACGATGCCTCAGGGCCGCATGTGCGCTTTATAAATGTAAAAAATAAATAAAAAAGATTGTCTATGCTTGCGTTAGTGGATGGGCACCTGCGTATGGAGGAAACAGCAACATTGTACAGGAGCATTGATTCACAGAAGTGAACCTGTGTACACATGCCTTTGTGCAAGTGGATCCACAACTGTGAACCAGTGCAATGAGCCGCTTAAGCCGGGTGGTGGTCGTGGTGCTGGGCGATCCCTGGCCGGATCATACCTGCTCCAGCACCAGACCCCTTCTCCCACTCCTGCCGAGTTGGAAAAACACCGGTCTGTGCCAGCCATGCCTGCCACTTCACCCCTGCATCCTTGGGAGCCGGCAAAGTTATAGCCGGGCAGGTGGCAGCTTACACTGGCAGCGGCTCGCTTGGCCACCATCTTCCGCTCCCTCCCAGTCAGGGAGCTGAGCATATGCCATCTTGCAGAACACAGAGCGGTCATGATGAGCACTCAGCCCATCTCCACGGTCCCTGCTAGTGAAGAGCTGTTGGGAGCACTCAGCGATTCTGTACAATCCAGGCTGTTTATGGACACTTGGTTCATGCAAGATTTGAAAACTTGGCTCTCCACAGCCCCTGCGTCTATATGAAAGTGTTGCCATTCTCAGCCACTGCACTTACAAGGTCTGTAACAGGGTATCCGGTAATAAAATCACAGCAAAAATGTCGCAGTAAAAAAAATCGTGGCAAAAATGCTGTGGTTTGACCCGGTAAAGGTATACCCCATTATACCATTTAAGGGGAGAGGGGGTTGCGGGAGTGTCCCCTTTTCTCCTTAAATGGTATAATGGGTCTGGGGGTTGCAGAGGTGTCCCCCGCATCCTTTGAATGGATTGCGGTGCAAAAACCACGTAATTTTTGCACCAATATTTTGTAACCACAGCAATTTTTGCTGCGATTTAATCACATGGAACCCTGTAACGGGAACACTCTCAGCCCTTCACCACAGCCAGTGCCATTCCAAGACAGATACGTCATATGGATATTTAATACATTTTAATATTAATAGTCTTGCGCTGTTTAGTTTTAGATACGCAATAGGTGTTTAGATGAAGTAAATAATTCCTACCGTAAGGGGCAAGTGGGCACAGTGACACAGTCAGTCCTTCGGCGTGATCAGATCAGCTTCACAGGCTATTTCAAAATTGCACTGGAACTGGAAGTGAGGTTAATTTATGACATCGGACGTCAGTCTATTGCACAGTATGCCTTATCCAGCCTTCTGACTTGTCACATATGCACGCGGGTCCACCATCTTGGAATGGTGTGCGCCACCATAGTTTCAATAATGTACTGTGGAAAGAGAGCAAGTGAAAAGCCTCAAATGTAGATCAGGGGAGACCGGCTCTTAGATCGACACAGGCCTCAGCCCTGAGGTTATGTTAAAAAAAATAAAAAGTCAAACAAATGTACAATTTCTTTTTTGTTGGTACATTTTAATATAGGGGTTACATAGGAGTTTGCAGGGATCGCTGCTGCGACGACAGGGGTCGCAGCTGTGACCCCTGGCAACATCAAAATGACGTCACTGCTGGACACTTATTTCAATGAAAAAACCAAAATCCATAAATGAACAACCTCTCACAGGGTAATTGCTGTTCCTTCTAGAAAGTGTGACCATTCTTTAATAATCTGATTTGATGTTAACAGGTTAAATAAACCACCTTGTCTGCTTCATTTGAAGCAAATGAATTACTTTGTCCAACGTGTTCTTCCTTGTTGTTTACAGACTGACATCTGCCTCATAGCAAGTGTCTGGTTATTCCCAATCGGCCTCCTGCAGTCAGAAGTCAGATGGCTTTGCCTATCATAGATGGCGATGAATCTCTGGCTGCTCGGGTAGGGTCAGAGGTCAAAGTAAGCAGGAAACTCTGGGGATGGAGACTCGCCACTTTTATGTTTTTTTGTTAACAGTTCCACTACTTTTAAGTTAAGTGCTGCTTTCTAGCTCTTGTTTGGATGGGATGAAGTTTCAAGAAAAGCTTACTCTGCTCTAAAAGGCACTTTCATTAACTGTGCTGTATAGGTGGAGAAGCTCACATTCATCCCAAAATCATATATTTTGTTCTTCCTAAATGCCCTGGAGTAATTTGATGGCAAATACATGTCACCTACTTCTTGGATATCCTTATCCTTTTGGGATTAATGTTTGGCACCCCTTAAATTGATGCTTATCCAAAAATGTTTACAGTTCTATTCAGGCAAACACAAATAGTCCTGGACCACTTTAGAGTCATTGTCAGTATTTCCAAAAGTAATCCCAGAGTCTGTAAACAGAAAAGAGGCAGATTTGACAACTTTTTTGTGCTACATCAAAAAGCCAGGACTTTCCCACATAACCTTCAAAATATTATTAAGGACAAATTAGAAGTCCCCGTTTCACTATTTTTCTTTACAGGTCTCTCCTTTGTGAAACAATATAAAATATTACATCAGAGCTGACACCAAAGGAAATCTCTGCCCTCTTTTAGTTTGGGTTATTAGGTGAGCCTGAAGCGCAACCTATAAGCCAAATCTATTGCGTTGGAGTACAGCCAGGAGGAAGATGCAAGTTGGTGAGGGACACACAGCTTGTGGGTGTTGTTTGTTTATTATCCACCTGTTGCCTGCCCGTGGCCATGCTTATCCCTATGGCTGTTCCCACCCACTACCCGCCTCTTGGAATCTCTTTGAGATACCTCTCTCAAGCAATAACATCAAACCTTGGCTGCCAGTGGTATTCTAAGCCGTCGGCTCAGATCGAATGGCTTAATTGCAGATTTAAACACACTACTGATGAAATAAAAATGTCTCACCTACATATGTCAGCCCCTGGATTTATATATGCTCCTTGCACTGATGGCCTGTTAAAAAGAAACATTGACAATGCCAACGGTTTTGACTTGTGTATAGGTATTTGGTAGGCGGTTTCCAGGCTCCTGTTGTTTGGGTGTAACATATAGGTTTTTCATTCAATTTGAGGTGCCTGCAGTTGTTTAGGTGCTCTATTTTCCAGAAATGTCTGGTTACCAGACTGTCATGGGCTGCCTGCAACCTCTTCCAGACGCCTGCACGGGCCACCCTGACCTAATTACTGAAAGGACCCCCACCCACTTCAAAGCACAAGAGTTACTGGCAACCACGTGGCACCTCCCCCACAGTGTATCCACCATTGAAGTCGGAGAGACAACAGTACTGGAGTTAACACATACATTTTGTCCTGCTGGCTCACCCCAACCCATGACCATGCATGGCCCAAACGGGGCACATGTCAAGCTGGAAAAGCCCAAACTACCACATACCACAATCTAGGTGCTGCCTACAGGCTCACAGCTGCCAGAAGCATAGGTGCAACTGCCCTTAGAGCAAGGACAGCACACGTGCCGCTACCCAAGAGGAGACCCAGGCACGACGGCATACTCGAACCTCAACTGACACACTTGCCACAATGAATAACCCTACGCCACCAAACCCCCCCACCAGGTCAACAGCAACCACATGGCGCATGCTACCCCTGTTCACCATGACCCCACCGGCTGACAAGGGCATGAGGTGGGTTGAATGGCTAGACGACTTCAACAACTTCATAAAGGCGGCAGGCGAGGAAAAGTCTCCAAACCTACAGAGCATGTTCATCAACACCATCGGGGGTGAAGTCAAAACGTTCATCAGGACCATTCCCCAAGAAGAACAGCCAGACTTTGATTCACTGATAACAGCCCTCAACAGGAAACTTGTGATTGAACCCAATCGCGACTATGAGCGCTACATGTTGAACCAGTGCTCGCAATGGGGAGAAGAAATATTCGATGAGTTTGTCAACCACCTGAGAGTCAAAGGCGCACATTGCCAATTCCCCGCCTTTTCACTTGACGAAACAGTACGGCTGAGAGTGATTGAAGGGTGTTTGTCCCAAACCCTGAAAAAACAACTGGTGAAAAAGACAATCTCCATCGACAAAGTGAGTGAGCCGGCAAGGATTTTCGAGAGTGTGGATGCGCAAGCAGCATCCATGTCAGGTAATGCAGGAGCAAAACAGGACAAGACTAAACTCATCGCAGCAGTTCACCTGGCCAGCCAACACCCAGGGGACAGGGGAGCCGTAGGAGGCAACCAAACTGCCCCCAGACCACAAAGACAGTGCTATCGCTGTGGGATGGCATTCCCCCACTCGGGTACGTGCCCCGCACTCTCTCAGAGGTGTGGCAATTGCAGCAGAGAAGGACACTCTCAGTCTGTCTGCAGGGAAGGCAGACCATTCCCGACTCTGCGACTGTCAACCCAACCTCAACACAGAATGTATAGCCGAACTGCGCAGAACACAGCATACCAAATGAGACCCTACCAACAAGGGCCCAGACGCTACATCAGAGCAGTCGAAGAGCAGTACCCCGAGGACTATTGCCAAGACCATGAACCCTACAACCAAGGCACACACCTCACAGATGAATATGATGGACCATCTCAACCATATCATGGCCAATACCCGCCGCAATTACCTGGACCCCCCTACAGAGGAGACGACTACGACCAATACTTTCAGGACGAGTATGTAAACCTCATCCTCGATGAAAAAGACGCGAGGGAAGCGCCCAAGATCGCCGTCAACATTGGTAAAAGACATTTCTCTTTTCTGATTGACTCTGGTGCCACTGTCAACATTATGGGGGAACAAGAGTTTCTGCTAATTCCTGAAAGACCACCGCTAGCCAAGACGATGTTGAAAATCTTCCAGTGGGGCGCAAACCTCCCCCTTCACTCCATTGGCCATTTCAAGAGCCAGCTCCTACACAACAGACGTTCCACAGCCACAGTCATCCACGTAATCCAAAGCCCAACTAAAGGGCGATGTTTGTTGAGTTTCCACACCACGTCTTGTTTAGGACTTATCGGCATACACTTCAATGAAGGGGACGTGATACAGACAGTCGCGCCCCCAGACAAAACGAAAGAGAACATCTACACGATTGTGGGCAGCTCCATGCCGAAAACCCTCATTACAAAGGAAATGATCCAAGAGAGATTCCCACTCGTCTGCAGAAGGTTAGGAAAATTGAAAGGACCCCCTGTCAAATTACACATCGACAACATGGTCCGGCCCGTCCCCCAGCATCTCATGAGGGTAGGGTTCCACCTACAAGCAGCAGTCTCACAGGAACTCAATCAGCTGCTCAACAATGGCATTATTGAACCCGTAATGGGGCCAACCCCATGGGTTTCGCCCCCAGTCATTGTTCCCAAGGAGGGTGGACATCTGAGACTATGTGTAGATATGAGAATGGCCAACAACGCCATCCAGAGGGAACACCACCCGGGGCCCCGAATTGAGGACATGATCATCCAGCTGAACAGGTCCATTCTATTCTCCAAACTAGACCTCAATCAGGGTTACCATCAGCTGGAACCACATCCTGAATTGAGAGGCATCGCCACCTTTGCCACCCATGATGGCCTATTTCGCTACCGACGCCTCAACTTTGGCATCTCATCGGCTGCAGACATTTTTCAAGAGACATTATGGGGCCCTGAACTATAGCGACGACATTCTTGTCTTTGGGAAAACGAGAGAAGAACATGATGCTGCACTAATAGCGACATACACCGCCGTCCAAGAGGCGGGATTGACCCTCATGATACAGAAGTGCCGGTTCAGCAAGACCAAGTTAAAATTCTTTGGACACATCTTCTCCGCTGACGGCATGATGCCAAACCCAGACAAAGTCAACACAATCTCCAACCTCCGTGAACCAACGCAAGTTGCAGACATTCGTTCATTTCTGGGGATGGCAGGCTACTGCGCCCACTACATCCCCCACTATGCATCCATCACAAGACCATTACGGCGTCTGCTACAGAAAAGCACCATGTTCGCCTGGTCGGATCAATGTCAAGAGGCTTTTGACACCATTAAAACAGCCCTAGCGGAGGCCCACAGACTGGCGTACTTTGACCCTGACTGGCACATGGAAATCATCGTGGACGCGAGCCCAGTAGGGTTGGGTGCGATTCTCGCCCAGACATGCGGGACTGATGCCCACCCTAGGCACGAGCTCTAGCCCCGCCTGAGTCCGCCTACTCCCAAGCTGAAAAAGAGAGCCTGGTGGCAGTATGGGCCTGTGAACATTTTCAAAACTGCGTCATTGAAAAACAATTTATGCTCATTACAGACCATCAAGCTCTGCTATCTCTATTTGGAAATCCCCGTACCAAGATGACCCCCCGGATAGAACGCTGGGGCATCAGACTTCAAGAATATGATTTTGAGCACAACCCGGCAGACTGCCTGTCACGGCATCCAGTTGAAAACCCATCGCCAGAGTCTGTGACACGGAATACATAAACTATGTGGCTTCCAATGCACTCCCACTAGCCATTTCCCTACAGATGGTTGCAGCTGCGTACACTGCAGATCCCTGTATGGCACTGGTGATTAGCCTAACCAAAAACAACAAGTGGAGGGATTATCGACGTGCTGTTCTGAGCCACCCGGGGGTGTGCAGGGATGAAATGGCCAGACTTGCCAAGGTACACACTGAACTAGCTGCGAAAGACAATTCAACGCTGCTGAGAGGCTGCCGGTTGGTCATTCCTGCGTTGCTAAGAGCTGAAGCAATCAAGACAGCACACGAGGGACATAGAGGCGCCAACAACACAAAGAAGCAGCTCCAGTGTCACCTGTGGTTCCCTTCCTAGACTCCATGGTTGATAGATGGGTGAAGAATTACCTAGCATGCCAATGCACAGCCAGAGCAGAGGCGCCAGTCCCAATCCAACCGACACACATCCCAGAGCACCCATGGGAAAGAGTGGCGGTTGACTTCTATGGACCCATGGAATCGGGAGAGTACCTCCTACTATTCATAGATGAACACTCAAGATTCCCATTCGTCAAGAGAGTAGCGACCACTGCATTTGCTCATGTAGCAGCAGTATTTGACGACGTACTGAGCGAATGGGGAATCCCTAGTACGCTCAAATACGACAATGGGCCCCCATTCAGTAGCCATGAGTTCACAGCCTTCGCAAACCACATGTGGTTCGCTCATCAGATTACCCCCAGATGGCTGAAAGCCAATGGGATGGCCAAGCGATTCATGGCCTCCATCAAGGAAACGATGCAGAGGGCTTGCATCGAAAATGCTGACCTTCACCATGTGTTGTGCCGGCTACCCCGAGATTACTGGAACACCCCCCACGAATCCACAAACAGAACACCTGCCGAACTAATGATGCAATACGAGGTTCGCACCCGCATCGTGAGACACCCAACAACCCAGCAGGAAGCAGATCCTGAGGTTATAGAGAGAGACGCCGGGAAGAAAGAGAAGGCTTGCATGGAGACAGATGCTAGAAGAGTGGCAAGGCCCAAAGAGTTCCAAGTAGGTGACGAAGTTTTGGTACAGCAAGCAACCTCCAAGGAGACAGATGCTCGGTTTGCAACGAAGCCACTCAACATGACAGCTATCAAGGGCACCATGGTGACGGCAGGCATCGCTGACAAAGAGGTCATAAGGAACAGTTCCCAATTTAAACATTTAGTCAAGAGAGAGGACAAAAGACCTCCACTCCTGATCCTGACTCTGAACCACGAGAAACCATGGACGACCTGTGGAGTCCTCCAGAGGGATCCCAGCTCTGAGCAACAGAGTCAAGAGAAGCAACAAGACCACCCCTCAGTGATGAAAGGAGTGAGAGACCTCAACGGACCACCAGAAGACCACTTCGCCTAGTAGAAGAATGCTAGGTAGACGTCAGGACATTTGTCCGGGGGTGATGTTACAAGGCTCTGTCCCTTTAAGAAGGAGGCAGAGACCACAAGGGGATGACGTGGGAGCAGGGAGGAGAGAAGGGAGAAAGTACTACGCATTAAGTTTCCAATTAAAGAAGGTGTTCCATGAATCTCTGGTGTCGCTTCCTTCTTGTACTGGTCCATCCGGCCCAACACCATTGTTGGAGCTGTGTGAACGCAGCTCACCTGACCCGGCTGGGTGCCTCCCAGCAGTTGCGTGCCCAGCCCCGGGTCTGCCGTGCTGGACACCACATCCACCACAACTTTCTCTTAAGGAAAAAACACTGAAATGCAAGCACAAGTGGCAAAACTATTGTGTTACGCCTTCCACACACAGGAGAATGTTAGCACAGCCGAAAGGCCCAGATAGTCATTACTACAGGACACAAGCCATGCAAAGTGGCATTGGCACAAAAAATGTACCAACCTCCCAACATTGCTTTGGATTAGTGGTCAAAATGTATGAAAAGTAGTAGTGGAACTATGTTCACTGTTGGCCTTCCCCCATTCCCCCCAAAACATGCCTCCTCCCACGCACAATCCAAACCCACAAACACACCTGCTGTTTAAAAGAATGTTCAGTGCAGTGCCCTGAAGTGCACGTTTTAACTGCTTCCTACACTTTTATTTGAAAACTAAACCATTCCGGAGCGGGTTCTTTTTAAAATAAAAAATAAAAGTATTAGGAACAGTAACAGTTTTTTTAAAAAGTAGAGGAGCACTGCTCCCAACAGCTTCCGCCCACTTCGACTACTGCTTTGGAAGCTATGTAGCGCTGTACTGTCTTTTTCTTCAAAAGACAACCTCAGACCCGTACTCCAGGGGTCTGCAACCTGGGCTCTCCAGATGTTTTGAACTACGACTTCCATGATCCCTCACCATTGACTGTGATGTTTAAGCATGATGTGAGTTGTTGTCCAACACCTCTGGAGAGCTAAAGGTTGCTGACCGCTGCTATAAGCTATGGTAGAAAAATCCTTTTGACTCTACTCACCAGAACATGAGAGTGTATGAACAAAAACATATTGGATTACAAATCTCTAGAAAATGGGGAGGGTTGCTTCTAATTATGCAGCTCTTGCATCCAAATTAATGTGTGGGCTATTCTGCTGACAGCTCTGAATGAGAGGCTAGAAGCTATAAAAATTGACATTCTCTGAATCCTCTACGTGTTTTGGTGCCCTGTGGTGTCCCACATCAGGAAAGACATGGCTACATTGGAGAGTGAAGATAGGTGCCAGGACGACGCTGCTCTGATAGACAAGGCACAGAAGCAGCACTGAGGTGTCAGCTGAGACGCTGACATCGGGGAGGATCAATGCAACAAGGGACGCATAGATGCCCAGAGTGAGCAGCAAGAAGGGTGCATACAATGCAACTGAGCCTACAAGGAAAAAAGAAGTCCTTGCTGGGGGCTCGAGTATGAGGGCCGACCCCAAAGAGGAGGATGCTGCTGAGGGTTTCGCTGACATGCAACCAAGGAGCATCCAAGGTTTGCAGAGCGGTTGTGGAACGCAGATGGTGAATAGCCCCTCCCAGATTAACAAGTTCTGCAACAGCGATTGAACCACTGATGCCACCACTGTTCAGTCCGAGAAAACACAACATATTGGTAAGGTAACTTTGGGTATTAGCCTATCTGACCGTGGCAAACTGACCGAATGACCAATTTATGGGTTATTTGGCCTTCGGGCCAATTTGGTCGCATATATTGCTACATATCAACCCTAGAGAGCAGGGGTTGCGGGGGTGTCCCGCGCTATGCAGGGTTGGTATTTAGCAATATTGGGGGTGCCACGGTGTCCCCTGCTTCCTTAAAATTGGAGGCGGGGGACAAAACCCCCCCCAAAAAACACACATGCGTTTAAATTGGACATCGACCGAATTGATTTACGGTCAGTTTGCCACGACCAAATAGAATTTGGTCAGACATACCCAAACCTAAATCTGCGCTTTAATATCTGATGCACTCCTAGCATATAGCTTCTTTGTATCTACAGACTGTTTGAATCTGTACCAATACATCTATTTGGATCCTGATATCAATGCCGGAAGTCCTCAGTACACAGGTAGATTTAATAATTATGCTAGTCACTCATCTTTACAGTTAATTACACTGCAGCCCACTTATCTGGCGCATTATCTGTTCTGACTCACTGGGTTTGTCTGCATACCTAACACATAGCCACATAGACTCGTTTGTTTGTATGTGCACACCACAACTGTCTAGCTTGTGATATCTGTCCCTGAACCACCAGCTAGCACTGAGGTATATTGGAGCATTGTGTTAGCTTGTTGCACAGCTGGCCCCAAAACACGTAACTGGATTGACTCTTTGTTTTGCCGGACATTCCAGCTACAAATCCTGATGGACTTATTGTGCTATATTGGCAATTATCTAGACTGATGCTTTGTGTTAACATTCCCTTCATCAGTATATCTAACTATATTGATGCCTTCATACTGGTGCATTCCGGTGTAACCGGGACTGTCCCGGACTAGGGTGATCTGCCCACTGGTGACAAGAGTGTTTTTCTTTTGAAAACCTCATCCCTGGTTTTCGAGAGGGTCTTCAGTAGCTGCCAGCCACCAGGAAGGCACGATTTTTCAATGCACTTACATACCAAGATAGCAACTTGTGATACAATACATTAAATGGTATAATTCATTATAATATAACACTTAAAGCTTGGCCATCCAAGGGTGCCCTCGAACCACCAACCTTTTACTAAACAGCTGTAGCACTAACGGATTATGCCACAGAGACTGCTTGTGAAATGCTTTTACAGAGAGCTCTGCAATATCAATTAGAGCAAACGCCTCTTCGTGTTTAGTAGGCTTAGAGTCGCAGGCATCCTGCTACTTGTGTTCCGGGGCAATGTCTGATACACTCCCCAAACACCCTCTCCTCCCGCCCCCTGCTACTGAAGGGTAGTGTCCTGGCAGCCACTGTCAAAAGGCAGTACTGCTTCTATTTTAGTGGCCCTGTCCTGCCATTTTATTTTGAAAATCTGGTCACCCTACGTCACCCTACGTCTTAGACATTGATACATTAGCAGCAATGTTTGAATGCTTATGCTATGCCAGGATTTTCTATCAATCCAGGTGCATAAAACTGGAAAGAGATGGTTTACTTGTGTCAAAAGTGGTAGTTAATGGAATTACCGCTATTTTTGCCAGCACTACATATCTCATAATGAAGACCTGTGTGTGGTATACCTTGTTCTCCTGTCTTGTTGAGACCCATTGAGGTGCAGGCTTAAGCGACGCCCCTGTGGCAGGCTTATCAGAATGGCCTGGGGCAGAGAGGAAGATTTGGCAGGAAAAGAATCACAAGAATGTCCACTACCCATCAGACCCCGACCACCCCAGGTGAGATCACATGCTGTCTTCGTCATTTCCAGGATTTCGGCTGGACAAAAGCATCCATTATGGCTAAAACAGAATATTTGCTACAGAAATGCAGAACTTCTTCAGGTGCTCACATACAACAGAGCAGATATGGCGACAGGGTTGTCTTGGCGATGCCTACCTTTGTCTATAAGAGCCTTGAAAGGCCATCTGTGATTTAGGAATCAGCTTAGCACCTGGCTGGTACACTGCTGATACTTTGTTAGTATTAATCAGCGAAATTGACAAATTTCTCTCTGTGGTAAAAAATTGCATATTGTAGTCAAAATTCACCTATTTCACGCCTGCAATGCGAAATTGCCTATTTTGCCCGTTTTCCTGTGCAAACGTTTTTTCTTGAGTTGCTTCTCTTCTCGCGTGGAAACATTTCAGCCAATTAGGGAGCTGTGAAACTTTTCAAGCCTCTAATTGGCTGGCATATTCACTTTCTCAAAGCAAACCCTGACAATAAAAGCAATTTGATCAAAAGTGGCGAAGTGATGAAAAATCTGCTCTTCTGGAACCGAAAGTAGAGTTCAACTTCAAGGGCAGTAATTTCTCCTGTTAGTGGAGTGCTGGATTATTATAGCACCCGCACTAGTCAACTCTCAACTGTAGAAACAGGAATTGCACCGACCCCTTCAATTCCAACAGAGTCCACCTGATCGTTAGCCAGCCTACAAGCAGGATCCCACAAACCTCCAACTACCCAATCCTGCGATCCACAAACGTCATACGCACCACAAAAAAGAGAATACCTAACACATTCATTAAATTGATGTCATGGCAGAGCAGTTATAGTTGCATACGTGGTCTATCACAGAATGCAGCTGTGCAGGTATTAAACCGAATAGGGAGAGAATTCTGCATTCTTTGAGTCATCCAAAATGTTTGCATCCATTTCATGGAGCCCTCAGGACTGAATTTGTGTTAGGTAGATAGCAAGGCAGTGATCACAATGCCCTTGTGTTTGTGGCGATTATGGCATCTTCTTACCCCTCAACCCATCATTCTGTGTACCCTTCAGACACATGCTCGCACATTGTTACCCACTCCAAGAGTAGGGCAGGTTTCAGTCAGGAATTGGTCCCGCCATCTTGTTGAGAGATGGGCAGGGCGCCAGTGAGTTCCTAAAGCTCGACCCCCATTTGCAAATAACAAGCGGTGAGTTGAACTCGGGCATCTAGGTTAGGGGAGGTGTCAGGCTTTTTTTGAAGGTGCCTGGGGTCGACGTGGCCCACCGTCAAGAGACTGAGAACTGTGTCTGAATCGGCCTTAGCAGGATTCTGAAGATTCCTTCCATCACCTGAGGTAGAGGTGTGTAAGGGTTCCAGGTCCAGCTTTTAGGAGGGTGTGTGCGGCATCAACAAATAGAGCACGGTTGTTATTAAAGACAAACTAAGAACATTGTTTATATACAAAACTAGTGATTTATTCATACAAATAATGCCTCCAAAAGTATTAAGTATGAAATAAGGTTGTCCAAAGAGTGCTCTGAAGTGTAATACAAAGGTAGAACCTCACGTTGTGGCATTCCACAATGCTCTGTATTCCTTGAGGGTAGGAACACTGGCCATTGCAGTTGTTGGTGTGTCAGCCTAGGGCAGGAGGCCCGTTGTCCGAGTCAGAATTGTCAGGTGAGGAAGGATATTTTGCCCAGTTGTGGAAAGTTCCGCAAACAACATAGCATATGGATTGTTGCCTATGGAAGTAGGTGACTCCATCACTCCTGAAGTGGCCTTGGTTCAAGGCCCTCAGAACCAGGTGGTCACACTGGGAAGTGGAAGGAGGGCGCGGACAGAGACCAGTGTCCACCCCTGCAATTGGATGTCCCCTGGAACAGAGCACACAAGGTACCAGGGCTGGACTTGCTGGGTTCTGGATCAGTTCAAAAGTTCAAGATTATGTTATTGGCAATGGGAGCAGAGGCCACCACAGTAAGAATGTTCATCCATTGCACATCCTGATTTGGTATGAGCTGCTCCTGGTCTCTGTCTCAGTCAGTGTTAGAGGCTCAGTTCTCAGAAGGCCATCTCCTTTTGCAACATGGTCTATTCTTCCACCAGCTGACATGCAGTCTTAGGGTCAAAGGCTGATCTCTTCTCCTCCCTCCTGGCCTCAACCACTCAACTTCTTCTCCTTGGTGACCTCAACATCCATCTTGATTCTACTTGTCCCCCATCCACACTCGTTTGTCACCCATGTGATTCACTCTCCCTCTCTATCCTCTTACTTGATCGCTCCTCTGCGTTCGACACGGTCAACCATACCACCCTGCTTAATCGTCTCTGTGACAACCTGGGTATCACTGATCAGGCTCTGGCCTGGCTGACCTCTTTTCTCTTTGATGAACCCTCCCAGGTACAACTTGGGTCCTTTTTATCTTCTATCTCCCTCTCCACTTGCGGTGTCCTCCAGTGGTCTAACCTCTCGTCCTGGCTTTTCAACCAATACCTGGCAACTCTCACCTATTGCATCTCCATTTTCTGCTCAACCTTCCAGTGTTATGCTGATGACACCCAACTCATTTTCAGGCTTCCTTCCACCTCCTCCTCACCTTCCCTCATCTCCGATTGCCTAAGCGCCATTCAAAATTGGTGTGCCGCCAATGATCTATGTCTAAATGCCAACAAGACCGAGATCCTCCTGATTGGTGCACCATCTCTATCGTTTGCTCTCACTCTCTGGCCTCCCTTGGTCCTCCTCCTATCCCCACTTTTAAGGCAAAGAACCTTGGGGTTATCTTTGACTCTACACTCTCCTTCTCCTCACACATCTCTGACGTCTCCAAAAATTCTAACTTTTTATTGCACCTCCTTAAAGGTACTCTGCTTTTTCTCTCCTTCCTTCAAAAGCTCACTGTCTCCCAAGCTCTGGTTCCCTCCAGACTGGACTTTACCAGCCTCTTCCTAAATCTTCCTGCCTCCACCCTCCGCCTTTTGCAACTAACCCAGAACAGGACTGCAAGACATGTGCTTGGCCACAAGCCATGGGATTGTATCTCTCCAGCCCTGAAATCCCTTCATTGGCTCCCAGTAGATGCAAGGATTAAATTTAAAACCCTCTGCATTGTCCACAAGACTTTCTGGGGCCTGGGTCCAAAATACCTTCAACGCTCCCTCTGTAAATACCTCACCTCTCAAGCCCTTCGCTCCTCTACTTCTAACTTCCTCAGGGTTAGTAGTTTTGCAAAGAAATGAGCTGGGGGTAGATCTCTATCTTCTGCTGGTGCCTCCCTTTGGAACAGCCTCCCGGCCACCCTGCAACTTGAGGATAACCATCTCTGGTTCCGGAAACATCTCAAGACCTTCCTCTTTGCCTCTGCCTTTATCCCCTTATCCCCTGTTGATCTGTTTCCTCTCTTGGCATTGTGCTCCTGGCCACCGTCTGCCATTCGGACCCAGGTACCTGCTCACCCTGCCACCCTCCTGCACTGCCTCCAGGCCACCCACCGCACAAGGGTACTTTAACTGTACCCATACAGTCCCCCTGCCACTTTTCTTCTGCACTTATCATATATACCTATCTGACCAACTTTCACCAGCCCTTTGTTGGCTGCACTTTATTTATTTATTTATGTATTTATTTATTTATTTAATCTGATTATTTATTCTGTTTTTCACTCCTCTGCCCCGCACTTTCCACTTCCCCTCCCCCTACATGCACTTTCCCCTTTGTTTACCTTTTCCACGCACTTGCGCTATCTTAGATGTCACTGGGTCTAGTAAGATCGCTGTTTTATTTTTTGTTCTTTCTTGTTCCCCTCCCTTTTGCCAGGTAGCGCTCTGAAACACTTGTGTACGAGCGCGATATAAATAAAATATCATATCATATCAAAGGTTTTTGGAAATCCCTGCTAAGGAGTTAGTTACCCATACTGCTGGTGGCTGAATCATGAAAGGAGGCCTGTAAAAGTCCCCAAGTTACCTCAGTGCTTCACCAGAATCCTCTGTGGTTTCTTCTTCAATTTCTTCACCCGCAATTGGCCTCATCAGCATTTCGTTTCCATGTATTCTTATTCACATAACTTTCTCCCAAGGTATCCATTTGGTGTCGGCTGAGGCAGTATGTCAAGTCATAGGTTTGCATTCTTTTTCGAACACACAGTATAGCTGCTAACCTGAGTCCAGCATCATCATTCAAAACTTGCAGCCTTTGTCTTCAGGGTGGGTTACAGATTTAAGAGTTATATGGGTTTCAACAAGAACATTGGACAAGTGGTGGCCGCCCAGTCAATTATGAGGTTCACAACTGGAGGATTAGCAGATGGTAATCGAAGAAGATGATTCGGAGAAGTTCATTACAAATTCTGAAATAATTTCTGGCACCTGCTACATGCTGATGATCAAACTAATAGTTTGATGACCAATACGGAGTTGATACATCGGATCAATGTGAAAATCAGCAAATCTTTGTTGCAACAGGGAACGTAATTAAATAAATTGCTGCCTTGAAAATGGCCCATGGTCGAAACACGTGTCGGCTATCCACTATACAAGAAATTAAAGAGCCTTTGACCCATTGGAACTTTTTGGAGTTATTATTTAGGCGCCTTAAACGCCATTATTTGGCATCAACCCCTTTTTTCTGTTTGACCAATATTGTCTGACTTTGGTGGTTGTAACAATTATAATACTTTGAAATTAACACTGCACCCTGCTTTGCATTGTGATCCCTCTGTTTTTTTAAATATGGTGTGTGACCTCCATGCCTTGGCAAGGAAGTATAATTACCATCACCTACATGAAACTCAGGCGTACATTACCAGCGTTTGCACGGTATATTGCCTGATGGGCTATGCTTCACATTTCACCATAGCCAGACATGAAACCCACATCTCTGTTGAAACCTCAGTTCTTTAGGCCAAACGTCTTCCAAACCTTGAGTTCCCATGTACGTCCGTGTCTTGTATTTGGGAGATCTCTTTTCAGAACCAAAATCAACCGGTCCTGCTGTGTGTGTCAATCTTCTGTGAACTGGGGGCCCAACAGTGATTATGTTTTATGGTTTGAGATGGCACATCGGTGTAGATTCAGTCTTACCCTGGCAGTTTTCGCCTGCTGGATTTCCTTGCTGGGATTTCTTGCATTGGACGAGGTACCCAATGTTGCATAATGTGCAGTTATAAGTCTCTTGATTCGGTATTGCTTGGTTCTGTGGAGTTATTGTAGCAGAGTCAGTGCAAATATGTTGGCAGGTTTTGCAGCTCCTCATATTCGATAGGTGCATTCCATGTCTCATTTATTTTTGATCCATTGTGAATACGCTTCTTGTGAATGTTGGTTGTAGCTCCTTCACGGGTCAGCATGGGATGAAGTGGTCTCTGTGTGCAGTGGTAACCTCTAAATAAGACTTTGCTGGGTCTCCCTCATCCCACGGCTTGTGTGATTATTTTTCTTTTTTCGTCAGTCCAGCAGTGAGCTCCATGAAAGCTATTCCTGCATGATTTTTGACATTGTATGTTTTCCCCAGGGTGCTCCATTAATCTCTTTGCCTTCAAAGCTTGCGTTATAGTAAGGCCTGCAGGGAATTCCTGATCATCCAATATACATATTAGCCAGGGGAGTATCCAGCATTGCAAGAGTGGGTGGTCGAGGGGGCGAGCCAATTAAAAAGTACTGCTACTTTTCGCCACAAATGCACCTTGGGAAATTGATACTAAACTGTCACACAATGGTTCTTGGCCTCATTATGATAACCTGACTCTACTCTTTCCCTGCATCATTCAGACAAGAGTGCATGGAGCTGTGTAATCCTGCCCTGAATCTGGCTCTGGCCCTTATTGGGCCTGCAGTGCATTCAACGGCATGGAGTGGGATACAGAGCGTGCTCAGACTATGCCCCCCATTTTGCATGGGGGGTGCAGAGCAGGAGCATGCAACCACACTGCTGTCCTTGTCCTGCTACATACCTCTGTTCGACAGGCAGCCAGGTGAGCAGAATCACACAGCAACACTGCTGTCCTGGACTGGATGCCCAAATAAAAGGAATGCCACAGTAAGAAAGGAATAGACTGGCTGCCCCCAAATGCCAGTCTAGCCAAGTAAATAATAACACATACCATACATGCAAACATCTTAATTTGCATATGGGTTGCACCATCAGAAGTGACTTCACAGAAAAGGACATTGCAGGGACCATCAACAGTCGTTGATACTTGGAGGCACCATGGACATGACTTTAGAATACGTTGCCATATATAAGCCAAGTGGCAAATAATTCTGTGTGGAAATTACCTAAATTACAACTCTATAGTCATTAGGCTTTTTTATAATAGCATGATATATTAACATAACATAGATAAGACACAGTGTGATCAAATGATCTGCCCAGGATCACACACTTTGGTTAAGTGGTGAAACTGGGATGTGGACCATTTAAGCAACTGAAAGCATCTTCCCAGGTTTAGTTGATATAGATATTTATTAAGGTTCTGCTTTGCATTTCATGTGCTTATAAATAATACTGTATTTATAGCAATGCCTTGGAAGCAAACCACATTACATAATAAACTAGCCTTTCATAATAAACTGACTTTACACTATATACATCATCATCTAAATATGTTGAGCAATAAGAGTATGGCTTCAGTTGTATTCCCCCCATCCTGCATACAAAGTCACAACAGCATCATGTAGATGAATGCCTAACAAATTCCCCTTGGGTTTTAAAGCCACAGCCATTATGTCATAAAACATGCAGCATTATGCAGACTTCTCCCTTCTGATAAACCCATGCACATTTCTTAAGGGGCAAAGGTCCCTGCTAATAGTCCCCGCTCCCATTCATCAGTGCCTAATGGCTGTCTTTGTAATGCTTTGTTGACACAGAGCAAAGTGTCTGTTCCATGGGAGAGCCGCTCTGCTGCCAGGTGTTCGAACTTTCACACGAAAGTGTGAGCCCTGGAAATGCTGAATCTACACGGTGGGTCCCACGTCCTGCAGATCCCCTCACAGGCAGCCTGAAGCAAAAGCAGGACTTTTGCCGTCCCGCTTAGCGGGGTCTGCAGATCGCAGGATCGACCTGTCATTTCGGGACATTGTCCTGGCAGAGGGACATCTCTGAAAGGTGTCCTGCTGCCAGAACATTGAGGGTGCTCAGCAGGAACACTGTGCCCCTGCTCCGCACCCTCGTTGTCCTGGCCGTGCTCTTAAGAGCCAGTGAGAGGCCAAGCTATCCCACCTTCCCTTAATCACCCCCTTCGGCTCGGGACACCACAATATCAGGTAATATTATCCCCACAAAAAATATTGCCGTATATATGGTCGTTGGGAACGGCCATAATCGATATTTTTAGTCCCCATTTTACAACCCACTGCTCCCTTTGTGCTGAAACCAAGTATCCTTGAACTGTTGCGATTAATTACTTTACCGACTATCCTCCTGTCAGTATACAGAGTGCCTCCCTTTTCCTTCTTGAAACTGTCCTCTGCATTCCTTTACAGGCTGGGTTGTATTTGTAGTGTGCTAGAACTGTCTGTTTTGATAATAATAAAGTAAATATTTGTATACAACCTTGATGGACAGTCCCTTTTTTCATTGGGTAATAATTGCATTTTCGCTGTGTTGCAACTAACCAACGATCCATGACCTTGCAGTGATAAGCCTGACGTTCCGTCCACGTTACCACAATTGGACAAGGAGGTTTATAATTTGCTTGTGTTTCCAATCTTTTCGGATCCCTTCTGGTGCACTAGAGGTGTGTGGCTGATGGATGGTTTAGGAACCGATATTCATCACTGGACCACTGGTGCCCCAGAAGTTGATTCGTCACAATATCTGTGTGAGTTGTGCTATTGAATGTTTTGCTGCACTTTCCAACAACTCCTATGCATGCTTGATTTGTGCTAGTGTAACCTCTTAGGAGAGTTTACTCACAGCCCTTACGCCAGTATGACCTGTGCAAGCTGTGCAGGGGGCGCTGTCTCACTCCATTGCCTATATTATTTACATCTGCTGTGCAGAGAGCTCCCTCTCATCTCTTTGCCTGTATGACCTGTGTAAAATGTGAAGGGAACTCCCTCTCATCTCTTCGCTTGCATGGCTTTTGTAAGCTCTGCAGAAAGCTCCCTCTCACCTCTTTGCCTGTATAGCTTCTGTAAGCTATGCAGGGTGCTCCTACTAACTCATTTGCCTGTATGACTTGCATTAGCTGTACAGGGAGCTCCCTCTCATGTGACTGCTTGACTGTTTACCCTGTGGTGCAAGCTCTTGAGGGCAGTGTGATTCCTCTAACGCCTTTATACAGTAACTAGTGGATGGGGCTCCCTCTCACTGCTCCTGTTAAACTCCCTACCAACGGCATCTATAATAACCTTCTCTCCTTTTTCTTTCCCAGTGGTCCCAGCAGAAAGGCCCTGCCCCGGGTTCACCGACAGCGACTGCAAATGTACCACAGGCTATAAATGCAAGGACCCAGAATGTTCTTCCTGTATTCCTGTGCCATCCTGCAAGAAAGGGGAGGAGCTTTTAAAATCCGGTAATGCAGCATTAACCATTTCTCTTGCTATCTATTGAGAGCAAACAGCGCACAAGCGACACCCACTTCATTATTGTCAATCAAAGCCTGCCTTCAGTTGGGGTTATCCTAAATTTACTAATTCTGCATCATCTACCTCAGTGCCTTGCAAATGTAAACATGCCCTAATCAGCATGGCAGCTCATTCTGTTTCGATATTATCAGACTGTTTCCCCTTAGAACAGTAATAGCCGTCACCCATGAGAAGTTGATAAAAGTGAGCAATTCGGGTGCTGCCGTGCCCTTTATTTCTTTATTTTTAAAGCACTCACACAGCCCCGGGGCATCGAGGCGCTGTTATAGGAATATGACTTAGTTGCATATTTATAACACGCTTAGTACCCCGAGGTTTCTAAGTGCAGACCCGGGGATCGAACCAGTGTTGCTGCTTGTCGTCTTGTTTGCAAGGCGAGCACATTGCTGCTGAGCTACCTCCCAGGACAACTTCACAAATAAGGTGCCCAGATTGCCTATCAGTGGGGGCAGAACCAGCTGAAACATTTGGGGAGGGGGAGAGGACAGTTTTAAATAGCGCACCTTGAGTATGGCCATCAGTGAACACCCAACGCTCAACGCCCCTCCATTTACCTCCATGCACCTCCATGCCTACTGTCAACTGTGCCTTTTTGGACCACAGTGGCTTCAGCCCACCTCATACATTAGTTGTCCCTCTGCCCCAAATGTCCTGAAGAACATAGAAAAAAGTGAAGCGTGGGATTAGTATTGATAGGTTACTTGTGTGGGCTAACAAAATGGGCACCTTCTCGAGTCAAACATGTATCAGCATTTGACCAAAAACTGCATCTAGCTGCAGTTGTTGCATTAACCCATTGCGCTGTTGCCCCTCTCCCTCTTCTTCTGAGACCACGAGGCTGAATATCTATCATGCATGCCGCTGGTCCATTAGATTAATCTTTCACCCCAATTCAGAGGATATTTAGTTTCACAAAGAGATGCTAATCATCGGGAGGTACCGGACATCTAAATGCTGAGCTGAGCAGTTAAGTATCTGACTTGGTCACGGGGGTATATAGCAATGGCCAGGGCAGGCTTCTGTCCTCTGCCACGCTTGTTTCTCTTGACTGTTAATGTTAAAGGTATTTGTACTGCGCACTGTCACCACCGGAGTGGTCTCCAGGTGCTCTGGCGGATCTGAAAAGGAGGTTGTGGAAAAACAAAAGGACAGAGGGTTGGGAGGGGGGTCCCCAGGTGCTCTGGCAGATCAGAAAAGGAGGTTGTAGAAAGACAAAAGGAGGAGGGTCTGGGGGGGTTAGTAGGGTGTAGTGGGAAAAGGAAAGTGAGAGTTGTGATTTCCATGTTAGCAGTTTCAGTTCGGTTTGCATCGTTCGCTGAGCTTCAGTGCAGTGTTTGGGTCAGTGCGACTTCCCATGTGCTGTTGTGAGGGATTATGTGTTGTTAGTCTGTTGTTGCAGAGTGGTGAAGTATGTGCGTGTTGCTGTGCAGAGATGTGCTTGTGAGAGTTTCTGTATGGGAACCGTATGCAGAAAGTTGAGGTTTTAGTGTTGGGTTAGTGGGTTTTCCTTACCTCTTTGTCTTTGCCTTTCTGTGATTTACCATCCAAGATTATTCTGTGTCTTTGGTATTGAAGCGTGTCTGCATGGTTGGGGTTGGCGGTTTGGGGATCAGCTGTTTTCCTCTGTGTTACCATAGTGGTAGGTCTACCTGGCTGATTTTGGGGTCTTCCCTGCCCTGGATTTGTAATGCTTGGGATTGAGGGTGCTGATCACTCCCTGCCCGACCTTTGGGGTCCTTGCCTACCTATGTTTCCTAAGTGGGCAAGAGTTCTTTGGGTGTCCTCCCCCTGCCTCCAGTTAGGGGAGATTAACTTATGGTCATGGAATGCTCCTTACAGTTCTCGTTTCTCGTTGGGTGCATGCTTCCTAGTCGGTTCCTTCTGGTTCTGGAGCGAGGAGCCAAGTTTTGAGTAGTTTCCTAAATTCCAAATGATCCCAACACTCCCTCCCCGACCTTTGGGGTCCTTGCCTACCTATGTTTCCTATGTGGGCAAGTGTTGTTTGGGTGTCCTCCCCCTCCCCTGCGGTTAGGCGAGATTAATTTATGGCCATGGGTTGCTCCTTAAGGTTCTTGTTTCTCGTTCAGTGCATGCTTCCTAGTCGGTTCCTTCTGGTTCAGGAGCGAGTTTGGAGTAGTTTCCTGAATTCCAAATGATCCCTTGTGTTGCATCTGTTTTTTGATAGGTCATTCCAGATTATTGCTGCCAGGTGAGAGAAAGATGATCCTCCAAATTTCTTTTTATTGTATGGTTTTGTTTCTAAGCGAATGTCATTGCTTTATCGGAGTGGTCTTGCCGGACGGTAGACAGTTATTTTCTTTTTTAGGAACTTTTCTCCTTGGCTGTGTATTGTTCTATGCGTTTTGCACCTTTTTTGTACTGTATTCACAGTTTTATTGGTAACCCGTTAGCATTTTCAGTGCTGGGGTAATGTATTCTCTTCGTGGCAATTTCAGCAGGAATCTGGCCGGTGCATTTTGGATGCTTTGAAGTTTCTTTAATAGTCGTTTTGGCATTCCTAGTCATAGACTGTTGGCTTAGTCTGCTGTAGACATGATGAGGGCAATGATGGTGAGTGTTTTGTGGGTGAAGGAAAGAAATGGTAGAATCCTTTTTAATGTGTGTTGTAGGAAGAAACATTTCTTGATTATGGCATTTACTTGTGTCTCAAGAGTTAGTTCATTGTCCATTAAGACTCTCCCGTTTTTTACTATCATCAATGGAGTCAGTGCTGTTCCAAGTTTCGTCGCCCATGGGATGTAGTGGTTGTTTTCTCCACTTTTGGATATGATCAATATTTCTGTGTTGCCCAGGTTGAGTTTGAGGCTGTTGGTGTTCATCCAGCCATGGAGTTCTTGTAGGCAGTCTACCAGTATTGTGTTTTCTTCCTGTGTATCTTGTATTTTGTAGACAATCTGTGTATCATCGGAGTATTTGTAGCATTTAAGGCCGTGATTTTAATGAGCTTGATTATTGGTGCCAGGTATATGTTGAAAAACAATGGGGATAAGGAGGATCCTTGTGGTACTCCGCAGGTGGATTCTCTTAGTGTTGAATTGAAAGGTTTGATCCATACAGTTTCTGAGCTGTTTGTTAGGAAGGATTTTATCCATCGTGAGGCTAGGTCAGTGATTCCTATTTCTTCCAACCTCCCAATTACGATGTAATGGTTGACTGTGTCAAATGCTGCAGAGAGTCCAGGAGTATTAGAGTTGGGCTTTTGTCTGAGTCTTCATTCGTTTTTAGGTTGTCCGAGATTGAGAGAAGTGCTGTTTCCATTCCTCTCATTGGTCTGAAGCCTACTTGTGCTTGATCCAGCAGTAAGTGTTCTTCCGTGAATTCTTGTGTTATTCTGTAGACGTATGTTTCGAGTAGTTTCACTGGTTATGAGATGTTTGAGATGGGTCTGTGGTTGGAGAGGTCCTCCACGTTTCCTGCTGTGTCCTTGAGGAGCAGCTTGATGTATGCCGATTTGAATAATCTGTGTACTTTCCCTGTTGAGAGTGATTGGTTGAAGAGGTTTCTGTAGTATTCCATGGGTGTTCCTTGTGTGAGTATTGATTTGTGTATATCTGGGGGACGGGGAACTTGAAAAAGTGCTTCCTTCCGCCTTCAACTCCGCCAATTGGGAGGGCTCTGCCACTGCCTATCAGCTTCAGGAAGCATAGCCATTCAGGGGTGATGTGCATACTTCCAGTCCCAATAGCCCGTGGAAGAAGAGGCAACCACACTCCCCATCACGGCCCACTTTGATGAAAACTGGGTGTGACAGCAGACACCTACCTCTGTGGTTGGTAAAGGGTCACATTTGCTGGAGGAATCCTTAAGCTTACTACACTTTCCTAGCAGGGGCCCCCACAAGCACCGTGTCCTGGAGGGAACCCGGGCAGTCCAGCTTCAGAAAGAAATCATTTCTTTAGTATTTCTTTCTGAGGTCAGAGTGTGCATCACTGCAAAAGTCAGGAATCAGGCTTCCTGGTTTCTTTCTGGTTTAGTGGAGCCTGGGAATCCCTCAGAGTTGGGCAGCTGGTAAGAAAAATGTATATTTTTTAAGTGTGCATGTGCATTCATGCATGGGTGTTGGATGCTTATGATGTATGTTTGTATGTATGCAAGGGTGTGTTATGTATTGTGTGAGAGTGAAATTAGTAACTCTATGCTGTATCTATGGTGGGTGGGACTACCTGTGAATGGTGTAAGTAAATGAGTTAATGAATGTGTGTACATGAGTGTTTGTGCTGGGCTGGCTACCAAGGAGCTGATTTTGGTGGGGGGAGCAATGGGGGGTGGCCAGGGGCAGTTAGCGGGGAGGGGGATGTTCTCTCTCCTACTACAGCAAGTCTAGCCATTTCTTACTGTGGCATGACATTTTTAATGTGTCTCCAAACATGATAAAGCAAGCATGAGAGGTGTTATTACATGGCAAACATGCATTTTGGTGCAGCCAATCTAGTAATTTCTTATTGTGGCAGGACATTTATAATGGCCATCTATGATAAAGCAAGCATGATATGTTTTATTATGTGACTAGAATTACATTTTAATTGAGCCAGTCTAGCTATTTCTTGGAGTCACATGGCATGTTCTTCTGGGCATCTGTGGTAAAGCTAGCATTATAAGTGTTATTATGTGGCTAGACTCGAATTTTCGTGCAGCAAGTTTATACATGTTTTCTTATTGTGACACGTCCTTTTTAATGGAAAAGCTAATAGGTGTGTGTACTTCCGTGTGGATACCTCCATATATATTTTGGCAGAGCCAGCCTGGACATGTTTTCTTATAGTATCATTATTGGCATTATGGACAAAGCAAACATGAGTATGTTCTTCGATGGACATACTGGCATATATTGGTGCAGCCATCATGGACATGTTTGGCACAGCCAGATTGAAAATGTTTTTATACTGACATATATTGTGGGCAAAGCCATCATGGACATGAGTTGGGAAATGCTCCTGTACACTGTTGGTGAATTGCATCTATTAGGCTTTTGGATTGCAGTTAGACTACAAAACCAATTGCAAACTGTCCAGATTTTCACCCAATTGTTTACAGAAGGTGTGCTGTATAATGCACCATGTTAACCTATTATTCACATATTGGTTCTCTGGGGGTGGGGAATCTCTCCATAATCCCCTTCAGGTGGTTACTGCTCCCTTGCCACGCTCAGTTGTTCTGGCATATTTGTGGAAAAGGTTTATGCCCCTCCAATTAAAAATGCCTCCTGCCGCTGGTGGGTGAATGGCTGGTGGGTGAATATTTATGAATGTGTGCGTGAAAAGCTAGAACCCAAGCATGGGGCATTTGAGCATGGTAATTTTCTTACATGTTTTACTGTTTTTTTTTTGGGCAAAGCCAACTTGATGGATGTTATTACATGGAGGAGAGTTTGGGGTTGGGAGGTTTATGGTACAATGGGGCCAGAACACTGGACATTTTTTTTTCTGTAGCATGACATTTTTTACCTGGCTAAACTGCCATTTTAATGTAACCAGTCTAGTTATTACTCACTTTGGCGTGACATTTTGTTCTGGAAATGTATGGTAAAGCAAACATGGTTGCATGTTTTACTGGTGTTAAGGGCAAAGTCAACATGATTAGTGCTCTTAGATGTTGGGTCGTGGGCAGAGTGATTTCTGCAGCTAGATAATAAAATGGTTTCTGACTGTAGCATTGCATGTTTTACTGGCGTAGAGGGCAAAGTCAACATGAAGAGTATTCTTACATGGTGGTGCAGGGGCGGGGGCAATCATTTGTGCAGCAGCACTAACGTGTTTTCTTCCTCTGGAAGTAGATTTTTACTGGCATTAAGGGCAAAGCAAATAAGAGAATGTTCGTACTTGGGGATACTGGCAGAGCCGGCATGAACATGTTTTCTGATTGTATCCCTACTGTCCGTAATATTGCCGGGCATGCACAAAGTTGGCTGGATCATTGGGGTGTCAGGACTCAGGAGCCAGGTACCCCCCGTGTTTCTGCGCTATATGAAAAATGTAAGGGTTAATTAATACACATACTTAGATCTTTCACCTAGTTCAGTGTGTGGCATACCCCTGCAGCAGCATTATCATGCTCATTGAGCATGCGTGGGGGTCCAGGCCGGCATGGAGTGTGGCGCAGCCCATGCATTCTTGTCAATCCTGGGTGAGGGGCCCTTAGCACGGCTCAGAGGGGGATTCATGCATGTTGAGTTATGCAATTGGCTTACCAATGCCACATTAATCGCACATTCTGACCCTCCTAATTCTCAAAACCTAAGGGATACCTTTGGCATACTGGTACTCTTGTCTTCATGATCAATAAAATTATTGGTGCTGTGTCTTTTGGTCAACCGCAACTGCTCCTTGGTGGAAGGGCCCAGTATTAAGTGGCGAACATTCTAGTGTGATAGATCCATTAAAAATGTTGACCTCTTCAACTGTTTGACCACTTAGTGATGCACAGGGACCTAAACATTTAAGTTTTGGCGAGGTTAGGATAAGGGATTCATTTTTGGTAAGGGACAAGCAGTTGCATGTGTCAACCAGCTCGGGTCGACTAATATGCAGCTGCTCATAGGCAATAAAATGGGGAGGGGGGGTTGGGTTAAGCAGAAGACAAGTCAACCACTTTGTGGTTGATAAGAAAACACACATTATTCAATAAACTACCTTCTGGTCATGACAATTCATGAATGAGTCTTAATTCCTCTTTCACCTTTTGATACAATATCTAAGGAGGAAATATTGGCTTCCTGAAAACAGATCTTGATATTCTCCCTTCTTCTATCCCCTTTTTAGATTGCCCTGATGAACACAGGCTTTTCTTTAATTACAACAACATGTTATGTTCATTGACCTTCATCAGGACCTTTGTGTGGTGTCTGGAACCCAAATGAAATCTGCCCCACCACATTGTTTCCCATCTGGGTGATATGGTAATAACCCTCTTATTCATTCTTTAACTGGTGTAACAGTCTTTTCACTTAGGAACTTTGTCCTTGCTCATCTCCTCGACTGTATTCTAATTTCTACATTTCACACTTTTTCCCTTGCCCATAATTTAAAAACTGGGTGTTCTGTGTATTTGTAGCATCTGGGACAGAACTCAGATGTAGGGCCATTTTGGACTGGGATAAAGCTGAGATTTCAAAGGCATTCATCCTCAACCTTAATTTAATCCTCGGCAGTACAAGCCCTAAGAAAAGTAGAAATATACAAATGTGGCAACCCCGCGTAGGCTTACCATCTTTGCTTGCAGATCCCAGTGTAATGGCCACATAAATACTCTTAAATATTTTTTAATACAGTTAACGCAAACAATTGACAACTGTATAATTCATCATATATTCTGCACACTGGCCTAACCCCAGAGACCACTTCAACCCAACTACAACCAAAAACCCTAGGATTATCATGAATCTCAACAGCACCCTATGAAAATATGTGTAAATGCGCATAACAATTATAAAGCAAATTGTGAAAACAATCTGAAAATGTGGCACATTATAGTTGATGGCATAAACATGACGAAAACATTTAGGTAATTGAAACAACCTCAATTTGTGGTATCAAATGTTCAAATATGTCTCGTAACGGTCAAGTGCACTTTAGAAAGTTTGCAATTGACAAGCTTGTTTAGTCCAATGACATTGGTAATAGTAACTTGACAGCTTCCAAACAAAAATGGACTGGCATGGACTTTGATTGAAATTTCTCAACATCTGCAAGGCTCGTTGTGTAACGGCGAGATGCACACAAATGTGTTGTATCTTTCCTTCATAGTTGAGCCCCTAGGCACTTATTCCAATGGATATCAGCCTGATAAAGCTGAGATTAATGGTAATATGCCAAGACAGAGTTTGGTCATGAAATTCAGATAAATACTTTCAAAACCCAGTGACCTGCATAAGCTGTGAACACGCCTGACCCATGTGAGCGAGCCGGCCCCTAGTGAGTTGTTATCATCAATCAGACTCTTTGTGTATTTTACTAAACTCTGTGTGCAACATATTTTCAACTCAAAGAGAAGTGACCTTAAACTTGCAACCAGGGGACTGCCGTTACAATCCAGCTCAAGTCACAAAGGTGCATTTGGGCCACTTTTAAGTATGTTCAGAAGTTGCTTCAAAAAAGCCATTCTCCTTCTTTTTTTAATCTTGATGTATCACTAACACTCTAAAATTCTGCTCCATGAATTAACAAACCTAGAATCTGAGGCCGGGACCAATTGCCCTGTTACCAAAGTGTCTTGAGAATTTAAGAATTCTCCTACAACTTTGAGTGACAAATAATTTGATTTCATCCCCCAGGTTTTCCCATTAACCAAAGCGGAAACCATGGTAGTCAAAGTGGGGTACCTTTTCAGACACTGTATCACCTAAAAAAAGATATAATTTGCGGGATCTTCTGGGGAGGGTGCGGGGATATTCTACATACATTTAATTCCGCCCGCACTCATTTCGGGCACCTTACTTGTACAGATTGCCTGGAATCTATCCAGCTGTAAATAGAGGCTAGATCAGAGTCTTGGATATAAGGGCTGCACCACCTACAAATAGCAGAATGCCAAGATCTTCTCCACCAGGCTCTGGAGGGTTAATCCTCATAGCCACGATCTCAACTGCCATATCATTTATGCCAAAACGCACCCCTAGCCACTGGGGAGGCCTTGGTCGTCTTTCCACGTCGTCCGTACCTTACTACGGAAGAATTCGTGTTATGCAGACCCTGTCTTGCACCTAGTATATCTCGTGGAACTTGCACTTGACATGGAACGGTGTCAAGTGCTATTTTAAGATCGACAAAACAATCTTAATTTTATAATAGCACACATGTGCTGGTCACTAGGAATAGGCTGAAGGTCTGATCAACTGTGCAGCCCCTGCCATGAATCCTGCTTGGCAACCTGACAGCAAATCCTTCTCTGAAATCCGCAGTTGGAGCCTGTTCAAAATTATTTTGCTATCGATATGTGTCAAGATGCCAAAGAGTGTTGTCAGTCTGTAATTGCCTGAGTTTTCCCGGTGTCCTTTTTTTTAGAAGCAGGATTTTTGTTTGGGTATTTATATAGCGCTACAAACCCTCAGGTATCTGAGCGCTGCTTATTTCCCACAGTGTGTGGTGCTCATTTATCGACCTCGGAAGGATGAAAGGCTGAGTTGGCCCTGCTGGGATTCGAACCTGCGTCAGCAGGCTCTGTACGATGTCAAAGCGAGCACTGTACTCGCTGTGCTATCTGACCAGCTGTATTGAAAGATGGAAAAACCTGATTCTTTTTTTTACATATTTCATAAATCCCGGTTATGAAGGGCATGCAAATACACGGTTCCTCTTTAAAAAAAAGATCACCCTGAATTCTACCTGGTCATTGGGCCTTAGCGGAGGATTGTGAGCCAATAGCTGCTTTGACCTCGCAAGCAGCAAATGTCATAGGGTTTATGTCAAGCTTGTGGATTAGGCAATCACCATGTGTGGCCCAGGAGTGCACTAATTAAGCCTTATAGACCTAGCCCTTGGGCCGCACCTGGAATTATGGTCCCTAAAAACCAAGTGAAAGCCCCATAACTTCACAGATTTGACAGACATGCCTTTAACGCCGAGGGCCTAATGAAAGAACAACACTTGTCCTAATTGGTGCATCTAAAAATAAGGGCACCTTCTTTGCAAGGAGAATGAACTTACCTGACATATGCTGCCGATGAACAAGACACAAGATTTGTGTTTCAAGTATAGAGGGAAACACAGCTTTCCCAAGTATAGCAGAGAAAAATACTAGGTCCCTTATGAATTAATAGAGACCCTGGAGAAGTCTGGGGTGTTAAAAAAAGAGACTTCTTGAGTCAAAACATATTTGTATTGTTTTTGTTAAAGTACATATGTACAAAAAACATCAGTTTATGTTGAAGTGGTTGAAGTAAGGTGGCTCTGTACACTTTAGCTGGATAAACACATAGGCTTTATTAAGCTTCATCTTCAATTACATCAGGATGTTACACGAGGAATACCACTAGGTCCCATCACCCAGACAGACCCAGCATCAACTGACCCACTACTGAACCTTAACATGCATTCACAGACCAACACTCCACATCAACACTGAAACATTCTCTCATCTCATGCTTTCTCTAACAAGCACTATACAACAGAGGTGTTTTTGTTGTTGTCTTTGGATAAATGTATAACATTGTAATGTTGCGACCTAACATCTGACTTGGCCTCGCCCTTTGTCTTTGTTTGGCTTATTTTTAAATTAAAAAAACACTTTCAAAATTGAAATAATGTAATTGTACTAACACTGTAAAGTGTCTCTTTTTCAAAATGTACAATCATTAGTTGCAAGGATCAGTACACCTTGTAGTTGTAATAAGAATGTTACACTTGACTTACTGAGTTGCACACATTATGAAAACCTAGACTACCCATATACATTATTTTCTGATAGTAGGTTATATCATTCCAAGATGGACAGTCTGGTGCACTCCTATTGTGTGCCCGTGAATTACCCCTGTGAGAAAGGTGAAGAGTACACATACCATCAGTGTGTGTTCCAGCTTGACTTGCATACATCAAAATCCATGTCGGGAGCAGAACAATGACCAATGTCTATATGTTGGCTGTTTACCACTCTTCTCTTTCTTTTTCTGTTTCTCTACCTCATAACTGTACCTTACTTTCGGTTTTTTATTCACCTACGTATGTGACTTATGAAACTTTTCTTCTCTTAGTCTGTCTCTGCCTCCCTCTCCATTTTAGTTTGTCTCTTAACTCATTCCGTCCCTCTCTGCAACTTCTCTCGGTTGTTTTGCCTAGGCCGCATTCTCTTGTTTCCTACATCTCTGCGTCTCTTAGCTTCTCTCTCTCTCTCTCTCTCTCTCTCTCTCTCTCTCTCTCTCTCTCTCGCTCTCTCTCTCGCTCTCTCTTTCTCTGTGAGTGAGAGTGATAGCAAAGTGAGAGAGTGTGAAAGTGTGTGAGAGAGCCTGTGAGAGTGTCTGTGAGAATGTGTGAGAGATAATTCACTTATTCTTCAGTAGTGATGTGCACAGCACTACCTTTCGGCAGTGGGTCAGTTAAGCCAAATGCATCCAAAACTATTAAAGCCAGGAAGCCAATGACCTGGATAGATTGCGCATTGTTTAAAATATGACGGCCAGTTCTGGAACCTTCGAAGCATTCTCAGTGCTTTAAGTGAAGTAGGAAATTTAAGGGTGGCCCTAGTCAGTTATGAGACACAGGTTAGTGAGAAGAGCCTTAAACAAATGTCTGGCGAGGCCACAGAGTCCCAAGAAGCCAAGAACAGTTTTAAAAATGTGGGGTCCATGAAATCAAAAGAATGGCCTTACAGACTGGGTTGAGATTTCACACTTAGAATGAAAGAGAGCCACGTCTATTTTAAAAGGTATGTTGATATAATTAATGTGCAGTCAAAAAACAAGTAAAGATTCCAAGATGGCGGCTGGTGACGGAGGATGTGCGTGAGCGTCTCACCCCACCAGGCCGCAACGGAAGCTGACAGTGAAGCTACGTGAGAGATAAAGATGACACCAACTTCTCTCCGTAATTGAAACATGGAAACGGACGACATATAAGTCCATACCACTGAGCGATCTGTAGGCAAGCAACGGGAGCGAAATCAGGGAAAATCATCCCGCCGCACGCGAGGAGGAGCTGGAGCACCAGCCCTACGCGAGTAGCAGCCGGAGCACTCTACAACCAAGATCACACTCATGCGAGATATGCTGGCGAGGAGGAAGCAGAGACATCCCGGAACCAAACGGAGGTGAGAAACGACCCCTGGGTGCCAGCAAGCAACCGTGGAATAAACCCGAAACCAGAGGGCAACGCATAGCGGACACCGGCACCAGAGCGGGAGGACCAGAGAAGGAGTGCCCCAGTAACAAGCACACACAGGGAGAGGGAAGAGAGGCTGTGGGGTGAAGCCATAACAACAAGGCCCGTGCACAGGAACAGCAGGAGAACAGGGAGAAACATATTGATATCCCGCTGTATTACAAAGGGACCCGGCAAGAAGGGCAAACCCTTAAAACTGGCAGTAAGGGAGATCAAAGAGAACAGAAGCACAGGACAAAAGACTGGGGAAGACCAGGCAAGGGTGACAAAGACGGAGACGCCACCCCCAAAGAACCGAATGAAAACCTGGGAAACAGAAATTAGAGTACCCATGAGGGGCCAAGGGCTGAAACAGACGGGGGCTTTGAACCAACCATAACTAAGACCCCTGGAAAAGGAAAGAAACAAGAGAAGTACAACCGGGGGAAGCCACAGAGCGAGCCCACCAACACAACCACAGAAGCTGGGCATTACACTATAAAGCAGAGATACAGCGAAAGGGACCGTAAGAGTGCCCACATGTCCAAGACAAGGGGGAAAACCACACCAGCACCCCAACAGGCACCCCAGGCAAAGCAGGAAACAAGCATTAAACAATTGTGGAGCTCGGGGAACACAACGCACCCTAGGAGAGGAGAAAGCAATCAGAGCCCATCCACGCCGGCGGTCAGACAAGAGGGAAGAATGGCATGTAATGAATACATGCAGAGCTGGTTCAAAGAGTTTCAAAACCAATTCATGAACTCCTTCCAGACCCTGAAAGTGAAATGAGCAATCACTACAAGAAGTGAGAATCGACATAATAAAGCTAGAAGAAAGAACAGACACACTTGAAAGAGCAGTAAAAATATATGAGGACATGCAAAAAAATGATGAAACATTGGAACATCTTGCACGTTTGTCACATAATCTCGAGATCCAATGTGAGGACCTTGAAAATCGCTCAAGGCGATCGACTATACAGATAAAAAACCTCTCAGGAACGGTGGAGTACAAGGATCTGAAAGGTACAACCCAGCAGCTCTTCGCACCGACAAGGAAGAAATAAACCAGGTGGATAGAATACATTGAGTGGGCCACCGAAGAGCAGGAGAGCCGGGCACACCACCAGGGGATGTCTTGGTGGCAATAACATCGCACAGCCAGAAGGAACAGATCTTACGGAAGGCCAGATTAGCAGGGACACTGCAAATAAATGGAGAAGAGGTGCAATTATACCAAGACCTTGCACAATCCACGCTTCAAAAACAGGCAGATGGGCCCAGTGGTGACACTGCTGGTGACGAAACAAATAAGATATAAATGGACGTTTCCCTTCGGTCTACTCTTCACATGGGATGGATGACAGCATAGGATCACGACACGTGAGGAAGGAGAACAGATTTTAAAACTACAAGGAGAACTTGAAGAGAGTAATGAGGAACAAAGGAGACAAGATGAAGGACGCATGAAAGCATGGGAATGGAAAACAGTGACTAAAAAGGGCAAAGGTGGAACCAAGCCCTGAAAGAGAAAAAAGCAAAGAAAGACCGAGAATATTGGAAGTGAGGTGGACTATAACAGGAGGAGAAGTGGACATAAGACGCACCCCGGTGAAAGGGGTAAGACTGTGACACGTAACATACGTTTGCGGCCCAAGGGTTCTGGGAAGGGAGGGCACAACTTGTAATCCTTAGTGGGGCTTAGTACTCCCCACAAGGATTTCTCTGGGATGGTATGGAGGCCAGGCGCGGTGGACACTACTTCCGAGCGATCATAGGAACCTGGGCCCTCCTCAGGGAAAGGGAGGGGTGGTTCTAAAGTTGGGAGTTATTGTTGATAGTTGGGGGCAGGGGCACAGAAAGGGGTGGGAAGGGAGGAAGCCAGAAGTGGGGAAATCAGGGGGTAAGAAACTGAGAGTTAAGGGGAAAGGGAAAGATGGGCACCTAGATGAAGTATCTTAAGGTATTAACGCACAATGTAAGAGGACTTAATACCCCAGTAAAAAGGAAAAAAGTGGAACAATTCCTGCAGGAAGAAAAAGTAGACATCCTCATGTATTAAGAAACACACATACGTTAACTAGACAATTGGAAACTTAGAATTAAAGGATACGCACAAATATACCATTCAAATGCGGGGGAGAGGAAGGCAGGGGTGCTAATTGCACTACATGATGGGTTGGGAGCACAATTAAAAGACTCCATATCGGATAAGGAGGGAAGGTACACGTTTCTAAATGTAGCCATCATAGGCCAAATGGTCACACTGGTGTCGACATACGCTCCAAATGTGGGACACGACAGCTTCCTGAGGGAAGCCCTGACAAAATTATAGAACTTTGCAAAAGGGGAAATTATCCTAGCGGGATATTTCAACATGGCGTGGATTCCAGACAGGATAGGTGCAGGAACACAGTACAAGGAGCACATGCCTCATCCACGGCATTACGGCGGAAGATGGCCACATTGGCTCTCCAAAACATCTGGAGGGCAATAAGAGGGGAAGATCAGGGATTCACCGACTACTCGCATGTACACTCCTCCGTGTCACGGATAGATTACATTTAGACCTCTACAGGGCTCTTGGAGAACGTAAGAAACATAGAACTAAGCTCCACTACCCAATCAGACCATGCCCGGATAGGGATGAACATCACAGTGGGAAACAACAAGGGAGGGCTATGGAAATGGAAGTTCCCCACAGACCTCCTTCATGACCCGGTAAAGGCTGAATGTGTCGGGGAAAAGATGGAGAAATATTTTAGAGACAATGAAACAGGGGACACTCCCCAAGAAATGATATGGGACGCTTTCAAGGCAGTAATAAGGGGGCATCTCATAGCGCTAAAGGCAGGGAGGGATAAACGGAGACGGCAGTGGGGGGTGGAACTGGAGGGCACACTAAGAGACATACAGGGGGGAAACATTCAAAAATCCAAATTATAAGCTGAAGGGGGCAATGAGACACATCCAGGCACAACTAGAGACCCTTAGAATGAAGAGGGCAGAGACAGTGCTACTATACAATGCAATGGTACTATGTGAAAGCCAACAAAGCAGATAGACAACTAGCCAGAAAATTAAAAGAAAAAAAGGGGATCCAGACAATCATGAAAGTCTGAAATAGCCAGGGGCAGGACATGACCATAAACGAGGAAATGGGGAAAATATTTAGAGAATACCATCAGTCGCTGTATACAACAGATAACCCATTGGAAATTAAACAATTAGAATATTTAGCGAGACTTCATATGCCGCAAATATCAGAAGAAGAACAGGCATGTCTAGATGAGGAAATAAGGGAACAAGAGGTACAGAAGGCCTTCAAAGATTTACCAAAAAACAAGGTCCTGGGGCCAGATGAGTTCTCGGCAAGCTTTTATAAAAAGTTTAGGGATATACTGACCCCTATCCTCATGAAACTATTCAACACATTTAAAACAAAGGGGGCAATTACGCCCTGAATGAATGATGCAAAATGTATAATTTTTCACAAACAAGGCAAGGACCCAACACTGCAAATATCTTAACGTCCAATAGAGATAATAAACCTGGATGCAAAACTATATACCAAAATATTGGCAAATAGGCTAACTCATCTATTACTGAAATGAATCGGGCAAGACCAATCGGGCTTCATACCGTCAGGGCAAACATTTGACAATGCCTGCAGAATCTGCCATCTAATAGAAACACAAATTCCTACAATTCTAGTATCATTGGAATCAGAAAAAGCATTTGACAGAGTCGAATGGTCCCTGCTATTCCACACATTAAATCATATGGGATTCGGTACGAAATTTCTACAGATGGTGCAGGCTAACTATAATACACCAACAATACGTATCTCCCTCACCGGAGTAGTCTCAGGAAAAGTAACACTAGGACGGGGAACTAAGCAAGGCCACTTCCCCGCTGCTATATGCTATATACTTAGAATCCCCAATGATTAGGATTTGTGAACTAGAGCAACTGATGGGAATAGAAATGGTGGGAATAGCATTTGCTGATGACATGTTAGTAGCTCTATCGGATCCGGAACGCTCGTTACCGATATTAATGAAGAATTGGAAACATTTGGGGCAATATCAGGGCTAAAAATCAATAGACAAAAATCAGGAATCTTAAACCAATCTGTGGCCTCCGAAGTGATGAATAGGCTGGGGGTGGGAACGCAATTTAAACAAGCAGAAAAGGGGGTAACTTATCTAGGCATAACCCTAACAAAGAAAACAGAGCAAATGTACGAAAAAAATTACCCTCACTCGCTAGACAAGATAAAAGCGGATCTCACGAAATGGAATCCTCTAACAATTACATGGTGAGGGAGAATGACAACGGTAAGAATGATGGTATTACTGAAACTCTTATATTACTTCCAGGCACTACCCATTAGGATCCCCAAAACTTAATAAAGCCATCTGATCATACAGCTGGAAAAAAGTCCCCCCAGGGTAGCAATTACAGCCCCGAAGAAAAGCAGAGGCCTTGCTTTCCCTCACTTCTATAGATGCTACGAAGTATGGTGGAAGTATGGGACTCAGCAATCGAACGGGGGACACTAACGGTGAAGCCATCTCCATCCTATCCAATGTTTGGGAACCCGAAATTTCAACAAGGGATGGAAAGGAGGGCTTTCAGAAAGTGGGAAAAGATGGGCTGGCAAACAATACGAGACATGCACCAAGGGCAGAGTATTAGATAATTTGAGGAATGTGTCCAGGACATATGCCTGACGGAGATTGACCAATTTAAATATAACCAACTGAAACACTGATTAAATACCCCAATCATTAGGGAGGTGGCCACGACACAACTGACACCATCCGAACAATATATAACCACACATACAGGCTCAAAAAAGTCTGGTCTCGAAGCTCTATAGACTCTTGAACGATCAAGAAGAGCATGTACAATGGAACTACATGAGGAAATGGGGGAAAACACTGGGGGAGAATATCTCAACAAGACAGTTGGAATATCTATATGGAGCAATTCCAAAACTAACATGCTCCATTCAGGTAAGGTAGGTGTAGACCAAAGTACTTCTACAATGGCATTATACACCTAAAAAAAATCCACACAATGTTCCCCCAGGAATCAGATCAGTGTTGGAGGGGATGCAAGGCGGTGGGAGATTGGCTACATATCTGGGGAAAATGCCCTGTGCTATGACCATTCTGGGTTGAGGTAAAGAGCCAAATGAAAGAAATGTACCAGCGAGTGAAACAAATGGGGGACAATATCTGGATGTGTGAGATGTGGGACCTGGGTTCGAAAACACCTACAAAGACACAGAAACAAGGATTGATGATCCTGCTGATAGCAGCATGGCCAGTGATAGCACAAAAGTGGAAGCAACGAACAGCACCAACGATCCAGGACTAGCTGCAAAAAGTCTGGAATTTTGTAGCACTAGAATGGGTAGCATGTAAAATCCAGGGAAATCAGGATGCATTCAAACAGGAATGGTGTCTAGTAATGACCTACTTACAAAGTGACTATATGACAAAATGGTGCCACATAAGATCGGAATGTTGGCCATAATGTGAACTTAACAATACCTGAAGTAAGGAAAGATAAATCTCACTCTGGCCGGGGGGGGGGGGGAGGAGGGGATGGGAGGAGTTGAAGTTGGGATGTTCGAATGGTTCTTGTACTATCCTCTATGTAAGACGCAATAATGAAATTAATACAAATAAATATTAAAAAAATTAAACAAAATAAGTAAAATTAACATTTTCAACATCAAAATAGGTCAATGCTTTTGAAGGAAGTCGATGATTCTTATGTATTAATTTTATTAAATTGCTCTAATGACACAGCCTTAATATAATATCTTGCAAAAACTTAAGCATCAGAATATTTTGACGTCTGAAAAATGGAATGACTTCCATATATGTAAGGTTGTAATTTCATGACTTCACACCCAAATTGTTAAACCAAGCACTGCTTTCGAGTATAACTAGCCCAATCTACACAACTGGACCCCAATATTCCTGCAGACCCCAAAAAAAAGTATCAGCAAGTCCTTCCAATTCAGAGTCCTAGAAACTCTACCAAAAGGCATAATATGTACCCTGTTAGTAGTAGAATAGCACCTCGTACCAGAGTACAAGTATTTGAAAAACAAGAAAAATCCAGACTCACGCTTCTGAATCTGCTGCCAAAATCAGAAAAGCCAAAATACACAACTCACTGGGGATCCAGGACAAAAGCCCACTTAAAATGGAGTAATTCAGGTCGCTGGGCATGGCCTCCACCTAACGGATGACTCATACTGAAAAAGAAGCACAGAGAACTGACAGCCAAGTTCAGGTTCAGAGGCAACAGGATGGAGATCAAAAGAGACTAGACCAGACAGACCTTCATCCACGACAATACGCATCTGTCAACAATGCAACATTGGCCTCATAGGACACACAATCCACACATTCATGCTCTACCGCAAATATGAGGGAAAAAAGAACTACTGCTTGTGAGAATTCTCAAAGAGGAACTATAACTTGGCAAGGCTTGAAGAAGAACAGAAGGGTCGTGCTGCGCTGGGAGTAAACCCAGTACACTTGCCAGCGTGTGCCCCTGTACAGCTTTTGGCAACGGTTGTAAACACAAATCATGGCTATAGGGCACTAATGGAGTGAATGGAAGAGAGGCAGAGCGAAGAATGCAAAGAGTGGAATTAAGGAAAAAGAGGAGAAAACGCATCACAAGGTGGAGACCTGTGGCACAGGGAGACAGCAGGCCTCGTAAGTGTATCGGAGTCAATAATCTCGCTTAGAGGGTTAATACACGCCCTGCTGATTTTCTGTACATATCCTTCAGGCAAAAGCTTTAGTATACTAATAAAATCTTTCTTCACTCTAAAATCATGTAAGAAAGTGCTAGAGAGTTTGTTAATGGAAATGAAGACTGTTGATAGGAGAATAGCTCAGGAGTCTTGGGAGGATAGCTCACTGGCAGCAAGACGACACTGAGCAACACAGGTTTGATCCCCGGGTCCAAGGTTAGAAACCTTGGTGTATTAAGCGTGTTAAAAATAACCTATCACATCATGTTATTTTTAGTGCCTTGAACCCACACGTTTCTGGAAGCAATGCTACATGCTATGTAATGAAGTAATGCTGCAATGTAATGTGATGATGCGGATAGTCTGTATCCTTTATAATACATTGCCATCCTCTGTCTGCCTGTTTTCAAAACTGTGTCATGCTCTCTTCGATTCAACATATTATGTGGGTACCTGATGCAGGACAAATGTAGATTCATATGTTTGCACTCCATGTTTATGTTCACTGAGAACATGCTATCTGAGGTTTCTCTGTGGTCAACTACAGACAGAATTCAAGGAAGGCCATGGCTTGTCTATGGTACTGTTAAGACAAAAAAAAAACAAGGGAACCCCGCAAGGTACTGGTTGCACCCTTAAAGAACAAGTTCTAGTCTTCAACATAAAAATACTTTCTCTTAAGTGAGAAAAACATTCTTTAATCATGTTTTGTCATAATTATACACATTATTGTATTGATGGCTTCACATCCCTTCACTTATTAGCGAGGTATCATAGCACTATTTGTGAGGTTTTCTGTTACTGACATTAGTATTTGATGTTATTGGTATCCTAGGAGGTCATGTTTTAACTGTGTATGTTATAAGTATTACAGTTTGATGCCCTGAAGATGGACGATATGTCCGAAATGCATTGGCCAAGCACTGTCAGCCTCGCTAATAATTGGAGGGATGTGAAGTCATCAATAACATAATTTTTATACTTACGACAAAGAAGGGTTAAAGAATGTTTTTTTCACTTCAGAGAAAGTATATTTATGTTGAAGAGTAGAACTAGTTCTAGAAGGGCGCAACCAGAACCTTGGATTTTTCTTGGCTTAATGTTTCCGCTTATGCGTGTGATGGATCTGGGGTGTGCCAAATATTATTAATGTAGATTGTTAAATAGACAAGTAATGAGCAAGAATTAGGGTGGTGCCCACCTTTGTCCAATTCAGTTTTGTCTATGGTATTGATCATTGATTTCCATGGAAAATCACACAGATTTTAAATAGCCCATAGCAAGTGTAGAGAAAACTGTGGTCTTAAGGTATCCATCGTATGATGATCATGCAAAGTTGACCTTGACAGCATGGCGACCTGGGGAACCTTATAGACCAGACGTTAAACACGTTTTGTATCCAATTACATTGTAGAATAAGCCAACTCTGCATTGACCCATCCGACATTTGGGATTACTTGATTGAAAACCCCTTTGCGACAGATTGTATCATGCCATATGTGTCTATCTACCCTTACAGATTATAGTCAACCTGTTGCACCTGAACGACATGAATCACCATTGATATCTAAGAGTGTTCTTATGGTACGCCATCTTTGTTTATCTTCAGATTCAGTCTGCCAGGAGAATCCAAAATGGATGTAATGGAGGAACAATGGATGACAGTATATCAGAACCATGCACCAAGTCTTTGTGTTTGTATTTATTAAAAAGTATAGAGTGTTTTCGCCAAAACACTTTACAGAATCAGTTACATAGTACAGCATAATGATAAAATGAACCATATATGAATGTGATGGAAGGAAGGAAATTAGGCGTCAGAGCAGAAAGCAAATGGAGGAGGAATAGCGGAAACAGGAGGAAACACATGGAGGTTTGAGGACTGAATCGAGGAAAGGGGTGTGGGAACATACAGAATGAGGGGGATTAGAAAGAGATGAGAAAAGATGGTAGGACAGGGCAAGACCATGCAGATATTTAAAGACAATATAGAGCAAGTGGAAGAGGAGACGCAAGTCAAAAGGTAGCATGGCGGCAGAACAAAAAGTACAGGAGTGAGGATTTAGAAGAAAGTAGACAGATGGCAGAGTTATAGGTGGGTCGGAGAGTAGTAAGATAAGAGGCAGGGAGACCAACTAGAAGTGCAGAACAGTAGTCAAGGTGAGAAAAAATAAGAGGTATACGAATTGTGATAGTATGGAAAGAAAGCGTGATAAAGATTTCACAGATAGAATTGACAGATGCGGGCAAGGTTGGCAATGTGACGTGAACATGACTCTGAGATTGTGGGCAGAGTGGGAGAAGGAGAGTGCAGTGGGGGACATACGTGGGCGTGGGAGTGGAAGGGGGAAGAACAGAATTTAAGTTTTCAAAGGGCACAAGTGGAGGAAATGAGAAGACATCCAAGATTGGATAGCAAGAAGGCAAGAGGACATAGTAGAGTGAAGAGGGTCAGATAAGAAAAAGGAGAGGAAAATCTGTGAATCATTGGCATAGAAGTAACAGGGGAGATTGAATGATTTGACCAGGTTATACAGCGGTATCATTTAAAGAGAGAAAAGTAGTGGACCAAGAACAGAACCATGGGGGACACCGTAGAGTAGGGGCAGAGCTAGTGGAGAGAGGTTGCCCACCCAGGAGACAAAGTAGAGGTGGTCAGAGAGGTAGGAATGGAACCAATTCAAAACAGAGCAAGAGCAGCCAAGGGACGATAGAGAAGAGAGAACGGTAGGATATTTGACAGTATCAAAGACAGCTGAATGATCAAGGAGAATGAGTATGGACAAAACCTTGTTGTGTCGGGCAGTGAGGAAAAAATTGCTGACATGTAGTAATGCTGTTTTGGTCGAGTGAGCAGGATGGAAACCAAATTGCAGCATGGAGAGAAAGGAGCGCAGATGTGAAAAAGAAGAGATTTGAGGATAGACATTCTTTCGAGAAGTTTAGTTAAGAATGGAAGTGGAAGAAGAGAGATGGGGCAAAAGTTGGAGGGATCAAGATATTTCTTTATAAAATAAATAATGCAATGTTTATAAAGGAAGATGAAAATATGGAAGAGATAGAGAGAGAGAGAGCTTGAAGAGCCAAGTAATGTACAAGAGCAAGGTGGGTAAACCGAGGGTATGAGATAGGAAGGAATAGGGTCAAGAGGAGAGGTGGTAGGATAAGTATGTGAAAAAAAGTGGGCAGGGTCAGAATCCATGAGGGGGATGAAAGAAGAAAAAGAAGGTGAAGGGGGGAAGCAGGTGGAGAGGAGGGGTGAACAGAGTAATGGTGGCTGGGAGGTGAATGCCAAGCGCAGATTGCAACCTTTGGTAGTAAATTAGTCTGCAAATTTGGTAGTGGGGAGGGGTGAAGAGAGGGAAAGGTTGGGAGAACTAGGTGAGAGAAAGCTATTGAGTAGTTAAAAAAGAAAGACGACAATGATGATTTGAGTAAAGATATGGTCCCGGTTTTTGTAACTGCCCATTTCCAGAGAGTCTGATAGGACTCTGTGGGGAGACAGAAGCACTGCCACTTTTGCTAACAGTGCCTGCGCTTCCATGAAGAAACTGCCTACCGGGGCCACTGCGCCCAGCGGGGTCAGACCTGTTAGGTGTAGGAGCCCTGGCAGGCAGACTCGTAGTGTGGCGGTCTGAAAACAAGGGTTCCGGTAAGTTTACAAGCACCATTCTTTCCGGACCGCCACACTTGTAATGAGGCCCATAGTGTTCTTTTGGCATTAGGAAGAAGAGAATAAAAACAAGAGTGAAGGGTAAAAAGTATTATGAGTTCAGTAGGGAGTTGTGATTTTTGCCAATCCAGTTCAGCATTGTGAAGGGACAAGCAGATACATTTAAGAGAAGGAGTTAGCCAGGGTTATGGTGGTTTGCAGGGGAAGTGGGACTGGGAAGGGGGCAGTGAGTCATGAGTGGATAGGACAGAGGAGTGGAGAATAGAGGCAGCAAGTAGTAAAGTAGTAAAAGGGTGCAATAGGGGGTAGGGAAGAAGAGAGCAAAGAGATGAAAGAACGTGTTGAAGAAACGTAGATCATGTCGTAGGAAGGATGCAGTAGCACGGAGAAGAGTTCGGGACAGAAGAAAGTGTAGGAGAGAATGAAAGGAGGAAATGATCAGGTGAGTAGGTGGGATGGGTGAGAACATAAGGATCAGTAGGAAAGATGAGAAAATTAGATTTTGGGAGAAAGCAGGAACGTGGGAGGGTGGGCAGGTAAGATGGTGTAAGTGGAAGACGTCTGTGAGTGATTGGAAGGAAGAGGAATAGTGAGTAAGTAGCAAGATGAAGATTGGAGTTACCAAAAAGAAAACATGGAGAGAGGGCTGGGAGGAGAAAAGAAAGGAGAGAGTCAAGGTCACCAATCAAAGATTGTAGGGGGCCAGCAGGTCGCTAGATGGTAAGCAATGAAAGTGAGAGAGGAGAAGAGAAAGTTGAAAGTTGATGGAAGGTTGGCAGGGCAGGGTCAAGAGTCCAAGAAGAATGACATAGAATGCCTAGGCTTCCACATTTTCCAGTAAGGCTTGCAGATGGAGGGGGTGCTATGGGCAAAGTTAAGAGAATAGGAACTGCGAACGGCACGAGTGATAGAATTAGAAGGAGTAATCCAGGTTTCTGTAACACATAGAAAATGAAGATTAAGAGGATAGAAAAGATCAAGAGTGGAGGGGTATTTGTTGCAAACTGAAATGTCATTCCAGGGTCTGATGGAAGCCAGGGGAGGAGGAGAGGGAGCAATAGGGGGTAGATAAGGTTAGAAGAGTTGCGAGAAGTTACAGAGGAGGATGATCTACTAGAGAAATGCGCTGGAATAGGAAGAGTCATGGTGAAAGAAAGAAGTATGAGGAGAAGGGAGACGTATAGGGCTGAGGGTAGGAAATGGTGAGAATGAATAGTAAGGATTCCATGATACAGTCAAGGTAAATTAGGGGCGGACTGGATATGGAAAATATAGAGCGGATATGACGATAGACGGGGTGCACACAGGGACAAGTCTGTGCCCTTTGAAACGAACACCCAGGACGAGGACGCCCAAATGCAGCAGAAGATAAGGCTGTAGGCCGAGGTCACATGGGAAATGCCAGCGAGCGCCGGCATGGGTGGTAGTGCAGGCTCGTCTGCTGAAGGGCCAGCTCTGGCAGGCACTTCGAGCAGCAGCGGATGTCTGAAGGGCGCGCATCCGGTAGGAGGAGTACTTCATGGCTGTACCCAACGAAAACACTCGCGTTTGCCATAGGCTTCTCTTTAACTAGACCAAGTTTGACATAAAAGTAGACTCGTTGAATTAACAGACCTTCTATGCATGGGCGTTGCTAGGGGGGTGCTCAGGGGGCTATAGCCCCTGATCTTTTGGTTGTAGCCCCGGATAGAATCTCAGGAGCTACAGCCAAAAGACTAGCTAGCCCCCAGTCCCAACAGTACCGACATCAGCGTAGCCCCGGGTCTTTTCCAGACCTAGCAACTCCCCTGCTTCTATGACAGGCCTTTCATGGTTTGTGCACCTAAAAATTAGCCCATGTATATCACTGTGGCTTCAATAAAGTGGTCAGGTAATGAGAAATCAGTTAGATGGAAAAAATATGCATGTGTCTACTTTGGAATTTTGTAGTTTTGTATTGCTTCATGTTGGAATGAAATGTGCAAAGCATTGTGGGTATGCAGGTGGCTCCTGTTAGGAGCAGAAACGAGCATTCCGTTCTTTATCCTTTTATGGGAGGCCACTGCACAGCCTGCATTACACAGGGGTGCACTGCAGCCTGCTCGGGCCCTCCTCAAGTGACTGAATGCAGTGGGTGGAAATAAAATAGATTGAATTTAACAGTTTGAACTTCAATGTATTCCAATGAAATACTTCAGAAGAGCATGGAGGAACTGAGCTAAAACAATTTCCTGACACATAATTATAATTGGTTATTTATACCCAGAGGTTTCTAAGCACGGACCCGGGGATTGTGTGTTGCTCCGCGTCGTCTTGCTTCCAAGGCGAGCGCGTTGCCTCTGAGCTATCCTACCGGGACGTTGTCGCTATAATGGATAATTTCCACAGACAACAAATTAATGTGCACACAAAAGATTATCTCCATTGCTCCAAAGCCAGGTCTTCTTCGTCACGGTCCTTACTCAGGGAGCTGAGTACTCTTAGAGTAAGGACAGTAACGAGGAAGACAGACAAGGTGGTAATAAGTTAAGGAGCCATGAAACGTGAAGTAAAAAAGCATGCCACAGATGAGGCTCAGTTATCACATACTGGCTGCCTGAGGCCCAGCACTCTCCACAAAACACACTCTCTGGACAGAAAGAATATTCCCAGAAAAATAACGTATCTGACAACATATGTTTATCCTATGGTAGGAAACAATGTACATTTTAAATATAAAATTAGATTGGAATGTATTCAATTAAAATGAGAAAAATGTTTTTTTAGTTTTTTTAATCAGCCATGGTAAATCCCCTTCCAAATGAAATACCCCCTTCCTATCACATGTTCTACTAAAATGTGTATGGGGGTGGAGGGGCTTTACCTCTCCAATCGAAACCATTATTGGCAATTACCAATATTTTCTAGCAAATTAAAACTGAAAGATTTTCCGAATTTCTATTTTTTCTACTTATTTTCAGACGGAAATATTTAAAACTATACATTTTTCCCAGTTCGGTGTTCACCCCAATGCTCATAATCCATACTGATTGGACTCAAACAAAATAATTCCCAAAAAATTCATTTCAATCAGTCAAGCTTTATTTGGCAAACTTGCTTTAGCACACACAACCGAATACAAGAAAGAGGAACAAAAAGAATAAGTAGACAATTCATGTTAGGTCATAAAAAGCAATGTGCCAATAAAACCTAATCCATAAAAACCCTGTGGAATTAATCAAATAGTTAAAAATGACGTCCTATGAAGCCAAGCTCAGTGGATAAATGTAGCTGCCAAATACTCATCATTCACTCTAGCGGTGGATTTGCAAAGGTCAGTAGCTTCTACAGTGATATTCACACAAGCTTTTCTAAACAGTGGCATCAAATATTACAGATCACTGTCACACATGCAGGGTAGCAGGAAATGAGTAACAGACTCACGATTCTAGCCACACATTGGGCAGATTTCGGAATTGCCACCCCTCCAACCACCTGTAAAGGTCGCACCCTGCAATGCACCAGCGACGTCATTTCCCCAAAATACAAGGGGTAGCGGAAGTGACACCACATGACCCTTGACCTCTGATTACATCACAGGACGTGATGTCATTTAACCACATTTGAAGTGGTATCACAAGCAGCAATGGAACACAACCTTTCAGCCCTTTGACAAAACAGGAAGTGGCATCACATAGCATTGTTCCTAAGTACACTATGAAAAATATGGTTATGATATCACTGTAATGTGATATACATTTCATTAAAGAATGGATCACCATATGTATCGTTAATATCAGTGTGTATAGGCCCATATTGCCGAATAACTGTGAATGCAAGCAGGCGTCCAAGGCCAAATAATGATGTGTTATTATATAGCACTTACGCTTAAGCACTTTATATCGAACAAATATACATACATTACCCAACCTGAGTTGGTACTCCTTTATCGACCACGGACGGACCAAAGGCTGAATTGGCCTTGCTGCGATTCAAACCTACAGATCACAAAACCATTGCAGCAGCGAGCGCTCAACCCACAGAGCTTTTTTACCGGCTATAGCTATCTTACTGGCTATAAAAAAATGAGCAATTACATGTTCTCAAAGCAAGAAAGCAAATTGCACTCTGTAGTGGATACCATTAAACTGAGATTTAACAGCGGGCCAGTTCATCTGCAGGTCTGGTGCAAAGCTGGCCACACGTCAAACCTTCTTGGATCTACTTTTCAGGATTCAGAGGTTGGCAAAATACATCCCATTGGGAGCGTTCATAACACTGTATTAAAGAATTTAGATTAGTGTGTCGAATGCAGCGAACTCACACGGCATCACGTACTCTGGGCACTCTTTGCCTGATACATGCAAACAAACATCGCGATGCCAGGATGATAGGAAAGAGACACATTACAACAAAGCATTAATTGCACAATGAAATCAAGGGACACTTTATGTGCTATGGTCAAACATTTCTACACTGTACACAAGATTTTAGACACAAGGATTTTTTTCAAGTGACTGTGGACACTGAGACTGAATGTCTTGTGATGACTGTAACAGAGACAACGGCAGAAAAAAAACATGCTATAACTGCAACTTTCGAAAAGCAAAATACATAGTCCGAAATGGATACTTATTTTACTGTAAAGGCTTTTTGGAAGTTTTTGTATGCATTGTAAATATGAGGTGTTTAAGAACACACTAAATCAGTGACCTTGAAGTGTGCCTGAAACAAACCTTTAATGAGTCCAGCAATTATTGTATAGAATTCCAGTAAGAGAAATTATTTGTTATTCCTATTATTTCTGATTTGGGGTCACTGCTCAAAGTGTTACACTTGTGGAACCCCCTGTTTTTTAAGCGCCCTGAACAAGAAAGACAGCCACTTCAGAAACAAAGAACCACAAGGCACTAACCACAGCAAAGGAACTTCCATTAGTAAAAGAAAAAGAAGAAAAAAGTTTTTGTTTTAGGGGTAGCAAGCGAGACCACAGGGTTAGCAAGGGAGACCTCCAAATGGGTGTCCCCCAAATGATGTCACTGTAATTTACCAATCCTGAACTCCAGGAATAAGTAACACGCGGTCCTGGGTTAATAGATCCAAATACCTCTCTCTGCCTAATGATATTTTCAGAGATAGATATACCAATCCCACTTCCAGTTTTAAGCATGATATTAGAAGGCGTTTTTGCGTATCACATTTAGCAAACAACTTAACATCACTTGTTAGGCTACACAGCATGTTGTGTGGATTCTGCCATAGTTCATCCAGACCAGCCGATTTAAGTTGATGTTTAACATGGACCAACCATTGAAGGCAACGTCCACCGTGGTGGTTCATCAGATCAAAAAGTGCTTCTTGATACCTTTCCAGCTCAGGCGACCCCCAGAGCCGAATACAAAAGAAAACAGGTCTCTAGACCAACTGGTCAATAATAGGGACAAGCCCACATTGCATTAAGAGTGGGGCACTTGGAAAGCTGCACAGTAGTCTAAGTAACTTTGTCAAGAATGTATTCTCAGCTACTCCCAGATTCAAGCAATTGGTGTGGCCGCAGATCTCAGCTCCATAGTGTGCCTCTGGTATTGCCTGAATGGTATAGATATCTAGAGCAGGGGGCACAGATTGCTCTCCATGTGAGACAAAGAATTTCTTGAGGCCTCCACTATTCCTTTCCATGATGGTCTGTGGCCTAGTTGACCGTGCTACCCAAGAACCAGTTTCTTTTTTTTATTTTTTATTTTAAACCAATTTATTAAATATTAACAGAAGAAATCAGTGTAACAAAGAGATACAATAGACAATTATCCATACAATAATAATGAAAAATATATTGAGAAAAAAAAATGTATAGTAAAATGCATAAAAGAAAATATATATATATTTAAAAAAATAATAATAATAAAAATAATAATAATAAATAAATAAAAGGGGGCAGAAAAGGTGTGATGCAAAAGTCAAAAAGCAATAGCAATTCATAACATTGACCTGAAAACAACCTTCTAGAAAACTTTGGCATAGCAACAAACCAAGAAGCAAAAGACATGAACATTATAATGAGTACATTGAAACATGCATGTCTACTTATCTGGATACAGGTAAACTCGACACAGGAAGCTCCAACGACTGACTAACCCTTATCCAAAAAGGCCTTCCATATTTTATCAAAAATACATCCTTTCCCATTCACAGAATATATCACATTTTCAATATTGCTTGTGCGATACATCTCCTCCATCCACATGTTCAACGTCGGGTTAACATCTGATTTCCAATTTCTCAGGATCAGTTTTTTCCCCATCATAGCCCCACGTAAAATCCATCTAATCTGATGTTTCCCTAAGTCGTCCAGCATGGTGGATTCCCCCAGTATTAGAGTTTCAAAGTCAAATTCCAAATCTGCATTGACAACCTTGTTCATCATACTTGTCACATCCGACCAGAAATTCCTCACCCTGTGACACTCCCATAGCATGTGTTCCATAGTGCCACGAAAGTGACCACATCCCCAACAGCTGTCTGACTCTGTTAAATTTCGTTCCTTAAGTCTTACTGGTGTCCAGAAAACTCTATTCAAGAGCATTAGTTGTCTGGATCTCTCTCCAACATTCAGGGACATTCTTTTAATATTCCTACATAAGTCACTCCACCTCTCTGCAGTCATCTCTTCTCTCAGATAGCAAGACCATTTGTCCTGGAGCTTCGCATTAGCATTAGTGAAACCACTCAACATTTTATACATTTTAGATGCTGAATGATCACTTCTGCCAATCTGTTGAATAGTTAGAGCCAAATCAGAGATAACCAAAGATCGAATGTTCACTGCTCTCCTTAACTTTCTGTATTCACCATAAGTACCTGTAGGTAAATCAAACTCTAGTTTCAAAATCCGAAATGTTTTCCAAGCGGTCCCATCGAAAAGATCTTCGACTTTAACAATCCCTGCTGCAAACCACTCTGGCCAGAACAAGGTCTTATTGTTCAGTTTGATATCCGGGTTCAACCAGATTGATGACATACCCGTCTTACCAGGAATAAACCCGGCAGACTGTTCATATCATCTCCATGTGGTTCTAAGGAAACTTGTTAGAACAGAAACGTTTTCCCGATCTGTCGTGGCAGTGGAAAGGAGAGCCCGAGGGTGCTAGGGGCCAGCACCCTTTGCCTCAGCCACGGCCCATTCATCTTCCATATCTTCCAAAAAGGGCAGGACATGCCTCAATGAAAATGCTTGATGATATCGTTCGAAATTTGGGACATTCAATCCCCCTCTGTCCTCTTGCAGCTGCAACTTCCATATTTTTAATCTCAGTGTTTTCTTACTCCATAAAAAGTTCTGCAGAATACTTGAAATCATTTTCCAATTCCGTTTACAGACAGGAAGGGGGATCATATTTAGAATGTAATTTAACTTTGGAGCTAAAATCATCTTAATAGCATTAATTTTCCCGCCAATGGATAGGCCAAGCTCACTCCAATGGTCCAATTCCAATCTTAATTTTGCAGAAGTATATCCAAATTCAGGCCCATCATGGTCCTCAGGTTCCCGGAGATCCAAATTCCCAAGTACTTCATTTGTGTCGGACACCATCTGAAACCTACGTCCACAAGTTCTCTACAATTAGTCAAGTGTGAACCTGGTAGAGCCTCCGATGTGGTCCAGTTGACTTTATAATTTGACAACAGGCCGAAATCTTCAATCAAGACCATCACTTCTGGAAGAGAAGAAGCCAGTTCCTGGACGACCAACAGTAAATCATCGGCATACAGCCATAGTTTCTGGCATACTCCATTGTAATTGACTCCCACTATCTTGTCACTATATCTAATTGCCTCTGCCAAAGGTTCAATGGATATTATAAACAGTAGAGGAGATAAAGGACATCCTTGCCTAGTCCCCCGTTGCAGTTCAAAACTATCCGATATAATCCCATTTGTGTTGACCTCCGCAGTCGAATTTGTATACAACAACTGAATCCAGTTTAAAAACTCAGGACCAAAATTCATCCTCTCCATGGTATTCATCATAAAACTCCATTTCACACTGTCGAATGCCTTCTCGCTTCCAGAGACAAGGCAACAGCCTCCAACTCGTTCTTTTGACATACTTCCAGGGTAAGCAGCAGCTTTCTCATCCTGGCTAGGATGAATTATTCTAGGAAGCATTGTCTCCAACCTGCTCTCCAGGATCTTTGACAGGATTTTAGAATCGCAATTCAACAGGCTGATCGGCCTATAACTACTAGCATCCAGCTCAGGACGACCATGTTTATGCAAAAGTGATATTGTGGCATGTCTCAAAGTTGCTGGTAGCAAACCCTTCAGTTTACTATCTTTAAACATCCCCCTCATCAAGTCCAATACCTCCTCCGGCATCCCTCAATAGAATTCGATTGGGAATCTGTCCGGGCCAGGACTCTTCCCCAAACTGAGCCTCCAAACAGCCTTTTTCACTTCGTCAAGAGAGATCTCTGATTCCAGAATATTTTTCTCTGTATCCGACAAGTGTCTTAACTCCACAGACTCAAAAAATTGCTTCATCCGGTCAGAATCTATTCGAGATTGTTCACTATACAAGTCTTTATAGAAGTTCCTGAATATGACACTAATTTCAAGTGGGTCTCTGGTCACACCTTGCCTGCCGTTAATAGCTTTAATTGTTCTATTCGCCTCCCTCTGTTTCAGTCTATGGGCCAGAAGCGTGCCACACTTTTCACCTCCCTCATAATACCTGCATTTGGTTCTAAAAATCATGCACTCTGCTTTTTCACTCAAAATCTTATTCAAATCATATTTCATTTTTAGTAACTTGGTTGAACTCACTGCATCAAATCTACACATTAGCCCCTTCTCCAGAACTTTAATTGAATTTTTCAACTTCTCAGTTTCCTCAACATTTTTCCTCTTACAAATTCCAGACAATTTCATTGCCACACCACGCATCACACATTTGAACGCCTCCCACGCCGTGTTGATTCCCACCTCACCATTCATGTTAGTTCTAATATACTCCTCAGCTTCTTTCACCAACATTTCCCTCAAACCTTCCTATTTCATAATCGTAGTGTTGAACCTCCAAACCCTGGATCTAATAGAGGCATAATTAAGAGACATATCTAACATGATAGGCGCGTGGTCAGAAATCACGATAGAGTCAATCACACAATTCTCCATGTTCTGAGTCACCACACCACTCGTCAACACGAAGTCTAAACGAGAATAATATCATGTGCACTGGAGTGAAATGTGTATTCCCTCCCACACGGTTTCTTCAACCTCCAAACATCAGACAATCCAAAATCATCCATAAACAAGTGTAGGGAATCCCTGTCTCTTTTCCTACCATCCCTGCCCATTTTGCAACTCCTATCTAGAGCTAGGTCAACCACCAGGTTAAAATCACCACAAATCAACAAATCTCTCGTATTTCCCATAGACAACAGTTCACGACCTAAGCCATGAGAGAAAACATCACTGTTCATATTCGGGGCATATATATTACAAACCGTGAATACCAGATCTTGTATTTCTAACGTGAATAGCAACCAACGACCCTCCTTGTCTGACTTGGAACTAACAATTTTACCTTGAAAATTCTTTTTAAACAGAGCAGTTACCCCTCTTGAACTGGAATTATAAGTCGCATGGAGCATGTGTCCACCCCAGCAATTCCCAAACTTTACTGCCTCAACATTAGACAAATGGGTCTCTTGCAGTAGGATTACATCAGCCTTTAGACACTTCAATTGGGTAAGGACCTTTTTTCTTTTAACTGGATTGCCCAATCCATTAACGTTCCAGGACACCACCCATAAAGAATCTTTTGACAAATTAGTCTGAACTGCCATGCTAGACTCACGAAATCCGTACCCCCTTAAAGCACAAAGAAAAATAAGACTAAAAAACTCAACCAAAAAAAACATTTAAAAGAAAAAACCAACAAAACCCTAAAACTAATAAAACCTAACCTAAAAAACATGCCACAAGATGGAGTTGAACTGAGAATAGAACAAGTAACTAAACCATGTTCTCACCAACTAAGAGCTCAACTCCCTATAATCCTTAAGCCAATAATGAAACTTCAATAATGTTCCCTTTCGCGTGCAAACTGGTTTACAGAACCAGTTTCTGTAAACCTCACTCCCAGGTAATCATAATATGTAACCTGTTCCAAGAGAGTGGCATCAGTCTCCAGATGAAGGACCACAGGCTTGGATCTCCTTGGTCTGAATACTAACTCATTGGTCTGGTCTTGCCCCTATTTAGTGTCAGACCCAGCTATGAACACTTATAAATAAAGTGCTCGAGACCACGCCTAATTCCCATGGGAGATGTAGCCAACAGAACGTCAGCAAAGAATAAAGGCAGATAAAAATCCGTACCAATTTTAGGGGTGGGGGTCCAGCCCTCCCCCAGGGCATTCTGCCACCAGTTCCAGGATAATTTTGTTGATGAAGAGACAAAAGAGGAGCGGGACAAGGACACAGCCTTGCCGCATGCCTCTACCAACTGGGAACTGCTTGGTAGATTTTCCTCCCGGACCCACCTCACAACCTCTGTGTTGTTTGAATAAAGTTCAACTATTACAGACACCAACTGCACCGGCAACCCCAGTCTCAAAAGGACCTGTCAGAGCTGGGTCCTGAGTACACTGTCAAAGGCAGTTTGTACATCAATTGACACAGCGTAGACCTGCATAGGTTTTAATACAGTATATTTCTGGAGGATGGTAGACAAGCGGAAACACTGGTCCAGTGTGGTCAGCCCTTGCTGAAACCCAGCCTGTAAATGGTAAATAAGTCCATTACTGTTCACCCAAAACTGCAATTGTTGGGAGAGGACCTTGGCAAAAAGTTTCCCCATGGCATCTAGCAATGAAATAGGCTTGTAATTGGCCGGATTTTCTCTCCCCCTTTTTAAATATGGGGATAATCTCTGCGTGATGCCATGATTCCCCGATATGATCACAGTTGACCACTGCTTGGAACAGCCTGGATAGTAATGCCATCCAAATGTCAGGGCCTGGGGTCTTTTGCCCCATAGCATTAGATAGAGCTGTTCTTACAGCCGCCATGGTGATGGTGATAGTAATAGGCAACCTGGTGTGGTCGAGAAACATCTGTCCTACCTCCAATGATTCTGTTACAAAGGAGCCTTCAGGGCAAACCTCAGTTTTATATAGGCCAGAAAAGTGGGAAAACCATTCTGTTTTGGTAGTCATGCAGTGCAGCTTGTTGTCATTGGAATCCTTCAGTTCGGCTACAAGAGACCAAAAGGCCTTACTATCCTTATTAAGCGAAGCTTCCCTAAGAGCCTCCCATTTAGATTTGAGGGATTCAGATTTCCTAGACTTTGTTATATTTTTATAATTGCTCCTCTTAATGCGCAATACCTCCTTATTCACCTTTCAATCTGATAGAGCATAAGGTCCTCCTTAGCTTGGCTACAAAGATGATCAAACCACAAGGGATTCTGCTCAGGTCTCTAAATTGGGTAGGTCACTACGCTAGAGAACCAGGGACCAAGCTCATACATCAAATGATCCTAATCAACCAATACCTCAGCATCCTCCCTGCTAGGATCACAGATGCTCAATTGCGGGGAGGATTGAGAAGTAAATGGAATTCTTTATCCCTGCCGTCAAGATATTGTTCCACCCGTCGGGTGCTCCCAGATATCACGATCGGAACAGAAGCCACAATGCCAATATCCCCCTTATCCTGTCACCTTTGTTTTATGGGGAGAGCTTTATGGTCACAGTCCCTACAGTCAGAAATGAGAAACTCTTCCACTACAGCCCAGTCACCTGTCATAACCGAAATAAAATCAATCCTGGAAGAACAGTCAGAACTGGTGTCTTTCCCTAGCCTATCTGCAATGCACCTTCCATTATATGCCCTTAAATTAAGGCCATATAAGATCCTTGCTGTCTCCAGGGCATATTTATGTGTCTGAATGGGGAAGCTCTCCTCTAGGGGCGAAATCTCCCAGGCCCCAATTACATCCTGCCAGAGCCATTCCAGTTCATGAAGGGGCTCAAACTGAAGGTTAAATATCTCCACCAACAATAATATGACACGGATCAAGCATCTTTATCTCACAACTAGTTCAATGTCCCCAGTGGGTTAATGCCATAGGGCCTGTTGTACACATAAAAAATGAGTAGTGTCAGACCCTCAGTATTTGTAGCGACAACCAGCTGCAAGTCTGGGGTGCTTTCTCCACCCATTTTTGTTTCCCATCCTGACCCTACTGCCACCAGCGTCAGCAACCCCCCTCCCCCATGGTCTACCTCTGGGGCCCTTAATTGCTGTTATGTTAAAAGCCTTAAATCCCTGTATCTCAACAAGTAATACAGCCCAGGTTTCCTGATACATGTAATCTCATTTGAAAATACAAAGGCTAGCCAGTCAGGATCCATTATATGTCTAGCAATCCCAGCAACATTACAGAAAAGCACCTCCGTACCTCCCGGCCCAGCAGGGCTTGAAGGCAGGGGTAAGAGATGTCAGCCCACCTCATCTAAGCATACACCCCTTTCAGGGAGAACCCGATCAGCATTCATTGGTGGTAGGTCTGGTGGACAATTATGCCGTGCATTAGGTGGAGAGGGTCTCAGAGAGATTGATGACCCCGGGGGACAGGTTCTTGACTCTATTACCAGTAGCCCCTCTACCAGTTTAGGGTCCCTCAGTTCCAGCTCTATATAATCACCATGCTCGCAGGGTCATACTCCCTCTGCCAGCCCATAGGATATCTTCTGTAATGAAAGAGGTACAGCCCCTCAAATGGCAAATCCAGTGGATACTCTTATTACTAAGGGTGTCCTCGTTTCCACAGACACCGGGTCTTAGTTTGGGACCATTGAGCAGGGAGATTGAATTACCCTTTTGTACTCTCAGAGGCTTCCGGTTGATTGGTAAACAAGCTCTGTCCCTGGGAGTTTGGGGAGAAATGTTCCGACCTCGGTATTTTGACCGCGGTGGATGACTCGCCACATGCTTACTGATGATATCAGTTAAAGGTTTAACCCACTGTAGGTCAATGGTCGAAGTTGGCGGGAGCGGTGGGTAGCGGTGCTCCTCTACTTTTTTTAATTACGTTTTATTGTTCCTATACTTTTATTTTAAAAAGAAACCATTCCGGAATGGTTTTGTTTTCAAATAAAAGTGTAGGAAGCATTTGAAAATTGCACTTTAATGCACTGCACTAAATATTCCCTTATACAGCAGGCACATTTGTTTGGGATTTAGTATTGTGCATGTGAGGGGGCGTGGCAATGGGATTTTAGGGGCACCAGGGCAGGCCAGTAGGGAACATAGTTCAACTACTTCTTTTCATTCACTTCGACCACTGCTGTGGGTCCTTCATGAATCTAATATTTGGGGATGCCACCCGTTCATTAGAACATCCATCCACAGTCTATCGCTGTCTCTTCAGAGCCCCTCTACCTCCATTTGTAAGAATAGTTATGCATCAGTCATTCTGCTGATTTCACGGGACAGGCGAAGATCCTATCTGGGCTTGTAAAAGCAAATCCCCCTGTTTTATAAAAGTTTTAACTAGGCTGACAACCAGTTCTTTAAGGTTACCCACCTCCATTAATAATTCGCCAAAAGCACTTGAGCCGTCGCATTTGCACTTGCACGAGGGTTTAGACAATAGTATTGAATTGGTGGCTCTACCGGCACTCTTGTGCATGTTTGGAGGAGCCAGACTGTACTTAGTCTGCCCCTCCAATTGGTTCGGCCTATTTCTCTCCTCCAGAACATGGGGAGGGAGGCCCCCTTCCATTACAGCCAATTCTCCATTTATGTTCTCAGACTCCTGCGAAGATGGAACACGCCAGGGCTGCGAATCTATTATGGAGAATAACTCCTGGGGCAATCATTGTCATGCTGGTGCGGTCCACTTCTGTCCAGCCCTTGTTTGAATGCTTGTTAGATATATTCAGTACCTCTAAATTATGTGACGGGCAATCACACCCGATTCTAAGTTCCGATCCAGGTTGTCCAGCAGTTTATCAGAGCTTTTGGGGGAAGCTACGAGAGAGTGCACTTCAATTATGCTACTCGTTTTGCATCCTTCTCGACCCGATGGATTGGGGCACTGGGAGGAGATAACCTTTCCCTCCTTTCTTGTCTATGCCATTATTCATTATAAACGTTTCCAGTGGGTCCACTTTAGCTTGTCTCCTTAGGCCCCCTAGGTTTATTTATTCCCTTTGGACAACCAGCCCCACTCTCAACCCATGGCTCTCTTGCACCCGTAACCTTACAATCCTCATCTTGGATTGCACAGTTAGAGTTAGGCTTTAACTGCGCCGGAGATTCCACGCCCCACTCCCCACTACCTCCCCACCCCCCGTCCAGGTCATATAAAAAGCCTTTCATTTCAGAGATCAAGACAATAACTTCTTGAATGGGCTCAAAGAGAGTATAAACCCTTTTGGGGTCCACCCCTGGTGAAATTGATTAATTTGCCTTGCGCTTTACCACCCTTCTCCCTAAGGAGTCACAAAGAGTAGCAAAAGTCTGTGGACCACAATCAGGATAAAGCCAAGGCACATGAATACATATAAACTACGCAACACTAAAAAGGGTAAAAATAAAATTCAAAAAACGAATATGTAAAGTGTGCATAATAGTAAAAACTGGCAAAAATAAAGTGCAAACAATACCGGATGAAGCAAAACCGTCCAATTTTAAGAGAAAATAAAAATTGTTTAAGAAACGTTTAAAATCGATAAAAGTTGTCAAAGCTTTCAAGTGCAAGCAACAATGACCATTTTAAATACCCTAGTGCACCAGTCAAATCAAATGGGCCCTGCAGACTTTATGGGGCCAGGAAGGAAAACTGCAGGCTAGAAATAGAAGACAGAAAAGGTTATACTATCCCTGAAGCCCTCTAACTGCCAGGGCGATAGCTGCCCAGCACAAATAATTAGGGGTGCAGCTAGAGATCTAGCACCCTTTATCTCCAAGCTAATTAACGCTTCCTTTAAGTTGAGCACTGTCCCTATCAACCTCAAAGAATCTTGGGTACTACCACTCCTTAAGAAACAGACCCTAGATACGGCCATCCCCACTAATTATAGACCCATTACAACGGTCACATTCCTCCTCAAAATTATTGATAGAGTAGCCTACCTCCAAATCCAAAGCTATCTTGAGGCTAACCATCTACTTGGATAGCGCCAATCCGGATTCAGACCACAACACTGCACTGCACTGCACTCAACACCTAATGATTTAAAGACACAAATCGACGAGTTGAAGGGCAAAGGCAAAACAGCTATGCTACTCCTCCTCGACTTGTCAGCAGCCTTTGACCTGGTGGATCATGCAGTGTTATGCGAACACCTAGTGTCAGCCGCCCATTTCTCGAGTGACGCTATAGCCTGGGTACAATCCTTCCTAGCTAACCGTACAATGAGCGTGTTCTCCCACTCAGCTTCAGCAGACCCAATCCAAATTACCTGTGGTGTTCCACAAGGTTCATGTGTCTCACCGACAATGTATAACATCTTTACCAAGCCACTCTTCGACAAACTTGAAAGGCTGAGTGTCACATACACTAACTATGCTGATGACACCAAGATCCTCATACAAAGACACGGCTCTGGTAAATAGGATATACCTCCTCATTCAGGCATGGATGGCCTCACATGGCCTTTGCCTGAATGACGACAAAACTGCACTGGCTTCGAACCAAGGACATCTAACAAGTCACCTACCCACTCTACCTACTTGTGCCTTTGACCCTGGATGATTCTCTTGATTCTATATGTATCATACTATCAACCCTACTACTGTATTTATCTTGAATATTGTACCCCCTGTATTGTATTGTATGCATTATAATGACCTTCATGTTGTAACTAAGCTTAAAATATTCTCGTAGCTGCTGCGCCCGGCTACCTGAGGGTTTGGTGCGCATTACCAAATAAATAAACAATCAAATCACAATTAAGAGTCGCTGTTAGGGAAGGCCCAGAGACATGAATTATATATCAAACGAAAGTCAACTGGTAGACAGTAAACTTCGAAACAGACTGGGCACGCCTTTAAGGGCAGGATGCCTTTCCAGCTTCCCACTTCCAGCAGGCCTCAGCGAGATTTAAAAAGTTCACAAAAGTAAGAAGTAAGGTTGCCAGTGCGAGCAGGGCACGCCCGAATGGCTAAGGAGGCTGCCAAAGTATGTTCAATCAACAAACAGCAGTCTGTAGTGCGTAGGTTTCCTTGCTCTGAACCTGGAGCATGTACAGATGTTAAATTGACCACTGTAAGCAGATGAAAACCAAATCCAGGTCATTACATCATTAAGAATAGTACAAGCAATAAAGGACAAGCCTTCATCATGGGTAGTGTTAACTTTAAGCGTTAGAAGGGCCTCCCTGCTCAGGTCGAACACCTGCGGAGTCGAACACTGCTCGCCCTTCCACGCTAAGGCTTCACCGCTGCGGGTGCCTGCCGGTGGTTACGTTAGAAAGGGGGCGTGCCTTCAAACACAGCTCAGCTTCCGGTACCGCTCACAAGACACTGCTCGACTTACACGCTGGGGTTTCACCGCTGTGGGTGCCTAGCAGTGGTTAAGTTGGAAAGGAGGCATGGCCTCCAAACACAGCCAAGCTCCCGGTCCCGCTCACAAGACATTGTCTACCCTTCCACACACAGGCTTCAACGCTGCAGATGCCTGGCGGTGGTTAAGTTGGAAAGGGGACGTGGCCTCCTAACACAGCCAAGCTCCCGGTCCCGCTCACAAGACATTGTCTACCCTTCCACACACAGGCTTCAACGCTGCAGATGCCTGGCGGTGGTTAAGTTGGAAAGGGGACGTGGCCTCCTAACACAGCTAAGCTCCCAATCCCGCTCACAAGACAGTGCTCACCCTTCCACGCTCGGGCTTCACTGCTGCGGGTGCCTAGCGGTGGTTAATTTGGAATGGGTGCGTGGCCTCCAAACACATCTGAGTTCCCAGTCCCGCTCACAAGACAAGGTTTGCCCTGCCACGCTCAGGCTTCAGGGCTGCGGGTGCCTGACAGTGGCTAAGTTGGATTGGGGACGTGGCCTCCAAACACATCTGAGTTCCCGGTCCCACTCACAAGACAAGGTTTGCCCTTCCACGCTCGGGCTTCACGGCTGCGGGTGGCTAGCGGTGGTTAATTTGGAATGGGTGCGTGGCCTCCCAGCACATCTGAGTTCCCGGTCCCGCTCACAAGACAAGGTTTGCTCTTCCACGCTCGGGCTTCACTGCTGCGGGTGCCTGGTGTGGTTAAGTTGGAAAGGGGGCGTGGCCTCCAAACACAGCTGAGCTCCCGGGCCCGCTCACAAGACACTGCTCTCCCTTGCACGGTTGGGCTTCACTCGATTTCAAGGAGTGCATCCATCTAATGTACATTTTTTAGACTTAAGGCATAATGCTTCATTCCGCAGGCATCACCAGGTGGTAACGCCCTTTGGTACAAGTTAAAGGCCTGAGCAAAGAAGAGTTTTTAACCAGGGCCAGGGGATGTCACCATGTGGTACTGGCCCAAATAGGGGGAATTGTTGCTTTTAGGACATTCCACCCAATTTAGGTAAAAGGGTCTGTTTAAAACTATGGAATTTGGGAAAAAGCACTGATAGGAGTGATTATTGCCGTCTGTGAGTGCATCGTCTGCAATGTATATGCCAACATTACACGTTTCTAATGCCCCATCTAGCACTTAGGTCTACTGCCCATTGATTAGAGAAATTAGCCAAAATCCGGCTCAGAAGGTTTGCAAGGCAATGCAAGAAAGGCGGGCCCAACTGGATAGTTTGAGACAAACTGGGCAGTTTGATGAGATGGTCTATTGAATAGTGTGTAGTTCTGACCAATGATATAGTGCATTCAAATGCACTGTTTGCCAAAAATGTTACAATAAATGTCACCCGGTACTAGTCACACAGTTATTTGCAAGAGGTAACCCTTGCAGTAGGTGTAGATGCAAAAAGATATACATTCAGTAGATGTAAAGACATGGCACCGGAAGGAGCACCAAGCCTAGTGTGATGTATGCACTGGGCGCCAGAAGCTTTCACCCTTTCATCAAATACATATTTATCAAACAATGATCTGCGGCCATTATTCTGCTCCCAAGATGCCCTTTGATTGTACGCAAAGAAGGCAGGAAAGTGTATGCTATGTTAAATAATAAAGCGCACCATGGCAGCTTGCATGGGGCCCAAGCATTCGGGGCTGCTATGATAGGAAATCGTTGGTGAGAATTGTCCATGTTGGGATAACCTTCTTTGCTCGGTAAGACAAGTGTAACGCTCCTAATATGGCTACAATATAAACTGGAAATGATCTTTAAAAATGTAAAAAGAGACAATAAAATAATTTCCTTTTTTATTGTTGCCAAGAATGCCCAGCTTTTTTCCCTTCCACCTTAGAAAGCGTAGCGCTTAGATTAAAACCTATGTTATCTTTTTTCTGTGGGCACCAAGGCAATGGTTAATCGAGAGACACAAAGCGGGAGTACTGTGGGAGTGGGGCAGATAGTGATAGAGAGAGAGAGTCAGAGAGAGGGAGACACACACACAGCAGCACACAGGACATAGAGACACACAAACAGATAAGGGAGGAGGTGAGGGGTAAAGAAAAAGAGAGAGGCACACACAGAGGAAGAGATGCAAATAATGACAGAGGGAGAGGGAATGAGAGCGAGCTAAAGTGAAAGAAGGGGAGGGAACGAATCAGCGAGAGAGAGACAGGCGAGGGGGATAGAGAGAGCGACATTCGGACCATAATTACAGAGTTGTGTGTGTACCAAGCTGCACTAACACAGAGAACAGACTCCACAGTACCAGAGGAAGTGCTAAAAAGAGAGGGAGGGAGAGACATGGCAAGGCGGCGCTGAGACAGCGAAAGAGAGAGAAACAGACTGCACTGACAGAGGGATAGTGAGCGCAGACTAGACCACACTGACAGAGAAAGAGTGAATAGAGGGAGGGAGCTCACCTGGCAATTCAACTGTCCCCCACAGAGAAAGAGTCAGAGAGAGAGAGAGTGAGAGAGAGAGAGCGTGGGGGTGTGAGAGAGAGAGTGTGTATGGGGATGTGTGTGAGAGACAGAGAGAGCGTGTGTGTGAGAGAGAGAGAGAAAGAGAGACGGAGAGAGAGAGAGAGAGAGAGAGAGAGAGACACACAGAGACACAGAGAGAACTAGGGAACGAGAGAGACAGATTGGCAGCTGATACGTTGCGTGCAACTAGTATTTATTTTGTGTTTATTTTATTTGACATATTTTTGAAAAGGAACAAAGCACTTCGATAAGAAACACTTCAAAGAAGGACATATGTCAGCCAGAGCAGTCCCGATGCTGGGTGCTTAACAACCACAGCGCTGGGCATTGAGGAAGTGACAGGAACCTTGTGGTGAAGGCAGGAAGTTGGTCACATAAACAGGGGGCAGCATGGCCCCATGCTGCAAACCAACATGGAAAACTTGAGTAGCAGCGTGTGACCTATTTATTGGAGACAAATTGGGCCCCATTACGGGTCGGGCTGTCTGGAAATAACAGTTGCGGTAAACCCGCCGCCACTCTTAATTCCGGACCGCCCGATCTCGAGTCCAGCAGGCGGGAGGTGGCGTTCCTTCCAGGTCTGACCTGGCGGGTTTAACACCGCCAGCCTGCAGGCGGACGTGGAAACACCAGCACCATCACGAGATGGTGCCGCTGTTTCCACTACCCCATTCCCATTGGCACTGGGGATTTACCGAAGTCCGCCTCCGGAATTCCCGGGACACCAGGGTCGTAATGCCTAGTAATTCCGGGAGTCACGGAGACGGAATGGTAATACAAGTCCAGCGGTAACCGAGCCGGAAAAACCGGCTAGTTGCCACCAGACTCGTAATGAGGCCCAATGAGTTCAGCAATGGACAATGCAGCGGCCAAGAAAAAAGGAAAATCTTTGAATAAAGTCATAGCGGCAGCCATAGTCTTAGTCTTAGTTTAATGTCAGCGCCGCCAGATAGAACATTTACGCTAATTTGGTCATCGCCCTTGCAGCTTTTCTCTCCTTTATTGGATCCAGCACTTTAAATCTGCAGGTCTGCACCGGTTCTGAGTACCCGCACTTATCTTATTCGAAAAACCTAATAACGGCACTTCTCATCTGGAAGCCAATACTTTGAATGGAAAAGTACTGGCACTTCTCAACAGTAAGCAGTTATTCAAAGACAGTGAGCACTTGTACTTCTGTTTTCCCATTTCAAGCACTGATTGGAACTTCTGTCGCCCCAGTCTTCTTAGCTCATTGGACTGTGGCAACCGCCTATACCTTGGTTTACAAAGGTGGTGAAGAAAAAGTGAGGGGGAGAGCTCTGGGGCAACGCATTTGTCTTGGAAGCAAGACAACGCAGCGCAACACAGGCTTGAATCCCGATCTCGCACCTAGAAAGGAATCTCTGGTATTAAGCACGTTATGAAAGAACAATTATAATTATAAAAAAGGTTCCAATATAGGTTAGAGACGGAAGCTCTTCTGGCACTGACATTTAGCTGGACACATCCATGTAATTCCAATAGTGGCCCATCGAGAAGTGGTTCGATTGGCCGGTTATGGTCAACACCCTTGCTTCTTGGTCTATGGCGACGCGATACTTGAGCGGTAGCTCGTTTCTCGTTCCAGCCACCGTCCTATGGAATGCCCATTGCCTCTCCGGGACATGCAGACCTAGATTACTTCAGGAAAGTAGTGGCTAATCCCCACTATGGGTAGGGCTTGCTTGATTGGTTATACAAGTGCCTAGAGCCCTCTTCACAGCCTTGTAAAGACTGAAAACCATCCTAAAACACAATCCTAAGTGTCACCACGCATCACACATTCTTGCACTGCTTCTTCTCTAAAATACGGTCTGTGTAATTGGGAGTCTGCTATCAATTTTACACACGACCGACTGTGACCTGTGTCAGCTACCATGTTACATGTGATTGATCAAGGATAGCTCAGGGGCAACACTCTGGTCTTGCAAAGATGGCTACTCTGAGCAGCACAGGTTTGGTACCTAGTGCCGGTACTGTGCTTAGAGGCTAGAGCCTTGCATGCTGTAGTCCCCAGCCCTTGTGCAGAGTTGAGGGGGGTGGCAGACTGTGTTTACATATATGCACCATTTGTCATGTGTCCCCAAGTAACATTGTATTATAACGTATGGTGTAAAGCTGCTTGCTATTGTTTCTAAAAGGCTGGTCTTAGCACAAGCCACCACTTCCGCTCAGTCTTTCTTCTCCTTTTATGTTTCTCTCTGAGCACGTGAGCATCTAGTGGTGACGTGTGAAGAAGAATGTGCATGTTCGTCTTGGGAGTGCTTCCCATGTTTCCAACCAATGCCATTCTCCTGTGACCTCCTTGAATCACGATGGTGTCCATTCACATGCAACCATGTTCTCTTATTTCATTATTGTTTCCACAAAATGATATGTATGTTTGCTATTGACCCACTATTATACATAACAAACAGTATATGCTGTCAGTGCTGCTTTGGCTGACAAAACTGCCCAGCCCTTGTGTGGGTTTTATTGGCTTGACGTGCAGAGCTTTCGGCTAATTGTTTCCCTTTTCTATTTCTGTTTTGTCCTTTTAAGGTGGTGACAGCATTGCTGCTGTCCCCGTATGCGTTCACAGCTACTCTTTCTTTCCCTCATGGGAGTGGAAATCGAGTAGGTGGATCTCACACCTCATCACACTGATTGATCCTATGTCCCATGGTGCCTAGGGGTGCATCCACAGGCAGCTGGTGAATGTTCTCACTGGAGTGCTATACATATGTCCCACTAACGAGTGCAAGCGACCACGCCCAAACCCCCCAAAGGGGACTCATGGGACTTCTCCCTCAGAAAACCTTTTCAGATAATGAGCTGAAATGGTGTGTTTTCCAGCACAGGTTTTGTGGAGAATTGGATATAAAGCCCTGCAATTTACAATTGGTTCTGTAGGGTAGCATATTACAAAATCCAATGAATGCAAGTTCACCGACCGCAAACAGGAACTTTTTACACCACATTTTCATCATCTGTTCGCCCAGAATATATGCCAGCGTTGTCACTGTGAAACACACTTCGCAATGCCTGTGCTCACAATATATGCCAGTATTTTGCTACTTTTGGAAGATATTTTAATGCTCTCGTCAAATAAATACCTTTATAGCCAGACTAAGGACACACTCATGTTGCCCAATAATGCCTGTAGTTTCACTGTACGAACACTCATGTTGTGTGCATCAGTTTAACTAAGTATTGCCACTTTAAAAACACACTCGTGTTGGCTGTGCCTTATAATGTCAGAAGACAATTTCATGCTGGCTGCCCCACAGTATGCCAGTTTTTCTCTTTGAAAAACACATTTATGTTGGCCATGCTCAATAATGCCAGTATTGATATTTTATGGATGTTCTCCTGTTGGCTGTGCCCATTACTGCCAGTATTGCCTTACAAAAAGCATTTGCATGGCTTGCGGCAGAACTCCCTCCCCGCCGAGCACATGTGGAGAGAGAGGGACCTGGCGCTCACCATGCAAACCTTACACACAAGAACACTCATGCACTAACACACTCATTCCAACTCTCTAACACATACATAACACTCACTAAAACACACACCCATCCCAGCAACCTCTCTCACACACATACATACACACAAACATTCAGGCACACATGCACATACATATTTTTTAAACACTTGCCTAAGCTCGTTTTTTCACAGATCCTTATTTGGCGCCGGCATCAACATACAGCAGGCAGGGGATTAGGGGCCTCCCTTCACCCCTAACTTTCCCTGCTCCCGAATCTGGTCATGCACAGCGTCAGCATTCTGATCCCCCAGCGTGAGATAGGTGAGAGGTGGCGGGGTGAAGAGGACGTCATTGTGCTGAACAGGCAGGGGTTTCCATTGTTCACTGAGCACAGTGAAGGCTGTGACGTCACAGCAGGTCTCCCCAACATCTTCACATGGCTCTGCATGAGTCAGGGCCTGAGAGGCTGACGTCACAGGCCCTTTCCAATGCATAACAATGTTCAGGGCAATAGAGGGACAAGACTTTGAATTTGCAAATAATCTGAAGCCACTTTCTCCAAAATGCAAATTAAATTAACAAAGTAACGTAGACATTTGTTTTTCTTTTTTTCCAAGTAACATTGCAGGAGCTTTCGTGTCCCGAAACATTGTGGGGTGGCACCCGAGTACCCCATTTTATTCAGTCACTTCTTGATACATGCTGTGTCTTTTCAGCTTGAACTGAACACGCATGGTTTCACTAATGCCACATTGCTCCCCGTGATCTTTGGGGGTTATTTATTTATTTATTTGGCTTATGTGGGATTTTTCAGTGCAATATTTCGGGTTATCAAATGTAAGTCTATTGGATTGTGCACAATGGGAGGATTTAGGGTTGTCACAAATAGAATATGCCAGGGTGAGTTAGTCTTGGAAAACAAAATTGGGAATGTCAAACTGGGAATGAGCTGGGATTTTGCAAACTAGGATCAAACTGAGCTTTGTGTATATTGCGATAATGTACACAGTGTGAACATATTCAGATTGTAAAATGTGGAATGAACTAGCAGCGTGCTAAGAGTGAACATACTGCAGCTGTCAAAATGAAAGAATAATGGAATGTTACCAACTGTGCGTATCCTGGGATTTCCAAACCTGTGTTATTCTGTGACTCAGATTTTGCCAATTTCAAATATACTAGAATGGTGCAACAGTAAGGTGTATGCTAGAATGGTACAATGTCATCCATGCCGAATTATGCACGCTCAAGATATAGTGACATTGTGCAAACTGCGAATACACCAGGATTACACAAATTGAAGTACATTCGACTCTGAGTATACAACACTGAAAACTAAAAATATGCTTGCATTATGCAAATTGGAAATGTACTGGGATTGTATAACTGGAAGTAAACTTGGATTGTGCAAACTGGAAATTTCAAGTTGTAAGCACGCTTGCATTTTGAATACTGCGACTATGTTGGAATTGTCAACCAGGGCATGCACTGGAATCAGGCAAAGCGGGAATATGCTGTGTTAGGTGAAACAGAATATTTAAAGAGATCTCCAAACTAGGAACAAACTGGGAATGTGAAAACTGGGGTAGACCGAGATTGTCAAAGTGCAACTATACCAACGTCGGACAAACTGAGAATATTATGGCATGACCCTAGGGAACATGTTGACATTGTGCTATTTGGAACTGTTCACCTAGAAGTATACTGGGATTGCCAACCTGGGTGTCTAATACATTGTGTGACTGAATATATACTGTAATTGTGTAATGGTGTACTGGATTTCTGAAAACGGTATTGTCAAACAGTGCATATACTCGATTTTCAAAGAAACGAGCTGGGGGCAGATCTCTGTCTTCGGCTGGGGCCTCCCTCTGGAACAGCCTCCCGACCACCTTGAAACTTGAGGAGAACCATCTCTGGTTCCGGAAGCACCTTGAGACCTTCCTCTTCGCCTCTGCCTTTGCCCCCCTTTTCCCCTGCTGATCTGCTTTCTCGCAGCACCGTGCACCTGGCCACCCTCTGTCTTTCGGGCCCAGGTACCTGCTCACCCTGCCTCCCTCCTGCACTGCCTCCGGGCCACCCCTGGCACTGGGAAAGAAATCTGTACCCACTCAATCCCCAACTCTTCTTCTGCACTTATCAGTTATACCCTATCTGACTAATCATGCACTTGCCACTTGCGGGCTGCACTACCTTTTCATTGCATTTATTTATTTATTTCACTTATTATTTGTTCTTTTCTCTCCTCTGTTCCGCACTTTCAATTTCTCCCCCTTCCCATGCACTTGCGCGTTCTTAATGTCACTGAGCCTAGTAAGATCGCTATTTTTGTTCTCCCCTGTTCTGCTTCCTTTGCTTGGTGGTGCTCTGAAATACTTGTGTATGAGCGTGATATAAATAAAATATCATATCATATACTGGAATTGTGCTAACTGGAAATATACCGGGATAGTGCAAACTGTGAATATAAATGCACACACTGGAGTATACCTCTGAGAGAATAAGAACCACGGCGCCATGAGGCACTCTTCAGCTGTTAGAGAGCTCCCCTTCCCGTGGTCTTTATGGTGTGGGGCCTGTCCCCTGGCACTTTTAGCCTGGTTGTTCTTCCATGTAAATCATTACCTCCAGCCCGATGATCTGTTTCCTGCCTGGCCTCTTAGAGCCATGCTATCTATTGCCTTCTCCATCACTTGGAATCTCTGCGTGTTTTGACCACTCTTTCACTCCCCCCTTTCACCTCTTTCCCCTGGACCACTGTGCCCAAGCTGTTGGTTTTGCCATTCCTCAGCTCCTCCTTCGTCCTGAGACCCTTCTGTTTACCCATACTCGCTTAACTTAACCTGCGCATACTCAGCACCAGTCTCTATTCCTTGGGTTCATGCATGTCCCCAACACTTACACTTCTTCCTTAAACTTGCACTTATGCTACAGATATAGAGTCCCTTATGCTTGCGCTTGTTGTTGTCTTCCATTGTTGTGTCTGTGCATACTTCGGAACATGTCTGTTTGTAGATTGGGTTCCTGTGTTTACCCGGCACGTACCCCACCTTCCTGAATCCCTGCACCTGCCTGGTCAGAATGTTACAAGGCTTTGAAGATCAGCTACTCCCTCTCTCCTTTTCCACTTGTGGTGCCTCGAAGTGACAGCGTTTCACAGAAGGCGCCTTCCAAATAAACAATAAATAAATAAATACTTTGGTTGTCAAATTAGGATTTTACAGACTTCCAAACTGGGAGTCTAATTTCATCGTGAATTTGGAAATATGCTGAAATTGTGAAAACTTTTTTGTAAACCTGGGTTTGTCAAGGTGTGAGGGGACTGGATTGCCATAATGGTAGTGTACATGCATGGTCAATCTTGGACTGTACTGGAATTGTCTAAACTGGGAATATATGGAGTTGTTACACAGAAGATGTTCGAATTTTCAAATGAGGAGTAGTGTATACTGGGATTGTCCAACGGGGATTTGCTAACTGTTTGAATGGTGGGATTGCCAAACAGGAAATGTGTTGTGCTTGCTCCAACTGGGAGCATGTTAATGTTGTTAAATGTGGGGTATACTACGGTTGTAAAATTGGGTACATAATGTGGTGATCTAGTTGGGAATATAAAACGTCAATGTCATACTGTGAGTAAACTTGGATTGTCAGTGTAGGAGCAAACTGTTATTGTGCAGACTAAACATATACCATAAGTGTGCAAAGTGGGATACTCATTTAATTGGGATTGTCAAACTTGGCGAATATTCGGATTGCAAAATTAAATATATTGTGCTTGGTCATAGTGGGTATATACTGAGACGGTTAAAATATGAATATATTTTTAAAAGGTTTAGACGTAACCTTTGGCCCTGCAAGGACATGTTGGCAAGACGTGGCTTGATTGTAAAAAATGACAATTACTGCAGATTTTGCAAAATAATCAGCCAGTGAGCCTACGTCACTTATTTACAGAATTTCTACAGCTCAGTAATATGCGCATTTTGCACTTGAAATGTTGTTTCAGTGAACTGGAAATTCTTGAGTCTTCCAAGCTTTGACAATGAATCTTTACAACTGAACGTATTATTGTTAGATTAGCCATTGTTAGATTCCTAGAAAATCTGAACGTAGGCAATATTGAATACTAGCGCCTATTGTATCTTTGAAATGATCAATAATTTCTATTACTTAAAACGCAACATTACATAAATATTCTTGTAAATGGTCCTTGTGCAACAATTATGATGTATAGATATTTGTACTGAAAAATGTATGTTTTATTAATTGAAACACTCTACTTTCGGTTATGTTATTTTCAGTTTTATGCCTTGTCTAAGTGTAATCATTGAATAACTGTAAAATCCGCTTTCAACTAAGTAGTTGTGTTATTTTATAATTACACATCGATAAATAATGGATCGGTTGTGTAATTTAAAACAAAAAAAATCTTTTACTACTTTCTATTAGAAATGTGTTAAATCGATTTTCTTTATTTACTTTTATGTTGTTTTAAGGATTCCATTTGTAATATATTTTTTCTAGGTATGTATTAAAAATTGAAAGCTTGATTAATGAAACCGTATCAATAATAATAAAAGAAAAAAAAGAAATATATTGTAATCGTACAATTCATTTTATTTTGCTAAAACCTTTACAAGAAATATCAATTTCGATTAGGTGTCCTTAAATTCAAGTAGATAAAATAAAACATGTTCGTCTTCAATATTTTCGTGGTCTGAACTATATAACAATATCCTCATTTGGGTTCCCTAAAGAAAGATTCTGAAACCCATTTCACATATCATAACCACAGACATTTAATTAAACTCCTCGAATACTGGAATATATTGAGATTATGCAAACCTGAAATATACTGATATTGTGAATACTGGAACTTTACTTGATGTCTGCACAATGTGATAGTGAGCAAAATTTGAAAATGCTGTATTGTTAAACTAGAAATATGTGAAGATTTGACAAATTGAAAATAAACTCTAGTAGTAAAACTAAGTGCATACTGGGGGTAGAATAGGATTGCTAGCCTAGAAATATACTATTGTCGTAAACATTGGGTCTGACCAACTAAAAATAAGATAGGATTGTACAAACTGGGAGAGTACCGTAATTGTGCAAACTAGGAATATATTGAACCTGTCAAACCGGAAGCATACTGGGTTAGTTAAACAGAAAATAATTTGCCATTGCAAATGCTAGGAATGTCAAACTGAGAATTCTGTGATTGTGAATCTGACATAAACTGGACTTGTCCTGCAGTGTCAAACTAAATATACTGGACATGTTCTAACTGGAAATCTCTTTGGGGTTTCAAATAGAGAGAATTATTTGGTTGTCCAATGGAATGTACTGGGGGTTTTCAAATTGTAAATATACAGAGATTGGAACTTGCCGGCTGGAATTATAGTTTGCTGTTCTGACTTGAAATATACTGGAGTGCCAACCAGGAAGAACACGGGTACTGCCAAACTGGAAATTTACTGGAATTGTCCACCTAGGATTTTCCAAACGGGATGTAAAACTGGAACATAAAAGGATGGAACAAACTGGAACTCCACTTGGCCTGTCGATCTGGAAGTATAATGGGTTGGACAAATGAGGAATATACTGCCACTGTCAAAACTAGGAGTATACTAAGATTATCTATATAGGGTGAGTCTGTGATTGTGCAGACTGAGCATATACTGGAATGTTAAAAACTGGAAAGGTGCTCTAATTGTGCACAGGTAACTGGATAATTTCCTACAACTGATAATCAGTAAACTGGATTAAAAATTGGATTGTGTTCATTCACTCAGATCAAACGGGTTTTGTGATGGGAAGACAAGCTTTCGATAATATAAGGAAAGTTCTACACCTAAGGGACCTGACAATGATTTTAGCGCTTGACATGGAGAAAGCTTTTGACAGGGTCTACTGGGGCTTTCTGAAAGGAGTACTGGAAGTGTCAGGGTTTGAGGAAAATGTTATCGGATGGGTGAGGTCTATTTATGAAGAACCCACGGCAAGGGTTAGAGGTTAGGGTAAATGGTATACCATTGCAGACATTCCGACTGGGTAGGGGAACCCTGGTAGGACAAGGCTGCAGTGTTGTGTGATGCAGGTGCAGAGGAAATGCTGCCTGTCAGTACGTAATAAGTTGTGCCCACAGCCACACATCTAAACATTTAAAAACCGAGGATTGGACCCTCTTAGGTAAAGCACTCGCAGGACAAGGCTGCGGCATTGTGCGATGCAGGTGCGCTGGAGACGTCGGCACGTAATATGTTGCACCTACGTCCAAGCATCTAAACCTTTCAAAACCGAGGATCAAACCCTCTGCGGCAAAGCACTCTTAGGACACGGCAGCAGTGTTGTGCGACACAGGTGCATCAGAGACTCTGCTCGTCGATAATAATTTGCACCTATGTCCATGTCCACATATCTAAATCTTTAAAAACCGAGGATCGGACCCTGTGCGGCAAAGCCCTCACCCTCTGTGGCAAAGCCCCCCTTGTTTCCGACTCCCCTCCTGGTGCACCATGTGTGGCGTAGCTCTGTGCAGTGCTTTCCTTTCTCTTCTCCTCCTCTCTCTCGCCTCTCCTTCGCCTCCCTCTATCAAACCCACTATGGTGCTCTCAATTTCCCCCATCTTCTCTAACTGCTTTTCTTTCTCCTATCCTTCTCTTCTCACTAAGTCTGGAAGGAAGAAGCTAAAGACGGACACCCTGGTCTCAAACCCAGGCCTGCCCATTGCTGACACCTATGTCAGTGTCTCTTCCAGACAAACTCTCACCGTCATCCTCTTTGTCGTTCCTTTGCCCGACCTTTGGACCCTTCATATGGTTGCACCTCTCTCTCCTTCCTCCTTCTATCCCATTAATGGTGGCACCCAGTGGGAGATCCTCATGGCCCCATTCCAGTCTTCCAGAGTTATTATTAATGTATATCTAAATGGCACCGTCAGGGCCCTGGGCCCTCAGCCCAATATCCTTCTATACGATAGGCGCCTCCCCTGCCTGATCAACTTCCTTCCTTCTCCTGCTATTCTTTCTTCCACTTCTCTAGCTACTCTGCCTCCTCCTCCTACTACCGCTCTGGCTCCCTTGCCATCCACTACATCTCTGGCTACTTTGCTGTCTCCTCCTTTCACCTCTCTGGTTCCTCTGCAACCCATGTCCACCACCTCTCTGGTCCCTTGCCATCCATTACCTCTCTGGCTCCTTTGTCGCCTCCTCCATCCACCTCCCTGGCTCCTATGCCACTTTCAATGGGAACCCTTCTCCCCTGCACCCCCTACCCCCAGAAGTCTTTCAAAAGTAGCTAACTGCTCCACGTGGCTACTCTCAACTCTCGCTCTGCTGTCAAACACTCCTCTGACATCTGCCACCAGCTTGATCTTCTGGACCTGGATATTCTCGCTCTTACCGAGACATGGTTCAAGGCCAGCTCTGTCCCAAGTTTTGACACTCTCCTCTCTGAGGGCTACAAGATCCTCTCTGAGCCCAGGCCAAAGAAGCCCAGAGGCGGAGTGGCTCTGATCTATCCTGCGTGGATTCCTGCTCCCATCATCCCCACTCAGACCTACTCCCACTTTGAATGCCTGGTCTGCAGACTCTCTATCTCTCCGACCTTGGTCACCATCTCCAGGCCACCTGGCCTGGTCACCCTCTTCCTCTCTGAATGGGCTGATTTCTCCTCTTCTCTCATATCCTCCTCCCAGCTTCTCCTCCTTGGGGATCTCAACATCCACCTGGACTCCCCAGACTCCTCTGTGCTCTTTTGCAACCTATACAACTCTCTTTCCCTCTCTCTCCATTCTACCCTCTGGCCCGACGCATGCTGCTGGCTACACCTTGGATGCTCTTATCTCTTCAGCCGCCCCCCTCTCTAATCCTCTCACTTCTCCTCTCTCCTGGACGGACCACTTTCTTCTCTCTTCTCACTTGAAACTTCCCGCCTGTTTGGCATTCGACCTATGAAGTGAGTGTCAGTGGCCAACTTTGCCTCCACCTTCTCCCCTCCACCTACTCTTGCAGCTGACACAGCCCTTTCCAACTTTCACCTCTCCATCGCTAACACTCTGGTTATGCTTGGCCCTGTTATGAGGATCCGCCTAAAGCCTGCCACAAAGTGCAACTCTCAGTGCGACCTTGATTTGGCTGCTCTGAAACACAAATGAAGAAGTGAGGAGCTTCGAGTGCACCTTCTGACAAACTGGCCTGTCGCCTGCTCCAAAGGCAACACAGACTCTCCATCTTCTCCAAGAAGAGGGTCCACATTCAAGCCTGCATCTCTGCGGCCTCTAACATGGGTGAATTTTTCAAAATCTGCAAGGAGCCGGCCAATCCTATTGCAGTATCCTCCTCCTCTACACCCACCCAGGCCCTCTGCACGGCTCTAGCTTCTCATTTCACCACTAAAACCCAGGACATCCTGTCCGCACTCTCCACCACTTCCCCCCCCACCACTCCCAGGCCTGCCTTCACTGCCCCCCTCCGCTCCTTCTCCCCTCCCTGTAACACCTGAAGATGTTTCCAGACAAGTCTGGTCAATGAAAATCCCATCTAAACAGGAGAGCCCCTACTCCTCCAGTAACATCAAGGACAACATTGGTTCTCTCGCTCCATCCTTGGCTGATTTCTGTAATCACACCTTTGCCACTTTCCCCTCTCTTATCAAACACTCCCTTGTATACCCCTACTAAAAAGCCTTCTGCTGACCCCTCTGTTCTGGTGAACTATCGCCCAATCTCTATCACTCCATTCATGGGCAAACTCCTGCAGAAGTTGGCTATCTCCCAGCTAACCCTCCATGCTGAGTTTGTCGGTTGTCTCCATAACCATCAGTCTGGCTTCAGAGCAGCCAGAGGCATGGAAACTGCACTCCTGAGCAAGTGTGAAGATCTGCTCTGAAATCTCGACTCTAGCTCTCCCTCTGTCCTCATTCTCCTTGACCTTTCCTGTGTGTCTGACATGGCCAATCACAACATCCTGATTACTCGCCTCCATGAGACCCTTGGCATCACAGATCAGGCTCTGGCATGGCTGACCTAATTCCTCCTTTACCGACCCACCCAGGACCAGCTTGGTTCCTATCTCTCTGCCACCTCTCTCTCTACATGTGGTGTTCCATAGGGCTCTATACTCTCCCCCTGGCTTTTCAACATCTATTTGACCCCTTTGGCCCTCCTAATCTCCACCTTCACCTCTAACCTTCAGTGTTATGCAGATGGCATGCAGCTCTCCTTCAGGCTACCTTCGCCCCCCCCCCTCCTCCTCCTCACTCATCCCTGACTATCTATCTGCTATTCAGTCATGGTGTACCTCTAACAATCTCGGCCTCAATACCAGCAAGACTGCGATCCTTCTCATTGAGACCCCTGCTCCCGCTTTCGCTCTCTCACTCTGGCCACCCTCCTTGGGCCCTCTGCCCTCATCCTCTGGTGAGGCAAAAAATCTTGGAGTGATCTTCAAATCTACACTCTCGTTCTATCCTCACATAACAGACCTTGCCAAGAAGGTCCACTTCCAGCTGTACATCCTCAAAGGTATTCTTCCTTTTCTCACCTTCCCCCAGAAGCTCACCCTCTCCAGAGCTTTGGTTCTCTCTAGGCTGGACTACTCTAACAACCCCTTTCTTAATCTGCCTACCTCTTCTCTTCGCCCTCCTCAACTCATCCAGAACAGGACCACAAGACTTATCCTTGGCCTCAAGCCCAGGGACTGTATCTCTCTGGCCCCTAAATCCCTCCACTGGCTCCCAGTGGCTGCAAGGATCAAGTTCAAGACCCTCTGCATCGTCCAAAAGGCTTTTTTGGGGCAGTGGTCATTACTACCTACAAATCTCAATTCCTAAGTAGCTTTCTCTTAGAGCCATTTGCTCGTCTACCTCTAAGTCTCTGCGGGCGAGTGACTTCTCCAAGAAGAGATTGGGGGTAGATCTCTCTCCTCTGCAATTGCTTCCCTCTGGAATGGCCTGCCTACTTCTCTCTGTCTTGAGCCAGACCCCCTTATGTTTCTGGAAACTCCTCAAGATCTACCTTTTCTCCTCTTCTGTCTCGTCCCCTCTTCCCTGATAACCTTCCATTGCTCCTGCTCCGTCTGCCCACTGGCTGCCTGGGTATCCCCTGAGTCTTATAGGACACCAGGCCACCCCCCTAACCAGTCCCCCAGCACTTGCCATCTGACCTTACTTGCACTGCCTCCTGGCTAACTTTGCACTTCTGGGCTGGGATTGCCCCTTGTAGTCCCAGCCTCCCAACACTTAACTCCGGTCTCTGCTGCTCTGGGTGCACTTCTCCCTATACCCTCTCCCCTGCACTTCTTGTTTGCGCACTTGCACAATCTCAATGCTAAGATCGTTTGTCTTGTCCTCCCTCCCTTGCTTTGTTGCGCCATGAAACACTTGTGAATAGGCGCATAATAAATAACAAATCAATCAACCAGACCAGGCTAGGAGAAATTGGGTGAATCCGGATGTTCAAGGCATTATGTTTGGACAGAATGAATATAAAATAGTATTATTTGGAGTGTTGCTGTCATTAAGGGACTCAGAGTCCACCCTGTTACATGTTCAAAGATTCCAAGAGAGTTGGAGGAGTATGAGAGAGCCTCTGGTTTCAAAGTTGACTTAAATAAATCGGAGGAGCTGAATTTAACCCACCCCCGTCCCCAGAGCAGAAGACACTTTGACAAAAAGCATATCCATTAAAATGGACAGGAGGGCATATTAAGGCCCTGATTCATGGAATTATTTGCGTGTAAAACAGGGATTTGCATGCCATTCTGCACGCAAATCCCAGTTTTACACGCAAATTATTCCATGAACCAGGGCCCAAGTATTTAGGGGTTAACCTGGCAGCGGACAATGGGAAATTATACTGCTTTAACTATAGAGGCCTGTTAGCCAAGATCAGGGAGGACTTGACAAGGTGAGAAAAATGAGACGACATCCTTGATAGGGAGACTCAACACTGTCAAAATGCACATACTACAATGCCTACTCTACTTTTTATAGGTACTACCCATACGGGTTCACATGAAAGATTTAGGGCCTAATTACAAGATTGTCGGTCTGGAAATAGCGGTGCCGGTCGCACTGTACCGGCACCCTATTCCGTACTCAAACACTACGAGTTGCAATGCCGCAAACACCGTCACGCAAGTGACACCCACAGCTACCAGCACTATGAACGTAAACAGCGTATTGGCCCGCAGGCCGTGCCTGAAACACCGGCACGGCAGTAGCATGGGCTCATTCCAAGTTCTGACTTCATGGAAACACCGCCATAAAAAGGGCAGTGGCACTGTGATGACCACGCTGGAAACACCAGCAACGTGGACCAGGCGTTAAACAGTGTCAGGTGTGCAGCAACAGTTCACAGGTGGCCAACATCAGCCCAGCTACACACCATGAGCACTGTTAATGTACAAAAGGACCACTCCCACACCCAACACCCCTTCCAACACAACCATACCGGTAGCTGCAGTAGCAAACATGAAGCTGCAATCCCTGCATGCACAGATACAACAAGTGAATGAGCTGGAAGAGCATGTGAATGAGCTGGAAGAGGCAGAGAGGTAGAGGAGGCGGCGAAGGCACAGGGGGAGAACGAGGAACATGATGGCCATGCACAACAACAATGGTCAGCAGGTAGCACCACATAGGCAGCCACCCATACCCCGCTTAAGAGCCACACCCTGGAAACTCACCCAGACACAGATCCACAACCTCTACCGGCTGGACAGGGAGACCATTACATCCATAGTCAACCTGATCCACGACGACATGGTCAGCCCCATTAACATCCAGACAGCCATACCCCCCTTGCTCAAGGTAGTGTCAGTGCCGCATTTCTTGGCTACCAGCACCTACTAACACACTATGGGAGAGCTGCCTGGGTTATCCCAACCCTCTTTTTCCAACGTTCTATTTCAGGTCCTGGATGCCCTCCTGCGGCACGTGTCAGACCACATTGCCCTACCCAGAACTCTTGCCCAGGTGAATACCACCAAAGTTGCGTTCCATACACTGGCAAGCATGTCCAATGTGATTGGTGCGTTGGACTGCACGTATGTGGAGCTGGTGGCCAGACATGCCATTGAGGCAGTCTCCAGGAACAGGAAACTGTATCACTAACTCAATTTGCAGATGGTGCTTGATGCACACCACCTCATCACCCACTGCTGTGCAAGATTTCCGTGGGTCGACACATGATTCCATGGTGCTGAGGAACTCCACGCTGCCAGGGTACATGGCACATCACAGCGGAGAGTGGACCTGGCTGTTGGGTGAGTTAATTCACCATTGCATGTGCACTGTTGAATGGGGGCGGGGGTTAATACACTGTCACCAGTGAATGTGCATAATGCATACACTCAAATTTCATGACTGAGTGGAAGGGCATGACTTGCATGTGGTACATGGGCAGACGAAGCACACCCCATCTCAAATAGTGCACAGCTGCACAGGCACAACACATGCACTATAGGTACCAGAATGCATCTCACCAATGCCTCATACCCCTGCAATACCACACTGAACACAAACCCCACCGCCTGCATCACAGCCAAGTCCGACCAATGCAACCCACCTTCCCAACAGCAGTGTTACCCACAGCATGTAGCCAATTCACCTGCCTGTCAGAAGTGCACATACCCATATGCATGTGACATGAATGCAAAGAAATATGTAGCACACATGAATGAATGGGTGAGATGCCCATTGTACGACATGCAAACGGAACCAGAATTGGCACATGCAAAGGGCAAAGTAGAAGATGGCGTAAGTATAGGAGTAATAGGCAAGTTGGGTGTGGATATGGCATGGAAAAGTGCTTGCAAACCACCCACCGACCTTGCATAGCAAACAAGGCTATTGCTTGCATGCCATTAAGTTACCTGCCATTTCCTTCTCAATTAAACCAAATTCAAGATTTTTCCTTTACTGTGTATCCATCCACATAAATCAGTTTCACTGAATCAAAGATGACTTGCAACAATTTTTATGCTGCATTTCCCAAAATCAAAAATGTATGTATCCCTGCATGCATGCAGCCATTTCATAATTAAATGTTAGCTAAAATGTGGGTAAGTCAACAAACGAGTGCTCCTGTGATTGCTGCTGCCCTAAGAAACACATCAGCAATCACAAGTACTTGAATGCCATTCCTATGCAAATATGAGGCCGCATTATGAGGCCTGGCGATAACCCACAGGTTTCGACCGGTGGCCCGGGTAGTTAGTTTTAAGGCTTCCAGTACCTGGCTTCCCGGTGACACCGGGACATTACAAGTCCCGGCGGCCTGGCTAGTCAGGCGCCGGAAAGTGTAAGTCCCCATTCCCATAGAGTCCTATAGGACTCTTTGGGAATGGGGACTCGGAAGCACTGGCACTGTTGCTGATGGTGCTGGTGCTCCCATGGGGACGCGGTGCCTGAAGGGTCAGACCTGTCGGGCGCTGCAGCTCCGGCAGGCAGACTCATAGTTTGCTGGTCCCAAAACAAGGGTGCCGGTAAGCTTACCGCCACCCTTGTTTCCAGTCTGACAAACTTGGAATGAGGCCCAAATGTGTACATCTCCGTAGGAATCGGTGACTGCAATTCCCATTGACAATGCACCAGGTATTAGGGTCATCTCCGCCATTAGCTACGCCTTGTGCCAATCCCATGGGACACTGGCCAACATAGTCTTTGCTTACATGACACTGCCAACAGCATGCATTTGCTCTCCTTCTGTCCCTCCCATGCAGGTGATGCCGGATACCTCTTGATGCCATGGCTGATGACCCGATCAGACAACCACAGGACCAGCACGAGCAAAACTACAACCGTGCTCACATCAGGACATGGTGCACAACAGAACAGACATTTGGGTTGTTGAAGGCAAGCTTCCACTGCCTCAGCAGATCAGGGGGTGCACTCATGTACAGCCCTGTGAAGGTGGGCAAGATACTCCTGGGCAGAGGTGACGGAAGAGAGTGACGGTGAGGATGAACTGCCATTGCCACATCGCCGGGATGCAATGGATGGGCGTGATGCACGCTATGCATTAATCAACCACTACTTCTGAGCACATCACAAATGCACATGGCCTAGGCCATCAACCACAATCTGCACTGTACATGGAACAAATCTCACTCTCACACTAAAAATGAATGTCCAGTCATTATTCTATGCAACACCAAGTGTAATGAAAAGAATGAAATGCAATAACCGATGTACCAACACCCCCTCCCCAACGATCCCTCCCCTCCCAACTATCCCTCCCCACTCTCCCTCCCCAACTATCCCTCCCCACTCACCCTCCCCAACTTGTGTTACGCTGTCCATGTACTCTCAGCCCAAGACACAGCTATTGCACATGTTGGCCCTTGGCCTATTTACGGTCCCGCTTGCCACCTGGCCTGCCACCGTGTAGTGTGGCTGACACTTGCATCGACCTCCGCCTTGGGTTGCCAAGGATGGAACTGGTGGGCATGGAGATCGTGGATGCCCTGTGTGTCGGGTCACTGGCCCGTCTATCCAGGGCCGCCTGGAGGGACTTTGCCTTGGACTCTGCCATGGAGGACATAATGCTGTTCCCCTCGCAGACCCTCCTGACATCAGTACAATGGCGGATGTAGCATGTCCAAGGGCACGTGAAGTGGGACACCCAGTGGCCTGAACACTTTCCCTCATCATTTGGGCCTCAGTGCATAGAAGGCCAGCCTCCCCACGCATAAGGTGGTCCTCTTCAAGGTGCTGTGGCACCGGGGAAGTTAATGTCTCCTGCCATTCCTCCATGCTGTGCAGACGGCCGTCCATGTCCCTGATGCTGGGGAAGGACGAGCGTTGTGGGCTGGTGAGTTTCATCTGGCTGCTCATAGCTGGTGTGGTCAGTGGTGTCCACCGTGGAGTCTCCAGTATTGTCGGCATCCTCCTCTGTACTTGATTCATGCCCATGTGCATGTGGCTGCTGTGATGGGGGTAGTGTCCTTCCTCCTGCTGCTTGTCTTGCAGGCAATTGCAGCACTACAGGTCATGCAGCCTGGGTTGGGGGGCAGCGGTAGTTGCTACTGCAGGTGCTTCAGCCTGGTTTGGGGGCTGCAGTAGTTACCACTCCAGGTGCTGCATCCTGGGCTGGGGGGTTGTGGTAGTTACCACTGCAGGTGGTCTAGCCTGGGTTGGGGGGCAGTAATAGTTACCACTGCAGGTGGTGCTTCCTGGTTTGGGGGCAGTTGTGGCAGTGGCCGCTGCACTGTCCTGAGTGGGGGTGGTGGTCCATGCAGCATGTCGCTGCCGTCGTCTGGTGCCCCTTGAGGTGCCTGGTTGGCCTCCATCACTGTCAGATGATGTGCCTGGAGCTGGTAGAGAGGCATGGTGTTAGGGACCAGTGTTCATTCAAGATCCACTGATACATGCAATATGTTGGTTGTGAGTGTGCTGTGGTGGGGACATGGCGTGGTAGGAGAGACGGGGGACTGTCGGACTGTGGGGTGTTGGGATGGGCAATGGGGGGGTTGGGTGGGGCAAGGCTGGGCATGATGGCTGACCCAGTTGCAGGTCCAGTATTTGCATTTGGGGTCTTTGGTAGGCCTGGCATGGACGTGGGGGACACATGTCATTGCCATTGCATGGGATGGTGGTCAGGTGTGGGTCGAGCTGAGGGTCAGCATTGCTGGGTTCTGGTGGCAGTGGCAGCATGGCAGCCACACATGCAGTACGCAGTGGCAGAGTGATGTGTGTCTGTGTGGGGGCAAATGATTGTACACTTGGCAGTACAGGGTGCTGGTGCAGTTTTCAACATGCATTTGTGGCATGGGTCATAGTTAGGGGGCCAGGCTGTATGTCCACAACTGCGACCTGGGTGTTGGTTCAGGTGGGGGTGGGGGTTCCCTGCTGGGTGCTTTGTGGGGGATGTGGATGGTGGAATTCCCATTTCTGTGATGTGTTGATGCAGTGGTGGGAGCAGGGTGGCAATGGCTGATGTTCATTACATTGGGGTTATGTGTACTCACCAGCCTCTTCGGGTGTCCCGGCCCCGGCCTCCGCAGCGCCAATCCCTTAAATCGACTCCATGTGCAGCACACTGCTGCACTTATCCTTCGAGGGCATTAGACTTATTGGCGAGGAGGGACCAGCACCTGTGCCCATGCTCTGTCTCTGGTGTGCTGAGAGGAGGTTCCGTACCCTCAGGCGGAGGATGGCCCAGCGCCTGTGGCAATCTCGGACCGTATGTGGTGTTGTCCCCACTGCCGACATCTTCTGTGTCAGTTCTTCCCAAATTGTTTGTTTGGCGCAGATGGGTTTGCCGGCCCGGTCATTGAAGAACAAGTGCCCTGCATGCAGGAAAATGGTGTCCGCAAGTATATGCAGCTCTGTCTCCGAGAAGCACGGCTTGCGCTGCCGGGTCTCATGGACGCGAGATGTCATGGTCCTTGAAGAGTTTTTGGTGTCAGGAAGGGTGGATGTCAACTGGGAGTTGCAGATTGCAATGTTTTTATAATGGCCACCGGCCTGTTTCCTGTTCCGGCGATCACTTTGCTTCTGGTCACGGTATTTGCGGCACCGCTGTTTCTGGTGCCGCTGGGTCTGGCATCACAATATCGGATCTGGTGGCACCGGCACCAAGGGCAACGGTGTTGGCAGTTTTGGGCACTTTACACAGTGTTTTTGTGATGCCGGTGCCACCGTTTCTGGCATGACGGAATGCGCGCGCCCAGCAACCCGTAATGTTCTATTGTTTCCGGAACCAAGGGTTGTCAGAAACGGTGGGACCGGCATCACAGAAACTACGGATTCTTACTGCCAAACTCATAGTAAGGCCCTTAGTCACTCTGCATAGAGATGTTATGCTTTTTTTCTGGCAGGGTGGGAAAAGGAGTATTTCCAAGCACACATTGGCCACTCTTTGGCATAGGGGAGGCTTGTAGTGCCCAAATCTCCAAGTGCACTATAACGCAGCGTAACTGGGGTTCTTACATGAATGGCGTCAAATAGACTCTAATAAGCAATGGTGGACGATGGACACCACGGTGGAAGGCATTCCACTATGGAGAGCACTGTGGCTCCCCAAAGGGGTTATGCCAAGAGCACTATACATTAATCCGGTGGCAAGAACAATGCTTGCTAAGTGAGACACAGTTAGTAAAGCATACTGTTTGACCTCATTCCCCTCGCCATTAACCCCTATACATGGCAACCCGGGCTTCTCCCCGGCAGTCACCTCAGTATCCTTTAGTAAGTGGAGGGAGCGTAGGGGCTGGTGTATTGCTGTTTAAGAACAAGGAGATAAAAACCCTTCAAGAGTGTAAGACTAACTTCCAGTTGAGTGAACGGGAGCACATCCAATATTATCAGATCAGACATTGGGTGAAGCAAAAACCATTCACAGAACCGACTACAAGAGCTTTAACACCATTCTTAGTAATTTCTGGGTCGACAAAAGGTTTGACAACTAATATAGATCGAATCCTCAGGGCCTCCGGGAAACCGGTGGAGTGGTTCTACATGAAGGTATGGGAAATGGAATTGGGGGGAGAAATTCCCGAGGATGATTGGAAGGCAGTGTGGCAACGTAATAAGACAGCTTCGCATTTGGTGCAACTCAAAGAAGTGGGATATAAGTTAAGGTTTAGATGGTACCTAACATCAGTGCGCCTAAACAGGGCTAACCCCAAGGCATCAGAAGGATCTTGGCGGGATTGTGGAATGAAAGGAACATTCATGCACATATGGTGGGAAAGTCAGGTGATTAAGCCTTTTTGAGAGAAGGTAATTGACCAGGATTTTCCTTTTGACCCAGGGGTCGTTTTATTAGGTATAACAGTAAAAGATGTTTTTTTTTCTCTGGCCATGGGAGGGGGTGGGGAGAATTGCCACTACAATGCTCCTAGCAGCCAAGCTAGTAATTGCCTCTCAATGGAGGAAGAAGGATGGCCCCGATATACAACTGTGGTGGACTAGGCTGTGGAATATATTAGCTACAGATCTGCTAGAAAAAAGTTACATATTTTTAAAGAAATGGGGGTATTATAAAGTGCCTGGCCACTGACTATAGGGTCTTCACGTGTCCTCAATCTGTTTGATATACATGGCGAAATTCTGCTTTAAAAATACTCACTATATACTCTGAGAGCAGTAGAGTCTGGATATAGCACGTGTCGAACCACTTTCAACCTTTACATTTTTGGTTATGTGGGGCTATGGAGGGTGGATGAGGTAAGGGAGAGGGGTGAGGGTGAGGTAGTGGAGCGTAGTTATGTCAGTTTAATTTGTTGATGTACTCTGGATGGTCTCCCAATGTCCATGTTAGCAAATATAAAAAAGCAATAAATGTTTTCACAAAAATAAATTGGATTGTGTAGTGCACAGCGAGAATGTTCCAATATTGTGGAACTGTAAAATGGCATGCATTGATTGTGCAAACTAAGTATACACTGGTTAAGGATGTACTACAGGTATACTGTAGTCCCAGGAGGATAGCTCAGCGGCAACGTGCTCACCTTGGAAACAAGACGACACAGAGCAACACAGGTTTGATCTCCCGGGTCTGCGCTTTAAAAAAAACTATGGGTATTAAGTGCGTTGTAAATACGCAACTAAGACATATTCCTGTAACAGCGCCTCAATGCCCCTGGGCTGTGTGAGCGCTTTAAGCATTCAAAAAAATAAATACTGGCTATATGTATACAGGCAGGTTGTGCATGATGGGAAAATGCTGGGACTGTAAAACTAGAGCCCTGCTTCATGGAATTATTTACGTGTAAATCGGGGATTTGCGTGCCATGCTGCCCGCAAATCCCCATTCATCAAACCGAGATTTGCGGGCACAATGGCACACAAATCACCATTTTACACGCAAATAATTCCATGAATCAGGTTTGTAAAATGTGGGATTATTCAGCTCTGGCACATTCAGAATATACTGGGATGGCACAAACTGGACATTTTCTGGGCATCATTGAAAATGACAATATACCGGAGTTGTTAAACTAGGATTTTACTGGGATTGTTAAACTGAGGATATACTGGGTTTGTCAAACTGAGACTAATTACGACCCTGCCGGTCCAGAAAGAATGGTGGTGGTAAATCCGCTGCCACCGTTCTTTCCGGAACGGCTGATTAAGAGTCCTGCAGGCGGGACGTGTCACTCCCGCCAGGTCTGACCTGGCGGGTTTAACACCACCCGCCTGCAGGTGGACATGGAAACACCAGCTCTGTCATAGACGGAGCCGGTGTTTCCATGGTCCCCATCCCCATGGAGTCCTATGCGGATGGGGACTGGGGATTTACAGAATTCCGGCTCCGGAATCCCCGGTCACCGGGGTCGTAAGGCCCCAGTAATTCCGGGAATCATGGAGGCGGAATGGTAATACCAGTCCGCAGTAACCTGCCGGTTTTTCCGGCTAGGTTTACTGCCGGATATCCACACTGTGTGAATTGGGAATATACTCGGTTTGTCAAACAATAATATATCTGGGTTGTTGAACTGTGAACATATTGGGCATGTCAAACTAAGAATGAACTGTGATTGTCAGACTGGGAATGTATTGGGTTTTGTGCAGATTGGCAATATATTGTTATGGCACCACATGAGTATGGTGATCTTGTCAAAGTGGGATAATGTTGTGGCTGGACACACTGAAATCACATGCCAAAATGATCTAGCTGGACATTTACTGCAACTGTGCAAATTGGGAATATACAGGAATTGTGCAAATTAGAGTTGTGCAGGCTGTGAAAATACTGCAATTTTCCAAACAGGATTTTAGCACAATTGTTCAACGGGGACATGGGAGTTTAATGGCATTGTGTGTGCAACAGAGTGAGTACACCAACAATTGTGTAATTGTAGACTAGGAGCGTATTAGAAATGCTGAAATCAGGTACATACTGGTATTGTGAAACAATAAGAGTATACTGGCAGTGTTCCTGCTGGACTATTGTGCCTAACAGAAAAAATAATATTATAAACTGGTCATAGATGGTGATTCTGCAAAATAGTAATTACCAGGTTTGTAAAATTAGAATTATTCTGGGACAGCACAAACTGGGAATATACTTGGGTTGTCGTACAAGGTCTAGCCTTAGACTTTACACCCTGGAATTATGATGCATTTGCACCCGGGACAGGTGCTGCAGCCAATCAGCTTTCTCGGATTGCGAGTTGAATCCCAGAAACCAAGCCCGCGTTCCGAGAAAGCTGAGAACTGCGAGCATCCGCCCACCGGCATCTTGCTTCCAACTCCCCATCCCTCCAGTCCCTGCTCCTTCACCACCACCCCTTCTCCTCTTCCCACCCCACTTACCTGATTCCTTGTCGGTGCCACCACTCCAGCATCCAAGGCCCCATGGAAATGGAAGAGGGTCTTCTCATGGAGCCCCGCCTTCCACTGCCATGGTGGCCATCTTAGGTAAGTATTTGTTAGAAAGAACGGGACGCCACAAGCATGCGTCCCATTCATTCAAACCAATTGATTGCTATCTGCACCCTGGATTAAAAACCTGTCATGCTACTAGCAATAACACATTAAGCAGTGGGCCGGATCTGGTGGTAGGCACCAGGGCCCATTGTTAAGGCCCTCACAAACTAGGGCCCCGGGCTATTACCATCTGATCCTGCCCACCGGTTCTGACGTTATTGCTTAAGTAGTAAATATCAGAATATACTACATTTGTCAAATTGAGAGTATACTTGGATGGTGAAAGTAGACAAATACCGAGATCGTGCAAACTAAGAATATACTGGGATCAAACATCTGGGAATTAACTAGGATTGCGTAAAATGGAATGTCAAACCTGGATTACACTGGAATGTTGCAAACTGGCAGTATACTATAAAACATAATGAGGTAGTCAAACCAGAATTGGGTACAAACTCAATTTTTCAAATTCGGTGCATACTGGATTGACAATCTGAGATACACGGGTATTGTACACACTGGAATTTACTGGGGTTGTCAGAGGGCTGTGAATAGTTTTATGGTAGGATAAACTACTGACTGTAGAGCCAGTGCAGTGACTAACATTACACTGTGTTTAGATGGTGGGAAAACAAGTGTTGGGGATGGTGCAATGCTGACACTTATGCTGGAATTAGTTCTAGTGCTTTCACTGGTGCAAATTATGCAATTGAACCTGGAGAAAAAGCAGAAAGATTTGGCCCTTGTGCTTGAGCTGCAACTAGAAATGCAGGTGTTTTTACAGTGCTGGTGCGAAGACAGGAGTTGTGGGTGTTCAGGCCAACTCAATTACCATCTTTGGGCGTTTGTTGGCAACAGCGCAAACACCAGTGCATATGTGGTCATTGTGCTTCCACCAATGCAAATCCTAAACCCGACAAAATGTAGCCATTTCACAAGCACTAGAACCAACACAAATCCAGTCATTGCTTTGGCACCAAGACCAGTCCAAGGTGGGGCATTGCCCAGCGATATGCCAAGTAATTAACAAGTGCCATGATTAGGTTACCGTAGAGAAGAGATGCATTTGTATTTCATTTGTATTTTATTTGCATTTATTGAGCACTTTCTCCAAAGTGCTTTACAATATAATAAGAAAACGGTAGAAAAAATAAAGGTCATGACAGTTTAGTCAGAAACAAGCGACAGCAAGTGATGGGCCTTAAGACGGGAACAGGAGATATGGAGGGAGAGAGAGGCACGGATGTCAGGAGAGAGATTGTTCCATAATTCAGGAGCCAGAAGTGAAAATGAACGAAACCACAAAGGACCACAAGGAGGCTTGAGAGAGGTGAGAAGGTGAAGATGCTGTGAACCAGAGGCATTGCTAGGGGGGCTGAGGGGGCTATAGCTCCGGGTCTGTTGGTGTAGCCCCGTATAGAAACTCAGTGGCTACCACCAAAAGGATAGCTAGTCCCAAGTCCTGACAGTCCCGACATTAGTGTAGCCCCAGATCTTTTCCAAACCTAGCAACACACCTGCGTGAGAACAGAGACCGTGCCAGAGTATAAGGCGAAATAAGGGAGGAAAGATAAGAAGAAGGGATAAGGCCTTGATAGCATTTGAAGACTAGGCAAAGGAAATGAAAAAGAGGTCGGGGGTCAAAGGTTATATAAATACAATACAATACAATGAAAAGGGAAGAAGGGAGACTGAAAAAAGAGATTATTGAAGAAAGGAGCAAAGAAGCAGCTTAAAGAGAAGACGAACTGCAAAATTCAAGATAGAACAAATAGGGTGACATTAGAGGAAGGAAGGCCCACAAGTAGGACTGGGCAATAGTCAAGTCGAGAAAAGATAGAGGACAACATTGTGAGCTTGGTGGTGTGAAAGGAGGACAAAAAGGGAGAATATTGCATAGGTTAAAGTGATGAAAACAACATATGCAAGGAGTAAAATAGATGTGTTATGAGAAAGAGAGCACAGAATCAAAAATTACACCTACATTACAGACAGTGGGAGATGGTGAAATAAAGGATGGGGGGACAAAAATAAAAGGAGTGGAGATTGGACAAGAAAGGGATAGTGGGGGAAAGTAGAGAATTTCAGTTTTAGAAGGATTAAGAGAAAGGTAACGAGGAGACCTCCAGGACTGGATAGCTTGGAGACTGGAAGAGAAATGCGAGTGAATAGAGTTAGAGAAAGAGGGAAAAGAGAAGAAAATGTGGGAGTGTCTGCATAGAAATGGCAGGAAAGATTGAAGGATTAAATAAGAGATACAAGAAGAATTGTATAGATAGAGAAAAGGAGGGCACCCAGGGCAGAACTTTGGGGGACACCATAGAGGAGAGAGCTAGGAGAAGAGCTACTACCGAACGAGGAGACGGAAAAGGTCAGAGCAGAAAGATGGGAGTTAAACCATTGTAGAGCAAAACCAGAAAAACCAAGAAAAGAGAGTGCAAAAAGAAGAGCAGGGAGATCGACGGTATCAAAGCAGCAGAAAGATCCAGAAGAATAAGAATAGAACAGTGCTTATTGTGTCGATTAAAAATAATTGTATTGGACACATGAAGAAGAGCCGTTCCTGTGGATAGATTGAGTGGAAGATAGAAGAGCATGTTGGGTAAAACAAGAAGAGATTTGGGAGTAGGCACCACTTTCCAGGAGGTTAGAGAAAAGAGAACAAGAGAGATGGGACGAAAATTAAAGGTCTTAAATATAGGGATAACAGTGGCATGCTTAAAAGATGCCAAAGAACAACCGACCCTCCCTTCCCAAGACCTGTCTCCTTGCTGGCTAGCTTACTTGACTGGGTCCAGCAGTCCCTCCCACTCAGCCCAGTCTGCAAGCCAAATGTAGGCACCTCTGGAATTCATCACTGCAGTGTTCAACAATGGCTTTGCCTTGCTGACCTTTGGTGCCGTAGACCACTGGGCAATACAGGGTAAAACTCATACATTCTGGGCAAGGCAAAAAGCATTTACCTAATCTACCAAATTCATAGAAATACTCCACTGTGTCCTAGCACAGTCACCCACATGCTGTTGGGCTGTGTTAGCTGAGTTTTCATGGAAGCAATGACAACATGTTGGCACCACCTATGTTTACATTCCATCATCAGGAAACAGTCACCCCCAACAGCACAACATCTCACCCACAACTGTTCAAAGCTTCACTCGAGCTGCAGAAAGCCTCACAACCACTAGCTCAAAGCCTCCAACAAGACAAGAAGCACACTGCTTCAACCCCAAATATGACTTTGTCTAACTACCCAGTGCGAAATTCCTCACCTTTTCTTCTCTGTCCAAGAGACAAACACTGCCGACGTCACATTCAACCACACTCCATCTGGAGAACACACCATCTACATGACAACAGCATACAGCCTCACGAAGTGCAGGATAGAGCATCATGTTCAATGGCACGTGGCGTCACCCACCCCAGTAAGGCTCCTGGCCTAAATGGGTGACCCAGTCTATTCATGTATTCTTGATGTGACATGTCATTATTTACATGAAATCGGTAAAGCAAAATTTATAAGAGTTATTATGTGGCTAAACTGGCCTATGTGGGTGGTGCAAGTCTGGATATATGTTATTAATGTGGAATAGCATATTGTTGTTGTGCCCCAGCAGTAAAGCAAACATGTCTGTTATTACGTAGCTAGACTGGCCTATATTGGTAGTGCTAGTTTGGCTATATTTTCTTACTGGAGCATGGCATCTTTTACTGAAAAAGCCAACAGGAGTATGTCCTTACATGGAAATACTGGCAAATATTGGCAGAGCCAACATCGACATGTTTTATTATAGTATAATTACAGGCATGTGCAAAGCAAACATGCATATGTTGTTACATGGGAATATTGGCATGTATTGATGCAGCCAGCATATGGGCACATCCAGGAAGAAAATATTGTTATACTGGCATATATTGTTAATATTAATGGGATTTATACCGCACACTCTGGTGGATCTGAAAAGAAAAGAGGAAGAAGTGGATTTGTAAGTGGGAGGAGAAGGAGAGAGCACAAGTGCTTTTGCTGTTGTGTTTGGCAGTTTCAATTCGGAAAACATTGACAATGTTTATGGGATTGTTTCTATGTGGTATGGGCACCCCACTCTTTATGAGAGACCGTGTGTGCCCATGGCATAGGGGTATGTTGACTGTGTTGCCGTTGTGAGAGTTATTTAAGGTGGTGTGGGGTTTTGCTGTTTAGCGTATTGTGAGTGTGGGGTGTTATAGTTGCCATGTGTGGGTTAGGTTGCTAGTTAGACTCTGGTGTGGGTGCAGGAGTATGGAGAGTTGTATTAGGGTAAGTGGGTGAGAAGAGGGTGATCCTAATGGCAAGAGGTTAAATTATCTTCGCACAGGTAGTTTGTTCAGTAAACTAAAACCCACTGCACGGTGGTTAATGATGTTCAGTCTCTCTTTGACCAAGGGCTATGGTTTGGTGAATTAGTTTGGCATGTGAAAGAGCCATGTTTTCGTGCTGTCCTGAAGGTCAGGTGTTCCTCTATTGTGAGTATTCCCTTGGGAAGAGAGTTCCAGAGTTTCACTGACATTGTTTAAAATCGATGATCCGCCAAATTGTATTTTTGACAATTGGTTGGGTTCAAGACTTATATCATTGCTAGGACTGAGTATTATTTTCAGTCTGTAAATGGTGATATGTCTTGTTGGAATTCTGCTCCTTAGCCATCAATTTATCTCTGAAGGATGCAACGTGTTTTGAAATTGATCATTTCTTGACTGGTAGCCAGTGTAGGCATCTTAGTGTTGGTATGTTGTGTTCTCTCTTGCTGAGTTTTAGGAGGACTCTTACTGCTACACTCTGGATCCTTTGTGGTTTTTTGGTGAGGCAGTCAGGCATTTACAAGTAAATGCTGTTGTCATTGTCTATTCTTGACATGAAAACGTAGATGATAGAGAGGCTTCTTTGTGGGAAGATGAAATACAGTAACATCTATGTGATGGAACATAGGTGGAAGAAGCATTTCTTCATTATTGGTTTACTTCGGGTTCCGTGTTAGGCCATTGTGCATCAAAGTTCTGAAATTGTTGAGCATTTTGGAAGCTTCTGGTCTGGTTCCCATTTCAGTAGGCCAGGGTAAATGCCATTCTATAAAGAGGTTGTTGGACACAACCATGATTTCAGTTTTGTCCAGGTTGAGTTTAAGATTGTTGTTGCTAATTCATGCGTTCACTTGCAAGAGGCAGTTGTGGGAAAAGGCATCATGAAAATTCATTGGAAAATGTTTCTGTGCACTGTTGGATTTTTCAGGTGTTATCCTAAGAACCGATCTTAAACTCTTCAGCTTTTTATCCAACTTTTCACAGAAACTGTCCTAAAATGCTCCATTTTAAGCAAGGACCCCTGACCGCCCTTTGCTTTGTTCAGGGTCTCTCGCTCTGCTCGGTCACCTGCACATATTAGTGGGAAACATTTATGCCCCATCAATTAAAAAAATCACTAGCTGCTACTGCTTTCAGGGTGTTTTATTAACGCAATAGCTGTATCCCCTGCATATCATCTATGTCTCTCGCTCTCTCTCTCTCTCTCTGCCTCTCTCTTTCTCTCTCTCTGACTCTCTCTCTCTCCCTGTCTCTCTCTCTGTCTATCTATCTGTCTCTCTCACTCTCTCCCTGTCTCTCTCTCTTTCTCTCTCTCTGTCTCTGCCTCTCTCTCTCTCTCTCTCGCTCTCTATCTGTCTCTTTCTCTCTCTCTCTCTTTCTCTCTCTCTGTCTCTGCCTCTCTCTCTCTCTTCCTGTCTCTCTCTCTATGTCTATCTGTCTCTCTCTCTCACTCTCTCCTTGTCTCTTTCTATGTCAGTGAGTTACATAGTCAGGTGCAGTTTGCTACAGTCATCCCGGATGTTGTTGACAACTGCACAGACAGAGGAAAACTACAGGTGCCTTGAAAGGTAGAGAGATGTGTATTAAGAAAAGGAAATATATGTATACTAACATTCTAAGATGTCTTTTTAAATGTACAATGTGTATTTCTAGTTATCACTTCCAATAAGAATGTTGAAGCTGTATTACTGAACAAATCACATTATCAAAGCCTAGAATAGCTATATAAATTATTTTATGATAAAGATGCACAGTGCGATATTCTCCTATTGTAATCATTCAAAGTACCCCTATCAGAAAGGGGAGAGGGAAAAATAACACCAGTGTGGCTCCAAGCATGCTTTGCATAACATTGAAGAGGAGTTTGTTGACATGAGGATGGCCACAAATCCTTGAATTTGCCAAATTTGGTCTGTGTGAAAAAACAGGGTGTATGCTTGAATCACTAAGTAAATAATGCACCATCGGATTGATGCTCATACATGTTCACAACACATACCCTAACATTAAAGTGTTTGTAAAATTGAAGCATACATTCTGAGTTGGGCAGCCTATGGACCTGGATTTGAGGATAAAATGAATGCAACAGACCACGTCTCTGCCTTTTGGCTAAGATCAGGTATAGTATGTGTTCTTTTAAGAGCATGCTACATCTGTTTTTGGTCGAATGGTTAAATTGGGGCTGTCATCACTGCCTTTTTAAAACCCACTCTCTAGCCTGTACGCTGGGCTATGCAGTGAGCATAGATGTCAGACATATGAGGTGATCACATAACGAGGGGTGTGCTGTAGGCATGTGGCAAGGTCGAGTTTGGGATGAAAATATGTGGCTAGCACCTTGTGAACATGACTCGTGAGTGATTGTGAAGCCAGCAGAGTGTGGCTACATGAATGCCATTTCTAAGGGTCAATCATGCTATGAACGCTTAGTGCCGAGAGGGGGGAGACAGGCATGGAATGCCAGAAAGGTTCCAAGGGAAACACAAAGTAGCAGTGAATTTCTAATGCCCAGTAGGGCTAGGCAACGGGCCAAAAGCAATGGTACACCCTGCTGCGTGCTGGCAAAATGGCAGACCTAAGCTACCAAGTATGGATCGGAAATGGCTAACACATACATGGAAGGAACAGTGGACTAACACCTGGCCACAAAAGTGCCTAGTACCATCAGGGATGTGATAGACAGGGCAGGCAGAGAAAAAGTGCACATGTGCAAACCAAGTACATGCCTATAGTTCCCTGGCATAGAACTGTGCAAGGAACACTTAGTACAGACAGGAACTGAGTGACAACACACCTGTATGATCAAAGGGGCCACGCAGAAGTAACCCATGGGCGTGCCTCCCTGGGACAAACATGTATGAGGCACATGGTGCATGGCAGAGACAGCCAGGTGGAACCAAAGGCTGAGAAACCATGTGTGAAAACATCCTAGATGGTGCTGTAGACTAGTTAAGGATTGGTATGCAGACAAGCACATACAACGACCAGAGACCTGGGAGAACTCTCCCGTACCCAGGATCCATCTATGAGTAAACTTGTGGGAGGACCATGGAGCGACAAATAACGGCAAAAACCCTGGTTGGCATCAGAGACACACTTTGCGGGCCAGCAAGTGACATGACCCGGTCTGGAGACTGTTGGGGGCTTGTCCTGACCCCCAGCGATACCCGTAAGCCCCCCAGCGCGCACAGACCACACTCACAAGTCTGTGCTGCTCGGGCTTCCCGGTCACACTGCCGCGGCCGGGAACGCCCCTTTTATTTATACTGCACGCGGCGGCGTGCAACATCACGCCGCCGCGTGTGCGTCCCTTCAAGGGGCAGCCCCACACTCCTCCTTTTTCGGGAGGACAACAAGAAATAATTTACCAATACACACTGCAAATCAAAACTCTAATAACACAACACTTCAACAACAGTTTCCCCACACACCCCTTTATTAACATCTACCCGGGTCCCCTTACTCAACATTCCCTGAACTCAGGTCGATCAGACAAATGTCCCAGCACGTAATCGCTGAGGTTAGCGGGTTTCCCTCGCCCAGCCCTATGGGGGTACCTCCCTCTTACCTCTGGCACGGGTAGTCCATCCGCAGGCATTCCCCAGACAGAGGACTCAGGTGGGCCGGAGGGGCCTCCTCTGTCGTCAGGCACCTCCAGTAAATCCGGTTCCGTGGGGGTCAGTTCTCGGGTCTCGTAGCTTCTTGAAGACGCTCACATTCTGGGTGGTGATGGCAGACCTTCCGTCAGAGGCAGTCACCATGGACCCCTTGACGGCCACAACGTCCAGCGGCTCCGGCACGTATGGAAGGGAGAGCTTTCCATGGGGGTGTCTGTTGCGGATGAGGACCTCGGCACCTGGCTCCAGCCGCTGCGGGCGGAGCCCCCTTCTCATGTTTTCCTGCTCAATCCTCAATCACCTCTACCTGTTGGCTGTCAATCACCCTCGGCTCCTTCTCCCAGACCTCGGGCAGCAAACCCCGCGGGCAACGCTTGAATAGAGCCTCGACCGGGGCCACCCCCGTGGACGCATGCGGGGTGGTACGGTACACCCGCAGAAACTGATAGAGAGCTCTCTGGAGGGACTGTCCCTGGCCTTGGGCAAACCTGAAGGTCTTGTTCAGTGTCCTCATTAGCCTTTCGGCTTCTCCATTTGCCCTGGGCCACAAAGGGGTTATCTTCTGGTGCTGTACCCCACATCTCTCCATCCGTTCCGAGAACCGTTCGCTCTGGAATGGCGCCCCGTTGTCAGAGCACAAAGTGTGGGGGAACCCATGGGCCGCGAACACCTTCTCCACGGCCACCACCATGTGTTCGAAGGCCAGGGTCACGTCCCTCGAGGCATTGCCTCAATGGCAGGTTCTCGCTGCAGGGGAGATGCGGCCTGACACCAGACACAGGCCGCCACAAAGTCATCCACCTTCCGCTCTAGTTCAGGGAACCAAACCTTCAGCCGTAGCCTGGCCTTGGTCTTTGCAGCGCCCTGGTGTCCATGGTGGGCAAGGGTGATCACGTCCTTCACCTTGGACTGAGGGACCACTATCCAGTCACCTCTGAGCAGCAGGCCGGATGCCGAGAATGATAGTTCTTCCCTGACCTTCCACAGCTGCTCCAGTTCCATCCTGGCCTCCTAAGTACACCCCGCCAGGGATTCCAGCACCGACTTCCAGGAGCCCTGCTGCATGGAGTGTCTCAGGATTTGGAAGCACTCATCTCCGGCTGCAGCTGCTTCAAGCTCCCCCAGGGGCATTGCGTTGGGCGTGGCCGCCTCCACCACCATTCGGACGTGATCATCAGCCTCCTCAGCACATGTGTCATATTCTACTCCCCCATGTGCTCCCGGGTGCCGGGAGAGGTAGCCCGCTGCGTTGTTCGCCCCCGGCCGATACACCAATGTGACCCTGTATTCGTCGGTGGCTTGGATGATGACCCTACCAGAATGGGAAGCAGGGGTTTATGGTCCGTCACGGCCGTCACCGGGTGCTCCAGGACATAGAGCCTGAAATGCCTGCAGCACCAGAGCACTGCCAGCACCTCGCACTCAATCTGCGAATACCTCTGCTCTGTCTCAGACAGCGCCTTGCTGGCGTAGGCCACTGGGCGGACACCCCCGTCACGATCTATCTGAGTCAGCACGGTGCCCAGGCCAAATGGGCTGGCATCCACGATGACCTCTGATGGTAGGGCCGGGTCGAAAAACGCCATGGTATCCTCAGCCGCCAGCGCACCCTTGATGTCCTCGAACGCCGCCTGCTCAAGCGGGCCCCAGTGCCAGGTGGATTCTTTCTTCGGCAGGGCCCTTAGGGGTTCAGATCTGGAGGCGAGATTTTGAATAAACCGTCCACAGTAAGTGACCATGCTGAGGAAGCTCCTCACATCGGACACCGACTCGGGTGGCTGTGCCTTTTTGATGTCCTGGACCTTCTTGGGATACAGCGACACACCCCCCTCCTTGAAGACAAAGCCGAAGACATTTTTCCCTGTGAAGGGTGAGGTCAAGTGACTGCAGTCTCTCGAAGGTCTTTGCCAGCCTCTGCAGATGGTCCACCTCAGTCCTAGCCAACACCAAGATATCATCACTAATGTTCAGAACGCCCTCTAGGTCTGCGAGGGCGCCTCAGATGATATTTTGAAAGACCTCTGCTGCCGAGGACACTCCAAAACTAAGTCTTTTGTAGCGGTAGAGTCCCCGGTGGGTGGTGAACGTAGTGATGTACCTTGATTCTGGGTGGAGGACCACCTGATGGTAGCCCGCCCAGAGGTCCAGCTTGAAAAAGAAGCGAGCACCCTGCACCTCCGCAATGATGTCATCAATGGTTGCGGTAAAGTGCCTCTCCCTTTTGATGGCTTTGTTCGGCAGCCTCATATCAACACAAATGCGGACAGAGTCAGGTTGCTTGGGTTTCCTTGCCACGACAATCGGGGACACCCACAGGGTCGGGCCCTCCACCTTCTCGATTATGTTGAGGTTAACAAGGTTGTCGAGCTCCTTGTCCACCTGCTCACGAAGGTGAAATGGTACCCTGCGATGTTTTAGGGCAATGGGCTGCACGGATTCATCAATATGTAACCTCAAGGGGTCACTGGCCATCTGTCCAATTCCATTAAAAAGGGCGGCATACTTGTCAAGTAGGTCGTTAATGTCCTCCAGGTACACTGAGTAAGCAAAACTGACAATGCCGAGAGCCTCGGCTGAGGCACAGCTCAACAGAGTGTTCGTGCTTACTGGCGTTACGTAGAACCGGGCAGTGATCTGCGAGCCATCATGCTCCACCTTCGCCATGAAGGCACCATCCAGCGGGATCGGTTCCAGCCCCCCAAATGCAAAGATGCAAGCTTTCGGTGTGACTAGCTTGGGGGGCGCGTCCATGGCATCATAATGCCCACGGGCCATCACATTGACTGACGCACCCGTGTCTACCAGGACCGGGACTGGCGACTGATTGACCTCCACCACACACCTCGGCTGTCTCCTGCTCTTCCCTCTCAGGACTCCCACACTGGAGACGAAGAAAATGTTCTCTTCCTCCTCTTCGTCTGCCTCCTCCACCTGGGCATCCTCCTCGCTCTGGTCCACCTGGGCAACATTCGGTGGGCGGTTCTGGCGCAGGAACCCGGACCGGAGCAGGCCGGACCTCTAGGCACCATCACGGGCAGGGCTGCCTTGCACACCCGAGAAAAATGATCGGGCAGCCCACACCTACCACATGTCCTTCCCGCCGCCGGGCACTCATTCGGGTGGGGAAGATCACTTCTGGCAAGATTCGCCAGCTCTTCCAGCTCTGTCACGGTATCCTGTACCAGGTCTTCTGGTGCCTTTTCCACCTCGCCATGTGGCACACAACTCCTCAGTCTTGACTGAGGGGGACCCAGCCTCCATCCTAGCTGCCCGAGCCTCAGACACCTCATGGCACCGCCCCAGCTCAAGGATGCGGGGCAGTCTGGTGCCTGGCTCTCTTAGGACTTGTCTTCTGAGTTTGCCCGAGGAGCACGCCTGGATCAGCATAGTTCTTATCATGTCCTCTGCATCGCCCCACGCACATGCCAATGACAGGCGCCGAAGGCGTCCATAAAAGGTGTCCAACGTTTCATCCTCTTTTTGCCTTGCAGACAGCATTATGAATCTTTCATAGTCCGAGTTGGCAAGGGGCAAAAAATGAGCCTGGAGTGCAGTCTTTGCCACAGCATAGGAGCCATCCCCTGGTGTAAGCGACTCAAATATCTCCTGGACCAAAGGTCCTGCCGAATACAGCATGGTTGCCAGCCTGCTGTCATCATCCGTCACCTGTGCGGCCCTAACATATCGAGGCGGTCAACCCACCTCTTCCATCTGGGCCCAATGCTGGACGGCGGGCCCGATACGTCAAACTCAGGGATGGGCTGCAGGGCCGCATTGGCTTGTGCTTGGGCCATGACGGGAAGTCCTGGCTGGGCAACCGGCTGCACTACTGGCGACGCCTGAGGCAATGGAGCCTGACCTCCTACTACAACTTGAGGGGGTTGCTGTTGAGCTGCTGCTTGTGGCGGCGCCTGAGGCAATGGAGCCTGACCCCCCACTGGAGCTGGAGGGGGTTGCTGTCGAGCTGCTGCCTGTCCGTCGTCCTGCGGAGGCTGCTGAACTGCTGGCAGCCCACCGTCTTGATCACCAGCCCCACTCATGGGCTTGAGTGCACAGGCACCCCCAGCGTAGAACTTGGGGGCCGGAACTCAACTCCCACCACCACAGCACAGTTCTGGTGCACACCCAGGCAAAATGAATGGCCAACCTGGGGGCGAAGATGATGATGGCAAAGTGTCCTCCTGCCCATACTGCCTCATGCGCAGACACAGCAGCTGGACATGATGAAGAACAGGAAGATGAGAAAAATGGAAGGTCCACAGCTGCAGCAGTCTTCACTGATGATGAAGAGGATGAAGAAGACAAACTCTCCTGCCTGATGATGAAGGGGATGAAGAAGTAATCAAAACCCCAGCTGCAGCAGCACCTTGAGGGCACAGATGTTCCAAAAATTGAGTAAGGAAAGAGATTTGGGCTATGCAGGCCCAGCCATTGGAGCCCTCCTCCTTGCTGGCACTTGACGTAGGAGACCCAAAATTTAAAAATAAATCAAAAATCGGGCATGGGCATGCAGGTATGTCTGCTAGCAGTGTGTCTAAAAATTAGGCCTGGATGCCAATCACCGCCCAAACCGGAGCTCAGTGAAGTTCCACGGCCCGAAATTCAAAATGGCCGCCAGCCGCGTGGGTGATGCACGGCCTACGGCACAAAACGAAATGCCATCAAGATTCCGCTTCAGGGAAAAAAATTGAAGATTCCGTCACCACCGGGCCCAGGCATCATCCCCCACTCGTCGCCACTGTTGGGGTTTGTCCTGACCCCCAGCACGCACAGACCACACTCACACGTCTGTGCTGCTTGGGCTTCCCGGTCGCACTGCCGTGGCCGGGAACGCCCCTTTTAATTATACTGCACGCAGCAGCGTGCAACGTCATACAGCTACGTGCGCGTCCCTTCAAGGGGCAGCGCCACAGAGACCATGTGTATCTATGGACCACATGAGTTAGTACCACATGCATGGGTCAGGGGGCCATAGCATTTCTGGCTATCTTGATTGAAGTGGGTTTGTATTTATGGATGTAGTGTGAAAAGAAATCAGTCAGCCCGTTCGTCCACGAGTCATCCGGTGATAACGTTTCCTTTCCAGGCACATGCTCAGTTCACAATGCTCAGGCAACCTGAGAGCATTATATGAATTTTCAGCAATCCTGAATTTTTGGACACACAGATAACATAAACACTATTCAACAATTCATATTTCTAAAAAAAAAGTGTTCAGATAACGTGGAAGAAAAGGAAAAGGAAAAAAGGAAGAGGAAAGAAAAATAGATTTAAGAATTTTTATATATAAAGTGGAATGCATGTATGTGTGTATGTTTGTCCGGCTATACAAACCCACACTGTTGAACCCACTTCTACCAAATTTTGCATGGATTCCTCATTTGTCTGGGGCAAGATTGTAGTCTATGATGGGATGCAAAATATTCACTCCGTAGACACCCTCATTTACTGATGCTCACCCTTATTTATTGCACTAGATACTAGTAGGATGCAACATTTTGAAAAGTGTTTAAAGCAAAATGTTCGATATGTTGCTTATTCCTTTGAAATGTATTACTACTGTATACAGTTTGAAAGTGTTTATTAAAGCATTTTTAAAGTTAATAAAAAAATGTAAAATGTTTTTTATCGTGCCACTCCAAATATGGGAAATAGAAAGGTTACAGTTTACTTAAGTTCATTCACGAGAAGAGAGCACAATCAATCAATATTTCTTGGGCATTTTCTCAAATGTGCTGAAGCCACTGAGTGCCTGAAACATGCCGCACAAAAATCAAACATCACTTGGAAAAGGTCCATCTGATGCAAAGCGAAAATCAATATCAAGGGGTTCTGAAACACAACAAACAGCAGCACGACTTGCCGACCAGAGAACAAGAGCAACTTTCTCCGGGGCATATGAAATGCCAGAGCAAACTGAAGCAACACTTGCCAACAAGAGGACGAGAGCAACAACCTCCAGGGCACATGAGACACCACTCGATCAGGACGCGGCCAGCGCCGGGTATCCCAGCTAGTATGTTTTAAACAACACTTAATTATCCTATAGCAAGGGTCTGCAACCTCACCATGTATATTGTAGTACGATTCCCATGATTCCTCACTAGTGACTATGCTGGTTAAGGCAATGGGAGTTGGTGAGTGCATTTCTTTTGCCCTGGACCAATGTTTTCAGTTTGTTGTTTTCAATGTGTACCATTTGGATTTGAGGTCTCAAAGCCTTCTCCTGTGTGTTTTCTCTAGGCTTGTTGTGACATTCTCCAGTTTCTCTGGCTTTTGAGGCTAATTGTGTTTTTGCAGTGTTGTTCCTGTTTATAGGTGGGGTGTTTTGAATAACAGATTTGTTAACCTGCCCCTTTTCTGCTACAGGCCCTTTGCAGATGTGTGTATTTCTCCCCGCCACGCGCCTAGTGGTTGTCAGGGTTGTCTCTATAATCTGGTTTCTTTTCATCAATGATCTCCCAGACATCAAGCCTCTCACTTTTTTCTTGCTACATCTTGTGCCACCTTTTCAGGGAAAGGGATCAACAAAGAAAATGCACTGATCCCATGGCAATCGTAAAAATATCTAAAAAGGCTGAAGGTGGGGAAGGGAAGGTCGTGTTACCACTTTGCCATATCGCTTATGTTTTAATGATGGTCTATTGATATATTTAAAGCCATTATTTGTTTAGTTCAAAGAGCTAGACTTTGTTGACTAAAAATGTTTCCGCCTAGGCACAATTGTGTGTTTGGTGGTTTTCTTCAGGTTGACAGGCGCTTTAACTCTATGCAATGTCTTGTCATTCATTAAAATAGACCATGCATATCAAACTTCTCCATGGTGTTAATTTTTGCCCATTGAAAGCAGCACATGCCTTTGCCTAAGAACTACTTTATATTCTTAGATACCATGCAATTGTACAAAGCACACCAAGAACATTTCAGTAAAAACTCGTTTCTGAAACTCATCACTTATTTGCTTGATATCTAAATCTGTGTTGCTCTTTAGTCATTAAAGCAATATATATGTATTTTAAAGGTTGATGGCTTCTCCGACAATCACAACGTGGCTCTTTTTGCAGCAGCTCCCATTATGCTGTCCTCCTCACGCGCCTCTTGTTGGGAGGCTGGGCCTTCGGCTATGACATGTAATATAACAGGATCTTCAATGGCGTGACCTCTGCAATTTGGGTATCCTAGGTGTGCGGTTACATTCCCAAACTTCTCCAACTCTTCTAAACAGGAAGTTTCACCGTGTCAAAACAGGAAGTCCAAACTTACCACATAGAAAGTTCCGGAATATGTGCTGAGGGCTTCTCAGAGAGCATGTGTGTGTTTTACCCCTTGGTCAAAGGAAGCCCAAGGAGTGACGCTGATCATAATCAAAGGATTCGGAGTGAGATCCTCCTCTGAGCCTAGATCTTAGCTTGTTATGTCTTGAGTCCAGACCCACTGTTGCATGGTAGCACTCACCCTTTGTGTTTTCTCCTGACAGGCAGCATTGATTTCAGCTACAGATGTAAGCCCTGCTCCAACGGTACCTATTCCGACAAAGAGAACGGCTTCTGCCGCGTGTGGTCCAAGTAAGTGGATACTGCATTACCTCTAAATCTGTGGATGGGTGGGGGAGGGATGACAAGGAGAGTGTGCATTAAGGTTTCCACCCCATGCAGGAGCTAGTAGATAGAAGCTGGTCGGGTAACTGTTGGGGTAATTTATGTAAAAATAAGGGGAATTTCAAGGAGCTCTCTGATTGTGATATTTTGGAATTGGGTCATTATACCGAGGCAAGTTTACACAGAGAAATGTATGCGGGTAAAAAGCTGTAGGTTAGCGGATAGGCACAACCACAAAGCCAGAGACTTGGCGGGCGTAGGGTTCAGGGTGATGGGGTAGGAGGGAAGTGGAAGAGGTGTGTAGTGAGCCCCGCGACAAGGCATACAAAATGTGGGGAGAGCAGCAGGCAGTGGGAAAACAGTAGTGCTAGCATGTGACGTGAACAGAAAGGAGCTTGGGAACGCACTGAGCGGGGGCGAGGTGCATGCAGGGGACCAGGAAGTGGATTCTGGGCGGGGAAGGGCAGAGCAGTAAGGCAGAAGTCCTGGGAGCAGGAACATTGTTCGCAGTGTCAGGAATGGCAGAAGTCCTGGGAGTGGGTACAATGTTCGCAGTCAGTATCAGAAATAGAAGGAAGAAATTCCTCGAACCCTAATCCACACATACATTTGATGTTGATTGAATTGCAATTTCATGCTGATTGCTTGTGAATTCATGTTGGTTGTCTGGTAATTGCATGTGAGTTTCATGCCTATTGCCAAAGCTGTTCCATGATCTTACAGTGGATATTTACCGCTGGCTCTGTGAAAATTACTTTTTTATATATTCACTTGGATTCGAGGGCAGTCCTAACCTGGAAAACTAAGAGTCGAGTGCACATCATGGACCAACACTACTAAGAACGTGCAATTCCATTGTAGTCACCTGCTATCACTAAGTTTTTAATCATTGAGAGAGACGTATCAAATGTTCCAAATATTTAAGTGTCATTTCTTCACATTTTCTCGATGGTCTCCGATGGTTTTGTTACCCAGCTATAGGGGCCAGTTGCAGGCTTTAATTTGATGAATGTTCTCAGATCAAGGGCATATATAAAGTGCCCCTCCTCTGGAATGTCATGTTGGGCTAAGCTGTTATCTGGAATTCCCTATCGCGTGGTCTCCCACATGTTAGTTCAGCTTTTGGAATGCTTTTGGTCTCTAAAGTTCTCAACCTCTCTGACTCTGGCGCAGGGATGTCTCAATCTTTGACCATGCACCTGCCATCATTTTGTGCAGTCTCTTAGCTGGTGCTGCTCTCTCTTGGTGTCTGTTCTTATATCAGCTTTCCAGCGGGATCCCTTTTCTGATTGGCTTGCGGTCAGTTCGTCATATTTTCTGGACTGAGCCTTAGATTCTGCTACACACCTTTTCCAGAAAAGAGACACTACTTCACCCCTGCCAGTCAGATGTCTTTCCCTTCCACGAGACTGCAATCATTAGTTATATTTGTTAATTGATAGGTATATCTCTCAGATGTACACTATTACCATTAAAAAAAAACTGCAAACATTTCCATATGTCTGGATGGATAGCTCACGAGTTAAGCACTGGTCTCTGACATGATAGTCTGCACATCGCAAGTTTGAATCCTCTGGCAAGTTTGATTTAGCTTTCATCCTTCTTAGGTCGATAAATCAAGTAGGATTCAAATGGGACAATAATAATAGCTATTATTTAAGCATTTCAAAGCTGGAGGAGTCTGACATGAAGCACTATATCCTGTTTTTTATTAGATTTTACACACTTCACGGCCCTGTTAGAGGAGTGACGGAGCCCAACCGCTCGCACTCGATCACGGTACCTGAGTGCGGGCAGGCCGCCTCCCTGCTCCTCCTTACCTTACAACTGTGGCAGGGGGGCCAAGGAAGATTCCGATGCAACGAGTACGCCGGCTGACTTGAGGCGTGATGCCGGGAGGTTGCGGAACACCATAGAGGCCAGGCTGTGGCGGTGGGTGGGGCCCCACGACAGGTGACGGAGGAGGCGGTGGCAGAACAACACTGTTGGATGCGGCAGCCAGCATTACAGCGGCTGCCGCAGAGGAAGGGGAGCTGCTGGGTGCTTTGCAAGCCATCGTAGCAGCCTAGAGCAGGGCTCTAGCAGACAGCATCTGCTGGAGCCTGTGCACAACAACACCACCACTAAACCACCAGGAAAGTTTTATTAGTAAACAAAGACCTTCACTGTGGTCTTCCCCCACTAAACCACCAGGGAAATATTGTATAATGAAGGTCTACAAGAAGGCCTGGAACAGTATTTGCCTAAGGGTCCTACATGACCCCTGTAACATGCGGCAAAACATCCTGTAGAAGATGGTGGGGCTTAGAAGCCCATTCAAGCCTCCTAAAGCCCTCCCCTGTCACACACCCTGGAAGGCAGGTACGTCATTGGCTGGGTAAGTTAGCCAATCAGGGGAGAGGGTGGGATATTTAAGGGTAAGCTTGTGAAGGTCTAAGGTGGGTTAGTTGGGTGAGGACAGGAGGTGTGTAAGGCCGTTTCGAGAGACCAGAGGAGGCAAGAGGGAAAGGAGTGCAGAGGCTATTGGTGAGAGGTGGTCTAGGGAGTGTTTGTTTGTGAGAGAAAGGAGCGAGCGAACTTGAGGTAGGATAGGAGAAGAGAGAAGGCAGTGATAGTTGGGAGTGGGAGTAGTGGTATTGAGAGTAGGAGTTAGAGGGAGAGGTAGTAAGTAGTAGTATTGGTAGTAGCAGCTGTAAAGAGAAAGACTAGAGGGGGAAGAGTTAGTAGAGTCGTGTTGGTAGTAACCAAGCGGTAGTAGCAGTAGAGTTGGAGCAGTAGTAGCAATAGGTAATAGTAGTAGAAAGGCAAAAGTCGTGGAATAAGGAGGGGTGTTAAGAACGCAGATATGGTAGTAGCAGCGGCAGAAAAGTAGAGGCAAGGATGTAACATAGGAGGAAGGAGACAGGATAAGGTAACATCAGAGGTCGTAGGAGGCAGAGACAGTAGGGAGTGGAGGAATTGATAGGCAGGAAGAAACGTCATGTCGAAGGGTGGAGGTCGGAAGGTGGAGAGTCAGATCAAAGGGACAGTAGTACAGTAGGAGGAGAATGTCTTGGGTCCCAGTGTAGGGAAAGGTCAGATGAGACTGGCCCTCATTACGACCCTGGCGGAGATCGTGGTGCAATATGCACCATGGAGCACGGCGGAAAGCTGCCGATACCGCCATGGGGGTTGGCGGATTTACCGCCCCATGCCGACCTTGGCGGGGCGGTAAATCCCCATTCCCCATTTTACCCTTCCCCATTCCCATTTTTGCCCCATAGGGTATAATGGGAGTGGGGAAGGCGTTAATTACGCCACCGTAAAATACGGTGGCGTAATTAACAACAAGGTCCCGTAGCGCCATGGATTTCTCCGCCTGGAAAAACCAGGCGGAAAACGGCTCCATGGCGCTACGGGAACTCGTAGTAGGGCGGACGGGTCCGCCGCGAATACCGCTGGCGTAAACCCACTCCGCCAGGGTCGTAATGAGGGCCACTGTGTGTGCAAGGAGAGCAAGTGACGATGTGTGGAAGGAGGCACCATCCCTAACTCCCTAAGAACACTAAGCGGGCTAGGTCAGGGAAAACCTATAAGGCCCCTATGGAGCCAGGGGGCCATTGTATAAGGGGAAAGATGACCATTGGTCCCAGTCAGAATATCGGATAGACAGTTTGCACTGTTCAGTAGAACTAACATCCATTAGGGACGCCTGGGTTAGGGAGGCGGTGTTAAGGGCGGGGAAGTGGAGAGAGCGAGGAACGGCCCTAGAGCCAACCGTCCCAAGAGTCCAATAGACACTAAAGATCCCTTTTTGTGACCTAACCCTCACTCTGTTGTAAAATGGCAATAAACGTCCTTGGAATTTTACCTAGGAGTGATCATGGTTATTTGTGGTGGGCAGTCCATCACACATAAAATTCAGTCACCTGATCTTCTTGTTGGCAATTTAGGGAGTTATTCATGCTCTTTATTTGGCTTCAAATTATAACAAACCTGTTTTCCAGCTGTTTTGCCCAGAGCAAGTATATAGCTTGCCTCTCTCCTTGTGTGATGTGGTTGGAGGCTCTACCATGAAAACCAGAGTTGTGTAACATCCCATCCCATCTCAGGCCCCGAATGAGATGGTGTAATTGTATTGCACAGGGCCAGCGGTTGCTCAGGAAGCGCCCCAAGAGAAACAAAATGTGGCACCCTCCAGCAGAAAAACCCACACCCATGTGCACAACACTTTATGGCAACATGACAGTCATGATTCTTCCGGCTTTGCTTTGCAGTGCTGCATGTTCCACGGCAACCTTGTTAAACATCACAAGAGGCATTTGTAAAATTAATAACAAAACTGCCAAGGTTTTCTCAAAAGTAGTTTTCGGGGTCACTTTGTAAGACCCAGAATGTTAAAAGCAAACGGTAAAACCAAGCATACGCTATTAGGAAACCGCTTTGATTGCCCCTAGTTTTACAAAAGCATGAGATTTTCTTGCTGGTGTTAAACCAATGGATCCCTGTGTAATCCTCCTGCATTTAGCACCTGCGAAAAGCAGACAGATCCCATAGAAATCCATTGTAAATTATGTCTGCATATTGTCATGTGCAAAGGTTTATAAAATGGACAGTAAAATGACTTTGCCTCTTTTTTACTCTTTCATTGAGCACTCAGTTTTGTAAAAGATGAATATGTGCACTTTTTTCACAAAATCAGTAGCATAATAAACATTTTTTACAGTTATCTGCCGAGATTGTGTAGACACCAAGGCCTTTTCCAGAGATCAAACTTCCTAAATTGAAAAATAGTAAAGTTAAAAGGTTAGGGTTAACCAGTGCCCATCTTGACTACTGTAATAGTCAATTGTTGGGCATCCCTTCCAAACAACTTCAGCGACTTCAGAGAGCCCATAATGCGGCTGTCAAATTAATATTTGGATTAAATAAATCCACTCATGTATCTCCATACCATCGAGAGCTACACTGGCTTCCGATTGCCGACCGCATTAAATTCAAGACAGCCTGCATTATTTTTAAATGTATAAATGGTATTGCCCCTCTGTACCTAAGAGAGCTAATTCAGCCATATCACCCAATGAGACAACTACGCTCTAGCGACAGTCACCTCCTGATAATTCCTCATTTAGTTTATACATCACAAGGTGACAGAAGATTCTCTGTCTTTGGTCCCAGATTGTGGAACTCTCTACCTTTACAACTTAGTACCATGAGTTCTCTCCTGCAATTCCGCCGAGCACTGAAAACTTTTCTCTTCAGGTAGATAGCCCCGCTTTTGGTGGGGCCTCGTTTTGCGCTTCTGCCTTTGCTGCTGTCATTCGGCGCCAAAATACGATTAAGTTTGTCATGCGCGCGTTACAAATACAAAATAATCAAATAAAAATCCAATCAAATCAGGGCTCATCTCAAAAGGGAATGTTGCTGTTCCCTGCATAGGATGTATAGACAGATAACGTTGGTGTACTCCACAAATATGGTACATATATGGTTCTTTTTCCCTTATTCCATCTACAAATAAGTCGTTTCTCTCAAGCAATCACAGTTATAACATGAGGAAAATCTATACTATTCCGTCAAATGTTAGTTAATCTGTTTTATTCCCTTTAAAGTCACCACATGTAAGGCACTGAATAGCTTCTGCAGATTGTGTCATCATCAGCGAAGTGTGTCATCAAAAGCCTCAGTAATGCCTTCTAATGCCAGTTAAAACCTCGGGTGCCTCGTAGTCACAATAGAAAGCACAGCCTTACGCATCCTGGTGTTGCCCACATATGCCAAGTGATGTCTCCAATGCCAAGGTAACCCCTTTCAATGTCAGTGAATGCCTAATATGCATGCTATAATCACCATATCAGAAGTACAGTGTCACATGTCCAAATGCTGAGATATAATGCTTAAAGCAGGCAGCACTGCCTTAGACATGTCACCCAATGACATTAAATGCCTCAACTGCATTGTATAATCACCATATGCAGAGCACTGCTTGGCAAGTACAATTGTTGCTATCATAGGCCAAGTGCATTCTCAAATACCTCAGTAATGTCATCCAGAACCAGCTAATGCCTGTTTCATGGTATAGTCACCATATGTGCTGTGCTACGTCACAGGTTGTGGTGCTACCTCAACTACATACTCACACTTAACTTGAAGTGGAATGGGGCAACCCATTTGGACCCTTTCCAAATAAACGCAAGCACTGCGGTAAACATCTTGCTTCTGAACATAATAAAATCAAACATCAAGTCGGGCGCACCAAAAGTCTTCTTAGCTTTCGTCGACCTGTCACAGGCGTTCGACAAAGTAGACCGTTCAAAACTTTGGTCCAAACTAAAAACCTGGGACTGTCCTTCTTCAATCCTAGAGCCAGTCATAGCCTTACATACGAACACAAAGTTGTGTGTCCGCTTAAATTGACAAGGCTTATTGTCGGACGAAATATACTGTGAACGAGGAGTGAAACAAGGTTGCCCTCTAGCGCCAGCACTCTTTATCGCCTTCTTGAGAGATTATAAAAATTTCGAAGCTCAGATAAGATCTTTCCACCCAAAAATTGGTAAAACTTCCGTCTCGCGCATCTTGTACACTGACGACTTGATTTTATTACACCAAACCCAAATCGGTCTACAGCGTCAACTTACTAATCTTGCACGAAGACAACAATTTGAAAATCAACAAAACAAAAACCAAAATTTTGGTTCTGGAAAAGTCTCAGCAAAAAAAAAAAAGAACAACAAAGGTCACCTGAACTGGTCTTTGGACAACTTCAAAATCGAAGTTGTGACACACTTTAAATATCTGGGAGTGTTGATTGATGGATCCGCAAAGGAGATCAAAATGCAGAAGACCCTTTGGGAAAATGTGAGACATCCCACTGCGCAAACAAGAGTCATCGATAATAAATTTGGAAGATTTTCTCTGCTCCCAGCAATCCAGTTCTACAAGACCAAAGTTGTACCTTCCCTTATATACAGAATGGATGCTACGCTGAACATGCCCACCTCGTTATAGCTAAAATTCGGAAGGCTTCTTATGGAAAGTCAGTTTTGTGTGTGCTCAAGTCCACTTCGATGGCAGCAATCAGGCGTGAGCTGGGTCTCCTGTCTTTGGCAGAAACGGTGGAGCAGAGCACCATGCAGTTATTCAGGAAAACTCTGTTACCTGAAAGTCTGCCAGTCTTTCATTTGATCGCCGAAGAAATCAAAAGTGGTAAGTGCAAAGCGCTCAACGCATGGGTGGCGACACAAAAAAGCAAGTTGAGCGAGGTAGCGTGCACCGAAGAAGACCTGAAACTCAACCTGCAAAGAGTAAAATTTGACATGGAAAACCAAGACTGGATTGTTTACAAACGAGAAAGCAAAAGCCAACATATTGTTAAACCATCTCCCTTCAACTTTCAACAAAGTGAAAACCCCACTGAATTATTGTGTCAAATTTCCAGACAAATAATTGAGGAAAACCTTTATGAGGGCTCAGTTGAACTTGCTAATGACACACAAAATGTTGGCTATTAGATCCTCTATTGGCCTAAACAAATGTTGTTTGTGCAAGATCCCCGATGAACCTGAAACCTTAAGACACCTTGCGATGACGTGTCCGAAAATGAGACAAGAAAGAGTTGCATACTCACAGCTCTTTGCAGGTTTGTTCGTCATCGAAGAAGACGTATGGTGTAACCGCTTGATTGTGGGCGACCTTGCTGGAACTATGTGGCTAATGTTCTGTCTCCTGCATTTTCTCTCTCCTTCTTTTTCTGTTACATAGATTTGAATATTCTTTTTCCTTCTTTTTACGGTCCTTGTAAAAATATTACAAATAAATTAAAAAAAATAAATATATATATATATATATATATATATATATATATATATATGCATCATGTTATCATACCCTTGAGACTGCAGTCATATTTTATAACCTAAACATACATAATGTATCCAACAGTAACAAATACATGATGAAATCACTGGCTCAAATTTGGGAATGGCAATGTTCAGGATTAAACTACTATTCAACACTAAACAGAACACTAAACATTTATATAATTTCAACTTTCTATATTGTAAGTTTGCAGAAGTACAAGTCTTACACAATAGTGGCATGGTGATTGGCAAATACTTTTTTCAGGCAAAAATAAAGAGGAAACCTATCTTTGCCTAACTCTAAGAGGGCTTTGCCTGCCTCTAGTAAGGAACTAAGAGATCGGTCAGAATGTTCAAGTTAATAAAAAGAGTCCACCGTTGTGTAAAAATGCCTACTTCTATCCTCACACTTGCAACTAATAAGAAAGGCCACTGAATCTTCCTGGTCCAGAAGAATAACTCCCCTTCTTCTGCACAATGAGCCACAGTTCCAATCGTAGGGGGGATTTCGCCTGTGAGAATGACTCCCTTTTCCAGGTCTCACTTCCTTTCTGAGAAAATAAACAAAGTTCCAGTTTATGGTGCTGTAAGATTTCGGCTCCAATGCAAAAGAAAAAGTTCCAACTCAAACATCATTCCTTGTCTCTTCTCCAGGTATTTGGTACTCAATGTCCCAATGGTGCCATGGGAATGACTCCCACCCCCCACGCCCTGGGCCTTCTTCTGATTCGTTTCATGATACACAATCTTCGGGTAAGACACCAGGAGGTATTATTGCCTTCTCCTGAGGTCTCTTGGCTTTTCACTCCCCTGGGCTGAGAGGAATGACTCCCTTCCCCCAAGCCCTTCTCATAGTTCACAGTTCAACATTACCAGTGGGCACGTATTCCTGCGACCGCATGGCCATTCTGCTTGGCTTGCCTGGACGTTCGCTCTTCTGCTTCGCCGAATGGTCGTTCCACGTCGGACTAGGTTCTCCAGGCAGTGCCTCTCTCTCCTCCCTGGTTTCCCACTTCAGTTTTGAATGGGTCTTGTCCAATTAGCTTTTGGGAAAAACTAAACTATTCATTCAGATTCTCATGAGTGCTCTTAGCTGCTGCACTACTTTTTTTCGTCCCAGTTCTGATCTTTAGGTCTTCCAGTGAGTCAATGGGTCTCTCCTTGTCTCAGTCCTTACAGGATACATAGTAATTGAGGAGTCTACACTCTTCCTCATCCCAGTACTTCCTATATTGGTGGCTTGACAAAAGCATATGGGGAAAGTGTTGATGCAGGGAGGGTTGGAAGGTGTGTTAAGGTTAAGTGTGCTATGCGGATGCTATGTTCTCCCCAGGTCATCACTAATCCCATGGGGGGTTCCCTCCCCATGAGATCCACCCATTGAGTACCACCCCCAGGGGGCTGTGGGGTAGCAGCCTAGCCTCACATGCCTCATGGGAAGGGTCACCCCCTAGGGGAGAAGTGACAACATCGAGGGGAATCGTCACAATACACAGTAACCTTATATTTAAAAGCACAAATGTGTTTTCCCCACTGTCGAAAACATGTAAACAGAGTTATGGTTACTACCTTATAATAGTGAGTATATTGAGGTGAGCTCTCCCTCAGTCTCCTTCCTTACTTGATGCCTAATGCACGTGACACAGTCCGGTATTTGGCCCGACACTGTGGAGTTGTTCCATCCCAAATGTCTTTCACAGCCTTTGTGTGACTCCCATTAATTCAGGTGATATCCCATCCCAATTGTTTTTGTATTCCTTTTTTAGGCATAGCTGATGGCCAGCAAAAGACCCCAGAAATGGCTTGCATCTTCTCTGCATTTGACTTCTCCTACGCCCTTCCTGCTTCAGGGGAAAGAGCTTCTCTCATGGGGCTGTTTTTCTTTTTAGTTCTGTACGTGCCTAGGACGGATAAGGAAGCAGAGGCCAGGTTGGGCTCATCGAAATTCACTCCTCTTCCTGCGGGTTCTCTGCTCAGATGGGGAATGCCATCTACAAAGTTGGCGATGCAGAACATTTTCTTTCTCAAAGAGTTCCAGGAGAAGGTCACTGTGCGAGCCCCTGGAGGGTCTCACTGCTCCACCACTGTCACATTTCTTTTGGTCACACCAGCAGTGAGCAGGGAACCAGTGAGGAAACGTTCATCCTTGGTGGCACAGGGATGCCCTTGACTAATATTGGTCCATGGCATAAAAGCTTGCAAAATGGGCAACTGGCAGCCAGATCTCTATTGGTCTTCAATCTAGCATACACCCAGGTTTCCCACAGGTCCTTGTCCTTGCCTGCATGCCTGAGCCATCTGTGTGCATCTTCTTAGTCACTCCCTGCCAGGGAGCAGAGCTAGCAGTACATTTATTTTGTTGCCCAAGTGGCCCCAGTGAATTTTCGTTTGTTTTCCTATTGGTAAATGCAGGGCAGCGGCACTGTGTTGTACCATAGGGCTCCCTCTCATTCTAGTCTCCCCCAGCAAGGCTCACTGACTCAAGTTTCAGCTGCCATTTTGCTGTCCATCCAGTGTTCAAAGTACCCCTTATTTCAGATTGATCCAAATGTAGCCCTCTTTTGGTTCCTTCCAGTCACTTTAATGTAAAAGTGGCATCTGTCACAGAGTTCTACCTAAGACCACGAAGGACATCAGTACTGTACGTTATAGTTTAACATCTTTATTAGGAGGTTTGGCCACACAAATGGTAAACTCAAATACCAGTACAATCTTCCCCAAACGAAAGAAACATCAGAATGGTTCTCCTTAAATGGGACTGGCCTCTTTCCTTTTAGAAGCCATTCTCTTGTCAAATATATCTTTCCCAGGAAGTGTTGTCCTGGGCCTTCCCCACCTTTGCGGTAAAAGTACCAGTTCTCACTGTTAGAAGGGTGTTATCTAATCCCATCTGGCACTGGGGGCTCTAGGATAACCCAAACTCTTCTTCTTGGCCTGAACTCCAAGGTTGCTAACCCCATGTCTCACTCTGTTGTAAACTTTAATGAGCTAGTGGACTTATCCAAGGGGGTGAGTTTGAGAGGGGTCACTGGGGCCTGGCCTTGTGTGGGATTCCTCCTATTTTCTCTTCCTGCAACTATCTAGTCTCACAGAAACCTCCCTGAAACTGGTGTGCTCCTCCTCTCATCACCTGGTCCTGCCTGCTCTTACGTTGGTGCCGGTCCTTTTTTCCCACCTTTCTTCTTTCCTCACCATCTGATATTCTGGCATTGCTAGTCACCTCTATGGATTTCACCTCTAGTCTTTTCTGGTTTCACTATGTGCTGTGTTCAATTCTGATGCATCGTCTTGTTTGGGTGGTGCCTCCTTTATAGTGTTCTCTTCATAATCCCTTGATATCACACCACCGTACACCCTTATCTACCACATCTCCCTCATGGCATGCTTTCCTCCACCTCTGCATCATTCTATCCCTTTATTGTATCTCCTTTGTATCACTTCACCCTCTTATGCTATCACCTTCTCTTTCTCCTTGGGTATCACCACCTTTCTGACCATCTCCTCCCTCAACTCTCCTTTTGCTGATGTTACCCGCTTTTCTGACCCCCTTTTGTCATCACCCTTAGCTCTTAAAACCTCTGCTTTCCAACTATCACCCTCTGATTTTACCACCTCCTCCTTTACTGTCCCAACTCCCACCAATCCTTATGTTCACTTTCACCCTCTGTTACCAACCTCTCCTTAAGTCACGTAGCTCTCCCTAGCCCTATCTGCTCTCCACTGCTGCCACCTCTCCACTCTCCCCTTTCTCTTCAGCCTTTGCTTCTTCCACTGCTTTACAATCTCCAGCTGTCTCCTGCTCCTGAAACCTGCCTTGCCTGACTGGTCCTAGGTGATCTTATAGTGTCTTTCATCCTCCCCCTAGGTGGGTCTTTCAGTGAGGTCCAGCACCTTGGTCTTGTAAATGAGGCAGAGATTGGATTGGCTGTCATCCCTGAATGCACCCAAGTATGCACTGGGCTTGAGAGACTCAACCAAGCCTACAATTGGCACGTCCACCATTTTGATTCTTAATCCTATTCTCCTGAACCTCCCTTGTGCTCTTTGTGCTGCACAGAGCCTCTCAAAGTTTCCAGCATGTGATTTAAGAGCTGGAAACACATTCCTTGGAATACGTTTGTTCATGGGTCATTTGCGAAAAATAGCAACTTTGTATGCTCGGCATGTAAATCCTTTGGGGAACAATGCCTCTAAAATGTTTCTTGCCATGTTGAGCTCTCGGTATTCAGGAAGTAGCAAACTAGCAACTTTACATCCCTAGAACCACAGCATTCACCAAGGGTCCCACAAACCCCATGTGCCAATGGACTATTACTCTGCAAGAGTGGAGGGCTTAGTAGTGGTGTAAGCGCCTACAAAGCACCACACTACTAATAAACCAGCTGTGATCCTAATCATAAAGGTGAAACATTCACAGCCCGACATGTATACCGCCTTTGCCCTTTGCAGTAGGGCAAGCCAAGGGCAGGCTGTAGTCTTCAGGAGGGGTCTGAGCTACTACAGAAGCAAACCAAACAACGATAATACAGTGGTTCCAAAATGAACAACAGTCTAACCAAGGCTCTGTAAAAAGAGGATCTTAAATTAAAGCAACAGAAATACACATAACTAATACAAATACTACTGGCCCACCCCTGTAAGGGAAAACCATGCAGAGAAAGCAGACTTTGAAATAAAGGGGTACTCTGTGTTTGTAGATAGGGGTGTGCAACCAAAGGTTTCAGCAGCAAAATGCTAAAGTTCTTGAATATGGCTTTCAAAAGGTATAAAATGGGGTTTAAAAGTCAGTAGTGTCCTTTAAGATAGACAAGGAGAATAGAGCCACTTCAAATACCTTTAGTTCTTGTCTTTCAGGTTTTTCGGCATCGAAGCATGAGTCTGGGTGCTTTTGTTGATGAGCTTGTGTTGAGTCAAGAGCATCAGCAACAGGTTCCAATGATGTGATGATGTTTGGAAGGTCCATGTGTTAATATCCCCGCAAAAATATTGCTATACAAAAATATCACCACATTTTTGCTGCAATATTAAGGCATGGAACCTGCGGGGGACACCCCTGCAACCCATGCATTATTTTTAAAGGAGCGGGGTACACCCCCGCAACCCCCTCTCCCAAAAACCCCAAAATGTATCCCCCCCAAAAATATCACCTATGGCCGTTCCAGACGACCATACATACGGCAATATTTTTGGTGGGGATAATATGTAGTGATACCGTTTGGAATGTGGGTCTAATGTGCTGGAAATGGCAGGTGGTGCTGAGTCAGCAGTTTTGGAAGGCACCACAGCCTCCGATGTGTAGAAGCAGCGACTTGCCATTGTGGCAAGTGGGCTTGTCTGCCTCGACACGGCATTGTGGTATTTCAGCAGTGATGGCTTGGAGCTTGAAGAGGCTCAGAAGAAGGCAGGCGGTGTCAAGATGGGGATGCGACAAGAATCGGTGGGCCTTAGCTGCAGAGATGGCAGAGCGTCAGCGTTGGCGTTGGGTGAAACTCAGAGATGCAGGAGGCAGTCATAGTTCCAAAATGAAGATGCCTCAGCTAGTTCCCTAGCAGCAGCTTTGATGGCATTGAAGGTGCACAAACAGAAGTCGAGGAGGTTTTTAGATGCAGTGAGATGTAAGAGTTGATTTCTGGTTCTTTGACATCTGGGAGGCACAGTCCAGAGCCTCAGGGGCAGAGTGAACATTTTGTTATGCCCTTTCCAACCAAGAATGTTTGTAGAGAGTGTATACAGGGTTCTGTCAACTTCATGGAGGAGGGTCGTGGGTACCAGTGTCGCAATTGCCAGCTCGTCATTACAAATAGGCCATTTGGATAGTTAGATAGAAGAGATTTCTTCTTCCTTGGAGCTCCTGGTCTTCACCTCTGTGGCAGAACACTTTGGAGTAAACTGTACTCCCAATCAGGTTCCATTGAATCCTTTTACTAGCAATGCCCAAAGAGGAATTCCTAAATACATATACCAATCCTAAAGTTTGAAATTTTAAAATGATTTCATGTTTTAAAAAGAAATCGATCATTGCCTAATTTTCAGTAAAAATTATTTCTACAAATGTCATTACTGCAATACAAAGTTCATCTGATAGTTCTGATAGCACAGAGTACCAGATCCAATTTCAGGATGGAATACCAATTTTAACATGTATTTCCCAAAAATAGCTAAACAGAGATCTGAGAGGACCGTACATATTGTAAATAATTGTTTTAATGACTCATTGGGTGCCAAACAAAAATGGCATGTACGATTTTGCTTGTTAATCTTTAATCTTTTACCCAACACGTCATTGGTGGGGAAAAGATTGAGTTTTAGTCTAAGCAGAGTACCTTTTCTGGACACATGCTTCCTGAGGTATGATTGCAAGGTATTACAGGGTTTAATACCATATAAGAAATAGTCAGAGAACTTGTAATCCATCCACATTTGTCTGTTATGTATCCAGTAATTTTCAAAGATATTTTTTTCACTCTTAAAGGAGACTGTACTAATACTGACACGGATAAATCGCCATTTCTAAGAGCATTTAGACAGGACTCCATCCAATCAATTAAGATTTTACATGAGCGATTTGTCCATATTTCTTTTAAATTAGGAAATAAGGTATTTTCAGGTGGAATAAGAATAGTTCTTAATAGCTGCATTCTCTGCCGTCAAATTATCACATTTATGGAAATTAAACCCAAATCACGCCAAATTGCACTACTATGGTTGTGTCAGAACCCTTGTCCATACCCTGGATTCAAACTTAGACCATTCCATTCCCTCATCCCTCATCTCCGCACCATGGATTACTTTAGGTACAATCTGCTGATTTTACATTTTAATTACCGGGCTTAGTGAAAACGTCCATATTTTCTATCAAGAATACACAGCTGAGCTGCAGCTGTCAAGATGTCGGTTTTAAGTAAGACATTTAGATCACCTTTCGAGATTTTAGAATAAATAGAAACCACCAAATATCTAAAATTAGTCACTAATTTCAGTTTTTGATTAGTTATTTTCCAATTGTATGGTTTAGTTCACACTTTTGCCTTCGCATTATTCAAAATCAAGTTTTTTTACTCTGGGATATTCCAATCCAGATGTAGATTCTGAAAATAAGCGTTTACAGCCTTTAAAGATTGCTGCAGCCCAACTGACATTTAATCAAATAGGACAAAGTCGTCCACGTACAGCAGATAATGTATTACGACAGATCCCAATTTCAGAGGATGTGCCCCAACTCTTGTTAGACAATGACAGAAAAAAATTGTACATGTTAAAAAGAAACAGGGCCAAACCGTAACCCTGGCCTAGGCCCTGTTTACTGTAAATCCAGTCGGGGAATGAACCAGATTGATCTAACCTCACTTCAGCCCGGTATCTGTATGAAGAACCTGCAGCATCAGTGGTAAGGCCACTGCACTTCCCCAGACATGCATTTTACTCCACAGCCTAGATCTAATAGCAGAGTCAAATGCCTTACTAATTTCCAGGAATGGCAGGTAAAGATGCCTTTTAACCGCTGCTGCTTGTTTGGCCAAAAGCTGTATTATAAAACAATTGAGTGAAATGTTAGTGCTGTAATCTTAAAACCTTATTGCTACAAGTCAAGGGAGTCAGATTGTCTAGCCCAAACATTGAGTAATGATATGATATGGCATTTATAACACGCCTATACACAAGTGTTTCAAGGCGCGATGAGGCAAAGGAGGGGGAACAGAGGGAGGACAAAGACAATGATCTTACTAGGCCAGGTGACATTGGGATCGCGCAAATGCAGTGGAGGGGGAAGGGAAAAGTGCAGGGGGTATGGGAAGAAGGCAGTGCAATACATAGGATCAACAGTGAAGAATAAATAAAATAAATATAACAATAGGTAAAAGTGCAGCCAGTTTGTGGAAGGGCACGGGTAAGTGCAGACATCAAGTGTCAAGGGCTTGGGGGCTGTAGGGATACAGAAACAGCCCCCAAGTGCAGAGATTGCCCGGGAGGCAGTGCAGGTGTGCAGCTGGCAGAGGAGGGGACCTAGGCCCGAGATCAGAGGGTAGCCAGGTGATCAGTGCAGTTTCAGTCGGAAGTTCAGCAGGGGTGAGGAGGAGAGAAAGCAGAAGCAAAGAGGGAGGTCTTGAGGTGCTTCCGGAACCAGAGATGGTTCTCCTCAAATTTCAGGGAGGCAGGGAGGCTGTTCCAGAGGGAGGCCCCAGCAGAAGAAAGAGATCTGCCACCAACTTGTTGCTTGGAGAAGCGACTGACCCTGAGGGAGTTGGAGGTGGATGAGCGAAGAGCTTGAGAGAGAATATATTTAGGAATAGTAAGTTGGAGGTATTGAGGCCCCAGTCCCCAGATGGCCTTGTGGACAATGTAGAGGGTTTTGAACTTAATCCTTGTAGCCACTGGTAGCCAGTGCAGAGATTTCGGTCCCGGAGAAATACGATCCCTGGGCTTGAGGCCAAGGACAAGTCTTGCAGTCCTGTTCTGGATGAGTTGTAGAGGGTGGAGAGTAGAAGTAGGTAGATTTAGAAAGAGGCTGTTGCAGTAGTCCAGCCTAGAGAGAACCAGAACTCTGGAGACAGTGAGCATCTGGGGGAAGGAGAGGAAAGGAAGAATACCTCTGAGGAGGTGCAGCTGGTAGTGTATCTTCTTAGAGACTTCAGAGATGTGAGGAGAGAACGAGAGAGTGGAGTCGAAGATAACCACAAGGTTTTTAGCCTCAGAGGTGGAAGAAGGACGAGTGCCAAGAGAGACCTGCCAGAGAGTGACAGGAAAGGAGGGAGAAGGTGTGCCGATGAGGAGAATCTCAGTCTTACTGGCATTAAGGCAGTGACCATTGGCGGCACACCACTCCTGGATAGTGGACAGACAGTCAGAGATGAGAGAAGGAGAAGAGGTGGTGGAAGGGAGCCTGAAAATGAGCTGAGTGTCGTCCGCATAGCACTGATAATTGGGGCAGAGAGCGGCAATGCGGTGTGCAAGCAGTGCCAGGTATTGGTTGAACAGCCAGGGAGAGAAGTTAGACCCCTGGGGAACACCACAGGTAGAGATACGTCCATATCAAGATGGAAGGACCCAAGTTGGACCTGGGACGGTTGATGAGAGAAGAAAGAGGTCAGCCAAGCCAGGGCCTGATGATTGATGCCCAGGTTATCATGGAGACGGTTGAGCAGGATGGCATGGTTGACCGTGTGAAAGGCAGAAGTGAGATGAAGTAAGATGAAGACACAGGGGGTATTGGAGTCACGGATGTTCAAGAGAGCAGTTTCCGTGCTTCTGGCACCTCTGAAGCCAGACTGATGGTCATGGAGACAACCAACCAATTCAGAGTGAAGATTAAGCAGAGAGATGGCCTGTTTTTCCAGGAGTTTGCCCAGGAAAGGAATGATGAAGATTGGGCGGTAGTTAGCAGGGCAGGAGGGGTCGGCTGAAGTTTTTTTCAGAAGAGAGTGCACAAGGAAGTGCTTCAGGGGGGGAAGGGAAGACTCCAGTGGCGAAGGAGTGGTTGCAGAAGTCAGCCAAAGCAGGAGCCAGGGTGTCAATGTTGTGCTTGATGGTTTTCGAGGAACAGGGGAGAACCTGTTTTGACGAGACTTTCATAGATTGGACTACCTCGTCTGGGGAGAACAGGGGGAAAGGCACGGAAAGGGGAGAGAGGTGGCCACAGAAGGGCCAGAGGAGGAGAGGGGGATAGAGGGAGGAGGCGGAGAGGAAGAGAGAGTAGATAGGATGTCCTGAGTTTTAGTGCTAAAATGAGTGGCCAGGGCTGTGCAGAGAGCCTGGGAGGGGACAGGAGGTAGAGACTGCAGCAGGATTGGCCAGCTCCTTGCAGATTTTAAAGAGTTCGGCCAAGTTGTTGGATGTCACAGAGATGCGGGCTTGGATGAGGGCTCTTGTCTTGATGCGGACAGAGAGCCGGTATTGCCTTTGGAGCAGGCGGCAGGTCAGTTTGTCAGAGGATGTACAGGAAGCATTCCATTTCCTCTCGGCCTCCCTGCACTTGCGTTTTAAGGGTGACGAGGATTGAGTCGTACCAGGATTTGCACTTAGTTTTGGGATTCAAGCAGATCTTCATGACAGTGGCAAGAACATCAAGAGTATCAGATATAGCAGAGTGGAGCATAGAAAGGGCTGTTCAGGGTGTGAGTCAGCTGAAGGGGGGGGGAGGTGGGTGAGAAAGTGGCTGCGAAAGCCTCAACTGACACACGCTTCATGGGTCGGATAACCGAGAAAGTAGGTGGCAGTGCTGGAGTTGGCTTGGCCTGAGGGGTGGAGAGAGTGAGCTGGGAGGAAAGGAGAAAGTGATCACTCCAGGAGAGAGGAGTGGTGAGAAGGATCGAAAGGGAACGGTCTGTAGAGATCAGAACATCCAGAGTGTGCCCTGCAGAGTGAGTCAGGCCAGAGGGGAGGATAAAAGATGAAAACATTGTATAGGACACAACAAAAAGTGAAACGGGTCTGTAATTGAAAGGGTCCGCCCTATCACCCTTCTTAAAAATTGGATCCTTATGAAAGTGGGGTCTGATTAGCAGATCTTACTTTCAGAAACAGAATTAACTGCCCCGTTTTATTGTTAAAAATGAAAAAAGCTCAGGGTATTTCTTCCTCACAGAGGGCATTATGACACACCCCAAAAGATAAGGCCTTGAATTTACCGGGTGGCTGTAACTGTGTCCAAACACTCACCAGCATTGCCCTGCAGGGTCTCACTAGCAGTTTGCGCAGGAGCAAAGCTTTCATGGCTAACTTTTCCGACTGGGATAGTAACATGGTGTAACTCTAGGCCCCTACAACTGATCTTTGGTGCTGCACTGTGATTGTCCCCTGCCATGTAACGGGAACCAAGGTGGTGTGACTCTGGGATCCTCAGCATACCTCCCCAACTTCCACTGATTCGTGGTGGCACACATCCACTGGAGTCACCACCTTACCAGTCCCCCAGAACCAGACAGGAGTCTTCATCACACATCCTAATAAATACCTACATCTATCCTCACAACATGAGCAATTATAAAAATAGCACAAATGCTCATCACATCTGCACAATGTCTGTACACTCATGCAGAAAATATATACAGAATAAAATAAATGGTGTGAGTTTATGGTCCTTTTATAGATGGTGAATAGCAACTCCGGGAACTGTCGGACATAATTAAACCAGGGGTTACAGATTGACAGCAATGAATCGCCAATACATGGGCTGTAGTTTCCATATTCAGAGTGTAATGTAATCATTTGGTGTGTGGTACCTTTACACATGGTGTCGTGTCCTTACAAAGGGTTGGGTTACCGTAAGCAGGCAACAGGGTGCTTATACGGGGAACAGAGTCCTCACTCCTCACACAAGTACCTGGATTCCTACAAGTAATGCATCGGCATTACGCTGGAAGCCGCCTTGATATCATTAGGTGTGGAGCAATGAACGTAAGCGGGGCAGTGTCATAATGTGGGATCGCTGTGAAATGCCAAAACACATTCCTGCAGACGTGCATCTGTGTTTGTCTTGCTGCTTTCTTCCTCTGCAAACTGCACCTGATCTGGTGTAACGAGCCAGCTGGAATGTGTGCCTACTCATATGTCAATTCTTTGCTTTGATTGTGACATTATCTTGTTTTCTGTTTTCAGCTGTGAGAGCCAAGGTCTGAAGACAATAGCCCCTGGAAACAGGACTCACAATGTGAAGTGTGGTGTCTTCGAGGCGTTCAGGAGTGATGCAGGTACGCCGGACTCACTGCAGGGCACTAGGGATGGGGAAGCCCCTCTGCAGCGACCGCACCTGACACTTGGCAGGGGTATTGCATCTCTTCAGTCTGGGTTATGTCATCAGATTTGGAATAAGTGGCTAGAAATGACTGCACATGCAAACCCACTCGCTCTTTACTGCATGTTATCCACTGGTAATATGCTCTCTCCTTGCAGATGTCACCGCGCTTCCCTCTAGTAGAGCGTAGGACGATACGTAACTCCATAGGGATAGACGACGACCACTAAGCCCCTTCCACTGCCAACCCCAATGTCTGCTTTATTGCTGTGGACTCTACCTATTCGCCCATGATACTATAAATGTGTCCCCAAACCTGGGTACAACAGTGAGGATGAGACCTCAAATGATGAACACAATACTTTAGGTGAGGCCCCCGAGTTGAGAACAGTGCTCTTGATGTAGACTTCTCAACTGGGCACAATACTAGAGATGGGGGCTGCAGAACCTGATGAGGAAGATCAGATCCTTTAAAACTAGCTAGACCATAGCAGACGAGGGCTTATGAACGATGTACACAGTGGTAACACACTGTGAACCTTTCTGCTAGTTACGCATCTGCTTGTGCACCCAACACCCCCTTCAGGCTACCTACTGCCATTTAGCATGGTTCAAAAGCTGGGATGACATCAAGATCACTCATGTGTCATAGCCCCCTATTCTGTGTGATGACCTCCTATTCCCTTTCCTGTGTGACGCCCCCTATACACGCTAATATGTGTTGGCCTCTTATATGTACTCCTTTGTGGGGGCCTTCTCCTGTTTGATGAACTCGTTCAGTCCTCTGTGTGATGCCTACTGTATCCCCCCACCCCTGAGTGATAGCCTTCTATTCTCTGAGGCGGTGCCTATAAACATTTGCATGTGAGTGCCTCCCGTTCTACGATGGGCTCCTGTACACACTCCCTTATGGCGGCCTCCTACTCCCTCCTGTATGATGGCTTCTGATGCCCTCCTAGCATAATGACTTGCTATATCCTCACCTGTGTGAGGGCCTTGTGCACCCACTCCTGTACAATGGCTCCCAAGGCCTCCTCAATGTGATGAACCCCTATATCCTCTCCTGTGTTATGGTCGCCTATACCCACTCCGTGTGACGGCTTCCTATGACTTCATGTACTCTCTGCTATGTGATGGCCACCCATATCCTGTCAGTTTTGATGGCTTCCAAAGCCCTCTAAGTTTGATATGATATGATATGACATTCATAACACGCTTGTCCACAAGTGTTTCTAGGCCTCCTGTATCCCCTCCTGTGCCACAACATCCACTATCCTCTTTTCGGTGGGTTTGACTCAGTAAAACCATAAAGAATAGCACAGGTTTCTCTGACCTGCTGCATCTCTGTTTACAAGTTACTCCATCTTCCACCCAAGTAATTCAGGCAAAGCCTAAGAAGTGGGTGGTGGTGGAGGGTGTTCATAACCCCAGCAACATAAGCAGTAGGTCAGTGAGTCCCTTCGGTGGACTCGCTGGGCCTAGTTCGTTTGCCTGCCACGCAATTTCTTTTTAAACGAGGCCCCATTTTGATGCACATCTCCATTTACTTTGGCTACAAGTGTATAGGTTTTCGAGAACCGGCAGGATCCCAATTAACCTGGCTATTGTCCAGAGCAGTTTCAAGACAATATAGTGCCCAGGGCAACCCACTACATTGTATCCCCACACTGCACACCCTGCACTACAAACCTGTCCTAACCTTATTAAGTCATTGCAGCATAAAGGCAAGCTAGTTTGATGAACTTGTAATTGAAATTAAAGGTACTCACTTTCATCATCTCATGTACATGTCCAGTTCTGAAGTGCTCTTTCCTAGCTTGTGCAGCCGCAAAGCATTTATTTCTACTGTGTAATCTATTTTAGGATAGTTTTGCTCCCAACAGAGACATTTACTAGAACCAATAGCCTTTCTTCGCCCATTAAAGAACCTAAATATGTCTTTGTCAGATTGAATTTACGGAAACCCCTCTCAAAAATTGGCAACAGCGACTGTAGCCAAGATCCCCAGGCAACCCACACGTTTGTAAACAAATATTTATTTTTACAGTAAACGCGTTGCAACAGATTTCTTTTGCGGTAATCACAATCTATTACTGTTGGTGTCGTCCGTACTCCCCAATCGTCTAGTACACCAGAAGTGAGGCTTCTTTTAATAGCGTACACTGTGAACTAAATCACTTCTATGTACTCTCAATTTTGGCAGTTAAGGGGCGTGAGTATTATTTTCCCAGGTTCACACACTTTGGTTAAGTAGTCCAGAAGTCGGGATTTCAGTGCAGTCTCCAATTTAGGCATATGGCCACATATCTTTCTAGCTCTACTGGGTAGAAATATGTGTTAATGGACGGCTTTATGGTTGGCTTCCCAGGATGATTCTTGAAACCCAACTCCACAAAATATGATGAGTAAAAAGGGTATGAGTGAAGCCCCTCCCGCATTTTGAAAGAAAGACAACAAAAAACACAGATCACTGTTAAAATGCTCTAACCCCGAGCTGTCCTGTTTGAAATGCCAAGCAAAAAATACTAAGACAAACAGGAGCAGCTAGGAAGTTAGACTCTGAGCAATGGCTGGAAACAGATGATTCTGCGCCCTCAAGCACCTGTGCCCCTGGCAGCTGCCCACTTCGCCTGCCACATGAAAGAGCCCTGCTTATGGGTGCCAAGTATATGGGGACAAGCAGGCTAACTGCCCACGTTATTCTTGAGCATCAGAAGCAGGAACATCACTTTGCCCCTGTGGAGATCCTGAAAGATTGGATAAGGAATCCAGCACAGGTTTTGATTTGAAGAGTAACGGCCATTTTGAAGACCTGCATTCAAATTCTTTCCCAGCTGATACCTCTGCAAAACTCATCAAGAAGGCCCTGCAATTGTTTGAAAGTGGCCCAGCCTCACTTGCCATGGGCCTCCTGGGTGCCAAATCCTCCATTGGTCACAATGGGCCCCATTACATGTGTGGCAGTCTGGATTTATGGGTGCCGCATGCACCGTACCGGTACCCATTTCCGTAACGCCACACTCCGACTCTTCGGGTGGGGACCATTGCGCCCCGCAGATCTGACCTGCCGGGCATAACGGCCCCCGCCCACAGAGTTTTTATGGAAGCACCGGCACTGTTAGCAACGGTGCTGGTACTTCTGTGTCCCCATTCCCATGGAGTCCTATGGGGCTCCATGGGAATGGGGGATAACATTTTTCAGTACCTAACTTCCAATCCGCCGGGACTTGTAATGTCCTGGTGGCACCGGGAAGTCAGGCACCGAAAAAAAGTCTTACGAGTCTGGCGGCACCTAGCCAAAAGCACCGGCAGGGTTACCGCCAGACTTGTAACGAAGCCCACTGTCCTTGTTTCCACAAATGCACCCGTAATGGGCTGCAATTTAATTAATGGCTGCAGACGACACTCTGAAAAGCATAAGAGTGGCCTTTTCCTCTTAGAATATCAGTTCTGCTTAAGCGTTCATGTGATTTTGTTGATGTGCATCTGGTGTGTACATTATGCAAAACCACAAGATGCATGCCATTGTCAAACGATGACTACAAGTAGATCTGTTTATCAAGTCTGCTCTGCGGGTCTCTAAGAAATGTTATGTAATTTGTCATTTGTATAGCACCTTTTCCGATTGGTACGGTCTCAAAGCGCTGTAGGTGAACGCCCTCGCGGGACCGAAGTCCAAGGTGTAGGAAAATTGGTTAGATGTGTTTAGAACTTTCGTGTGCATTTTAGCCAACGCGTAGGTGGGTAGGGGTGGCCAAGTCCCTACTAGCTATCCATATCGAGCTGGCATGTGGATTCATGATTTGAAGTCGTCTGGAGAGTATGCAAGAGTAGGAGACTTATTATTTGACCAGCTAGACTGAATTTCTGCCATGAGGGTAGCTGCATTCTGGTGGCAGAGGTGTTGTGTGATGTGTCTTGAAAAATGGTGTATGATTGCAGATACATGGGTGGCCATGCCTTTGGAAATCTTCCATGAGCATGGCGTGTGATACGTACCCGTGTGTTCTGGCTGAGTTCTGTGTTTCATAGATATGGCATGGATTCTGTCCTATGGTCTGCTGGAAAGCTACATTTAAAACAGTGGCTAACTGAAATATCCAGCTAAATTCAAAACGGTAGCTATACTCTAATATGCAGCTAATTTCAAAACTGTGGCCAACTCAAATATCCAGCTAAATTCAAAGCAGTGGCTATAATCTCATATCCAGCTAAATTCAAAACAATGGCTATATTCTAACATGTAGCTACATTCAGAACAGTTGCTATACTCTAATATACAGCTAAATGCAAAGCAGATGCTACACTCGAAATGCAGCTAACTTCAATTCAATGGCAAAGTTCAAGCGCAACAAATTCTGCACAGTGGGAGTGTTCAAAGTGCAGCTAACTAAACGCTCATGCAGGTGGTGTTTTTTCTTGCATTTGCTCAGCTCAGACACAGCTAAATTGATCACAATGGCTATACGTAAGTGCATATAAGATTCAACAAAGTGGTGAAAGCAGAGAATGCAGTGAGAGTTTATAATGTGATACCACTATAGTTAATGTAGTTACAGGATAGGGTCAAGAAGGCACAAATATAGGACTGGCTATGTAACCAAATCTTCTCTTACCTTGAAGTCGTTGCAGACAGCATTACAGGCCTGGATGGGGCACCCAGGGTGAACAGGCAAACGGGCGAGGGAGGTGCGCAGGGAGGTGCCCTTTATCGTGGCCCTTAGCAGGCTGCCCGGGCAAGGTTTCTCTGGAACTCACTGCTAAGAATTCTTCCTGATAAAATAGGCTAATTAGGGAAGGGGTGTGTGGGGAAGTGATCCTGAGAAAGAATTGAGGGAAGGGGGGCAACAGAGCCCAGGTGGTGCTGTAAACAGCCAGAGCTAGCATGAAATGCATGTGGCTGCTTACCTGATGTGAAGTCCAGCCAGGTAGCTGGAAAGCAAGGCGTGTGGTTTCCCTCGAGAGCAGAGTCTTGAACTTAACAAGTCCTATAGGACAGTTCATGGAGATCTCACGTTTCCCAATGGCAAGTGTGAATAATCATCGATTCTTGACTTTTAGGCTCTTATTATGTAGCATTCTGGTACTTGTAGGAAAGCAATTCTAATGTGTACATGAATGCAAAATGTCATGTGCTAAAAATGTCAGGATTTCCAGAACATCCACATCTATTTTCTGTGTTCATTTAATGTGTGATTTTCAATGGTGACTCCTCCATAATAGGCGACTGGGAGCTGACCTGACACCCATTATGGAGGAACCACAAAGACCGAGCTAGCAAAAAAAGTGAAATGTAGCTTTCCTTCAAATTTTGCACTTCCCCAGCATACATACCCAATGGGCCATGCAAAGTCGGGGGCATTTTACTTCCCCAGCCTTGCCTTGCCCAATCGGCAAGCAGTCTGGGGAATGGCAGGCCCAAACGTGCACAGGTTCTGCTCTTGGTCATCCTCACATATTGAGGGTTCTGGGGTGGCTTTTTCTGGTGCTCCGGCTCCACCACACATGTCAGGAACTGGGCGGGGCCTCCACCTGATTCCTGTCTGCATGCTGCATGGGAGCCAGAGGGCATGGAAGAGAGCTTGGAGGTGACATCAGCTCTGCAGCTGAACAAGCAGGTAAGACACCATTTTGTTTTGGATGTGTCTGCATGCATGTGAGGGTGAATATGTGTGTATGTATGTATGTGTGCATTCAGGCGACGGTTTTTGTCTCAGTAAGTGGGCATGTGAAGGAGAGTGCAATGTGAGTGTTGTGTAAGGGCGTGAATGTGTGCACATGTGAATGAGAATACATGGCAAATGTTCTGTGGGGGTGTATGGGTAATTGAGAGAGAAGTGTGTTTGTTGTGGTATGTTACTGGTGTGAGAATGGCTATGAATGTGTGTGTATTGTGATGAATCGCAGGGATTTGTCCCTTCTCCCCTGGGGAGATTCCCCCTGTGAGGCTAGGGAGGTGGGCCCGCTCTGCAGGTCCCTCCCTAGGGGTCAACGCAAGTGGGAACTTAACAGGAGAGACTCCTCTTTGGAGACAAAGACTGTGAGGAACTCCCTAAGGCTACTACCATAGCCACAACTATGGGACTGTCTTCTATGAAGAATACTATGGCTACTTCATATTTGGCTGAAGGCAATGTAACAAGAATTCTATGTGGAGAAAAAATGGAAAATGGCTCTTTAAACAGAAACGTGTATTTAGGTGTGATGAGTCAGAGCAGAAGGAGAGAAGGAGCGTGCTATTTGCAGGGGAAACCCTCTGACTTCATCATGCTTTGTGGAGGGGGAGCCCAAGCAGATCACAGATCGGGTGAGTTTTGAAGCAGTCGAGTGTGAGACGCTGGAGCTACGGTGAGCAGGACCGCAAAGGAAGTGGTATGAACAGGAGAAGAAGGAAGAGGTCCCTGGTAGTGGCGGGTTACGCATTCAGAGTGGTAGGCAGAATGCCTGAAGAACAGCGCTCAGACTACTGCAATGGGAAGGCTGAATGCCTTTCCGAGCACCAGCGTCTTCAGACGTCCGATGAGCAACTGAGAACGGGAAACCAAAGATCAGTGAAAAGAGTGAGAAGAAGTGCCCAAGGGATGGCCAAGCCCTGCAACCATTCCCTGCATAACGAGAGGTACTGGGGGAACTTGGAACAATGGGAGGCTGCTGAGAAATCATTATCTTTGTGGAGTAACTCGTCCCAGTCCTAAGGACGAAAGAATAATCAAAAAGTTGAATGATTGGAATTGTAAAAATCGAAGAGAACGAATAACAAATAACCTGGTAGGGAATGATTGGGGCTTTATGAGGAGAGGAACTCATCTCAGTCCTGGGCACACAGTATGATTGAAGACTCCAGTTCACAAAGGAAGTGGACAAGATATAAGAGGGGGATTTAAACATGCCAGGTGGGGAGCCAACAAAGGCTGGGAAGAGAACCCCTGGGAGCAAGGGCAGTAACCCTATACATTCAAAGTGGAAGCCTGGAGAAAGTGTAACCCTGAAACATATAACGAGAATGAGGAGATAAGGCTCGCAATTGAACAGGATAAAAGAACAGTGAGCCTCAGAGAGAGTATCATTGGCAAAGAAAGCCTGAGAGGAAATACAAGTAAATATAATTTGGAAAAGGACAAGCAAATAGGGGGTCATTACGACCCAGGCGGTAAGTACACCGACTTTACCACCATGGTGTAAACTATGTTTACACCATGGTCGATGGCGGATTTACCGCCCCATTCCAAGGTGAGTGGGGCGGTAAATCCCCATTTCCCATTTACCCTTCCCCATTCCCATTTTTGCCCCATAGGGCATAATGGGAGTGGGGAAGGCGCTAATTACGGCACCGAAAATTACGGTTCCGTAATTAGCACCAAGGCGGTTTACCGCCATGGATTTTAACGGCTGCTAAAAGCAGCCGTTCAAATTGGAATCAGGCGTTAAGGATTAACGACGGCGTTAACCCTTAACGCCTGGGTTGTAATGAGGCCCATAGACTGTGATGAGCATGTGTGGTAATAAAAGTGAGGATCTATTGTAAGGAAAAGTACTACAAAGAGAGGACCATAGAAAGCACAAGATCCAAGAGTTATCTTAAGGAACTACAAGAGTTGATAAGAAAGATTATCAAAGAAGATTACGCTAAGAAGTATATGATCCAAAAGGAAAGCTGTATATAAAAGGACTATCCAGTACAAAGAGAAGCCCAAGGGAAGAAGAGACATTGGGCCTCATTACGACCCAGGCGGTAAGTTACCGCCTGGGCCGTGACTTTACCACCATGGCGTAAACTACGTTTACGCCATGGTGGTTGGCGGACTTACCGCCCCATTCCGACCTTGGCGGGGCGGTAAGTCCCCAATCCCCATTTACCCTTCCCCATTCCCATTTTTGCCCAATAGGGCATAATGGGAGTGGGGAAGGCGTTAATTACGCCACCGTAAATTACGGTGGCGTAATTAACTCCATGGTCCCTTAGCGCCATGGATTTTAACACCTGCTAAAAGCAGGTGTTAAAAGCACCATGGCGCTAGGGGACCTCGTAATTGGCGGTAAGGGGTCGGCGCAGCTAACGCTGGCGTAAACCCCTTACCGCCAGGGTCGTAATGAGGCCCATTATCTTTGCCTATTTACTTTAGTTATATTTAGTGGTAAGGTCAGATAGGGTTAGTTGGACAGAGGACATATTTTCCTGATTTCTCGACATCTGACAAGCACCTTTAGTTTCTTTAGATGGGTAGGGTGTTCCCTTTAGCCACAGGCAGAGATCAACTATATTCTTTAATTTTAATAAAGAGAGTACAGAATGTCCTCAGTGTCCAACTCCTTCTTCCGACCCACCACAGTATACATGTGCAGGCTGTGGAAGGAGACTGGGGGGTGGGCATTGGAGCAGCCAGTAGGCCTGTATTTTACAGTGGCAGGACATGCTTTTCTAGAACTGTGGGAAATTCCAACTTCAGTTTTCTTATGTGGGGTGGGGTCTGTTTTCTCGCAGTGGTATGGCATTTTCCCTCATTTTATGAGCCAACATGACTAATGTTCTGATGTGAAATTATGAGCTACATTAGTGCAGCCAGCATGGATGTTTACTTAAAGTGATATAGCATGTTTTAATGGCATCATGAGCAAAGCCAACATGATCAGCGTTTTTGTGGCCATACTGGCCTACATTGGTATAACCAGTATGGACATGTATTCTTACAGAGGCATAGCATTTTTTACGGGTATTATGGGCAAAACAAAAAGGAGTATGTTCATATAAGGGTGAGGATTAGTCGGAAGCAGCCCTTCTCGGGTGAGGCTTGACTAATTCCTGGTGTGATGCTTCCTGTTATTTGCAGTGAGTACTCAGAATGCTTCAGATGTTCCTAGGTCCCTTCCTCTAAAAGATCCCAACACACTACGTTTTGCTGGGGCCTCTTCTCCCCAATCTGCTGCGTTTTCGGCGCGGCAATGCTGCCTGAAGTGCAGTGACCTGTGTCAGCGTTACAGCTGGTGGGATCGTTTCTATGTGGAAATCCTGCTGTCTCTGGTATTTTCTCTCGAATCTTTGCAGTTTATGTGCTTGAGGCACTACAGTGCATTAATTGAGCTATACCTGAAAGGGTTTGAACTGAGTGTGGCCAGGAGCTGTACCTTGGCAGTTAATGCAAAGGCTATTGACTGCTGCCTAGATGTATATTTTGTACGGTTAGATGGCTTATTTATTCCTCCTGCTGCCTCTTTCACCTCCCTTACCCATAAGGTCTATGAAAACTCACTGTGGGTATTTGTGATTATACTCTGCCCGCCTCACTTACAAAAATGATGAAAACTAGACAGGGCAGCTCTATTACGCCCCACAGGAATCAAATATCTGAAGTGGAGGCTGCCAGCATTCGTAGGAAAAGACGTCTCCTGGAGAGAAAACGAAATACATCTGAGGATGAAAACGGTGGTCTAAGTACTGAAGACCTGGTTATCAAGGGAGACTTTGAACAATCATGGCATGAAGTCCCTAGAGGTCAAGCACATGAGTGAATCTGTAGCGCCTCTGGCATCCTTACCCCTACAGACTGATTTTGATAAAGGGGAGACAGCTGTTATTGTGCCAGGAAACTTGTCCAGGCTAAATAGTGAGCAATCCCTGTCGATGGATCTGTATAGTTCTAATCAATGGCTGCAAGTAAGGGAGGCAATTATTGGGGACCGTCTTCGATGCAGACATTTTTACGACTTCGGCTTATGGCTGGATTTAGCAGATAAAGTTGTGACAATGGTATGCCCTGTCATGGTAGACAATTTCTGTCAAATAGACCCTATTTTGGATACAGAGGCTGTGAGCGAGAGCCTTCAAAACTCTCAGAAGGCTTCGGATTTATCAGCCTCTAATAAATCTCTAATGGCTGATCCACCAAAGCATAGTTTAGGGTCAGAAGAGAAAGCCTGTCAGATCGAGCTGAACTCTGCTAATCTTCAGGAGCTGATGATTGTGATAATCTGACTTCAGAAGATCTCAGCAATTGGGATTCATCTGCACTTGGTGCTTCTGTAAGGCAACGCCATGTAGTGTCATTGATACCCAATGTTGAAGCGGGATCAGGTACTCTGGGTAATTCCATGAAAACAAATTCCATTCCGTTTAAGGTTTTACACCATAACAAATCACAGATGCCATAGATTTCAGACAATATATCACAAAAAAGTGTAGCCGCCAAACAAAGTTAGAGCATACTACTAATTCTGCATGCTGCTATTTAGAACAAGATACTTGTGGTGTTCAAAGAATCACGGTGGTCCGTCCTTGTGGTATAATCTAAGTATCCCTAAGGTGTGAGGACTAAAGGCACATTAATTTGTACATGTATACATAGTCTTATCAGACAAAGCTTTTTTTGGGTTGCGAATTTATTTCAAACAGCTTCTAGTACCGGATAAGCAAACGGTCAAGATAGAGCATCCTGGTACATCTATAAACGAGCAGACATAATTAGAGCATGTGCCTCAAGTGTGTTCTGCAACAAAGATATTTCAAAAACATAAAATACGACAACATATTATCCACATACATTTGAACGATATCTTAATAAAAAGAAAAATGTGAGGAAAAAACAAAAGAATTAGTCAATTTTCAACAACTAAAGAGAAAGGGAAGCAAAAGTAGACTGCAACTAAATACAGGCAAATCTGGTAGGCACTAATTAGTTATGTTGTTTTTTGTCTTTTTGTTTTGTTTTTGTGTGTATTGTTTTGTTTTGTTGCGCACTGAGGCCTTTGGGCATGTTGCGCATTTTGATAAATAAATAAAAATAATAATATATTGGACTGCTTGCACATATTGGCAGGGCTGGCATGGACATGTTTTCTTTCTTTCTTTCTTTTATTTTATTTATTGTGCATTTGTAAGGCGCTTATACATCAATTAAATTGTGTCTTAAAGTGCATACAACGCAACGGGGACGGAACATGGGAGGTAAAACAAATATAACAATAAAAGATAGAGGTGGACCTACTAGGCCTTGTGAGCATTCAGAATGTGCAAGTGCAGAGTGAGAGAAGGGATGAGAGAGTTGGTAAGTGCTAGGTGTATGAAGAGGGAAGTGCTAGCGAGTGAACTGCTGTAAGTGCTTAGGTGGAGTGGTCAGCTGCCAATAAATAGGTAAGTGCAGGCCCTTGGTGGCATAGGCCAGTTGGTGCCAAGGCAAAGTGCTAGGAGGGGTGGAGGCTGTAAGCGATTGGGTGTGGGGGGCCAGGACTCGGGAGGACACATAAAGGCCCTGGTTACCAATCTCAGAAACTGTGGGATTAAGCAGAGGAGGGAGGAAGCGAATGGGGAGGTGAAAAGGAAAATCTTGAGGAGCTTCTGGAATTTGAGGAGATCCGGCTCTAGACGAACAGTGGTGGGGCTGTTTCAAAGGAGGAAGCCTACTGAGGAAAGAGATCGGCCACAAGCTCCCTGTTTAGCGTATCATTATTGGCATTCTGGGAAAAGCAAACATAAATATGTTCTTATGTGGGAATGTGGGCATATATTTGTTCAGCATACATGGAAATATATGGGCTCATCTAGCATGATTTTTTTAACACTGCCAAAATGCTGCCAGATATTGTGAGCAAAGGTGTTGGAAAATGTTCCTTAGCACTGTTGGTGAGTTGGCATCAATTGGATTGTTTTTCATTTTTTAACTATGTGGCATTTTCCCCAATTTGTCATAGAAAGTGTGTTCTAAATGCACCACTCTAACCTGTTATTTAAACATGTTTCTGAGGAGAACCTCCTTAACCCTCTGTGACTAAATGCTGTCTGCAAGGGTGGAAAATCCAGACGTCAAGTAACATCCCTAAATCTTGGTTCCCGCCTCGATCCGCTTGTGAACTACGCCCACCCCGGCATTGCTTGCCAGTCCCAAGCTTCTTCATGACATGTTGCTGCTTGGACCGCCTCATTACACGGACGGCGGTAAGGGTTAACGGTCACCGTTAATGGCAACGGTGACCGTTAACCCTTACCGCCGTACTACGAGGTCCCTTTGCGGGTTGGAGGATTTAACGCCTGCTTCTTGCAGGCGTTAAAATCCAACCCGCTAAGGGACCTCGGAGCTAATTACGGCACCGCAAAATTGCGGTGCCGTAATTAGCGCCTTCCCCAGTCCCATAGAGCCCTATGGGGCAGAAATGGGAATGGGGAAGGGCAATGGCGGAAAGGGGATTTACCGCCCCTCCAACCTTGGAATGGGGCGGTAAATCCCCTTTCCGCCAAGGCGGTGCCGGTATTTTACCGGCATGAGCCATGGCGCTAATAGCGCCATGGCTCACCGCCTACCATGTAATGAGGGTTGGACCCGGGCACCTCAGAAAGCTCCTAAAAGCCTGCCTCAACACCTTTGAGGCCCAAAGACAAAACATAAATGCTATTTGTAGAGGCCCTGTTCCCCGGTCCACCTTAATAAGCCATAGTGACATTTAAGCCCCAATTCTTTGCCATTTACAGACATAACCTTAAACATTGACATTGCGGCTGAAAACCTTTGCCTGAACACCCCTGCTTATCAGCACCCAGTGCCCTTTCTTCTCAAAGTCTGCATTCTCTGTATTTCCTTTATTGGGTTGTCTCTTTAATGTTTTTAATTAGTTATGTGCATTGATTCTTTTTATTAAAGTCCCTATTGTTATAGAAGCTTGAACGCTCTATGCAGACACGGCAAGTCTGAGCGAACGGTTCTCACAGTTACACAGACGCGAAGCAGGAATGGAATGAAATCAACTCCGCCAATGCCACGAATATTAACACACGGTACCTGACAGTACTTGACGAACGTTGGACTTGTACGGCCTCACGTGCCTGCCACTTCTACTATTGAGGGGAAGCCAATATAACAACTCTGGGTCCTGTTCCCATGAAGGAACAGTTTTACCCACATCAGCATTACATTGAGGAAAATTAACTTTCCAGCATGAAGACCCGTGCCATTGACATCCACAATTAGCAGTAGGGAGTCCCTTAAGACTTGGGTCCTTCGAGAAATTGGAGGGAGATAGGGCTTCCACCTTGTAACATTCATAAGCTATTGAAGCTGCCTACTGCCTATCAGACATTTGGCATGCACACTACACGACCTACACCTGACGGGTTCACTGGTAAACCTTTGTCCTGATGAAGGCGAACACGAACATCAAGCTCGCCGAAACGTCTCCACACCCAACCCGATAGTGGGAGGGCATACCACATATGGATGGGCCCCAAGAGACGTCGACCCCCTGAGTGACTTTTGCCCAATATATTTCACGTATTAGACCAATTGCAAAATGACTGCATTCAGAAACATAAGAGTTACTTTGTGAACTGCATTTTATGGCTCATGGAAATAGTAAATGAGCCCTTATTGAGGACATCTATGTCCTATTTGTAAAAAAAATATACTGTCTGATGTCTGGCAAACAAGATTATTGTGAAACAAGCAGTTAATGTGACCAGCAGCTAATGTACATTAGGATTACTGAGAGTTTACCGCTTCAGAAATTATAGCAGTGTGTGTTTTGTTGATTTTTAGTTTTGTTTGTTTTTTATATACAGAATTTTTTGATTTACAAGTCACATGGGGAAACTATTGCTATATTATTCCTTTTAGCATCTTTTTCTCACTCTTCACCCCCATAGCCTCACATTAGGTTGTGAATATTATTTCAGTCTAATTTTATGAAACCTGAAAAGCAATATTTATACATATGTGTATGGTAAGCCATTTTTGGTATATATTTGGTTTGTGTCTCAGTGTTTAATCATTGAATGGGTTGAAAAGAAGTGAAGGAATTTTGATCCAGGTGATGTTTTTTGCAGTATGCAAACAAACAAAGGGCCTGTGTAGTAACAATATAGCACTCTATATGAGGCATTGAAAAATAATATGAAAATGAATACATTATATATTCTGTTGTTGGCACATCCTTGTTGTTTAATACTTCACATGTGCCCTAGCCAACGCCAGTAGGGGCAATCCCACCTGTAGCAAAATAGAAGATTGATTGGACATTCCTTTGTTTTGATACTACATACTGTATCAGCATACGCCCTCCTGGAGATAAAGCCTGCCCTCGGCCCGCGTTACCAAGAGGAAACGTAAAATATATACATCTCGGGCTGTGCTAGTTTCACCTTTATGACTGGGATCACTGCTGGATTAGTAGACGGTTTAGCTACTAGTCATCCCAGTACACGCACCGAACAGAAGTCATTGCATCACAACCTCCATGGTTGGTTCAGACTCTCTCGCTACTTTCTGTCATACCCACATATTCATAAGAAATGTCTATGCCGCGCCATTGAAGCAAATCACCAGTTGCCACTGGTTATTTTAGGTAATGAAAGTGTCAATGGTTTGCATACATTGCTAGCTTGGGTGGGCTTTAGAATTTGTATCTTGAGCAGATAATTTGCATTTAGATGGGTAGATTATTTTTGCGAGACTGATGTGAAAATCTTTACCTCCCCTAACCAAGCAGGTTCATCACATGGGGCCTAGGAAACATATATGTTGATATCCAGAGAGCACGTGCAGCCTGTTGAGTTCCATGTGAGTTCCATGTGATAATGTCCCCCAGTTAGGCAACTTCATTCCCTACACCCCTAAAAGCCTTTCCCCACATATTCTAGGGCAGGTACCATTTTCTATTCTAACTCCAGTCCTAGAATATTTGGGGAAAGTGCTTGATTTTCATGGGAGTGCAAATTTGGAAAAGTGTCAGTCCCTGGCGACCTTTTCCCAGGCGACATTATCACTGGAGACTCCTGTTTGTACATGTTAGAATTCGGGCAAAGCCGTCTCTGCTCTTTCGTGACAAAAACACCTATCGTGCTACAGAAAATGTACTTGTGTCCTCCTTTATACAGCTTAAAAACGAATCACGTGCTTTGACTAACTGGTTGAAGGTGTTTACAACATTTTTTTGCAAATGGTAATACTTTTATAGCATGAGGGTAAAGGATTCAGTATGGGCACAGTAAGAAAAAAATGCTCCCCCATAGCAACAATCAGCCCATGGCCCTACTATTGCCTCTCGCCCACCAGAGCTAGACTAGCTGGCCTATAGTGCAGTGTCTTCATCAAAATGTTATTGTTACCTGTAGTGGTGACGGATCTGTAAAGAAGATTTGGGGATGTCAATTAGACCAGTAACAGTGTTAAAAACTTGATGGATTCAATATAAATCAGGAGTGGCATCCCCGAAGGACATTGTTTGGAAAGTATGTTCATAGCAGTTCATTTTAAAACATATTGCGCCTGTGACATTGAGCAAAACTGTGGGCTCCCTTTTACAGAGAGCGTTTTTTTTTTTTAGAGGAGTTCAAAAAAGTAAATGTTTTTAGAGGTTTAGGGCTGTACTTTTCCTTTTAAATCATATCTGAAAAGTAGCCTGGTTGACAAGGAGGCAGAGTTGTGAAATCGCCTACAATGCATGATAAGAGCAGCTAATGTGACTTCCGTCCATTGCGCCTCTACATCCGGCCCTGCCGCTTTTCCAGGAAAGCATGTGGCCTATTTTCCGGAGAGTGTCAATTGCATGCACGGCTCCCAGGAATAGCGCTTTCATGTCGCCGGGTGCCCTGCAAAACGGAGTGCAAGGGGAATTAGTAAAACCGGTGCAGTCGCCAGTGCCATCGTTAGTTTCACTATCCTTATTGTAAAAGATGTACATTTATTCTCCATCTCATCTCCCATTCCATCTGCAACATTTTTCTAAAATGACCCTGAGTGATAAAATAGGTGTAAAGACTAGCATTAGGCACTTACGCCTGATTTCTACACCTATTTTACCACACAGTGGGCTAGAAAATGACCCCCATTTACAATTTCGGCTTTCGTATTTCTCCATCCAGCTATGTGTCATGTTATGCTGAAAGTATTTTTATAATGGTGCAGGCACCACGTGAGTGGTCTAACAGCTCTGGCTTGTCCGGAGAGTGTTGTGTTGGAATGATAAGTGCATCAGAGGAGAGGTAGGATGGAAGGGAGCAGAGTTAACCAAACATGAAAGATGTGTACAGGTAAGGAATTGCCATATGATATGGTAATTCCTTGGTATGAGCATTTACTGAGGATCTTACACGTAACAAGTGTGTAAATTGGTGGGCCTTTCATCCTCCTGAGTGCCACCGGGCTGGGTCAAATCAGCACTCGTTGGTAAAAGGATATTGGAGAATGCATTACATGTTACTGCAGTGTTTCCTTTCTGGCCAGCCCACCAAGCCCTGTTCTACCCTACCTGGTACCCAGCCCCCAAACCTACTGTGGCAAAATGTGGTGAGATGTCCCACTGGGGCGGGGCGGTGCGTTCAGTCGGCTGTCGCCAGATGGGCAGCTACCTATTCAAATGCTTGGAAAAAATTTAGTGTGTGATGTGTTCTATACAAGTAGCCCCATAGTGCAGGTTATGCAAGTAGCTCCATAGTGCAGGTTATGCAAGTAGGCCCATAGTGCAGGTTATGCAAGTAGACCCATAGGGCTGGTCATGCAAGTAGCCCCATAGGGCTGGTCATGCAAGTAGCCTCATAGTGCAGGTTATGCAAGTAGCCCTGTAGTGCAGGGTTATGCAAGTAGCCCCATAGTGCTGATCATGCAAGTAGCCCCACAGTGTTGGTTATGCAAGTAGGCCCATAGTGCAGGCTATACAAGTAGACCCATAGTGCTTGTTATTCAAGCAGGCCCATAGTGCAGGTTATGCAAGTAACCCCACAGTGCAGGTTATGCAATAGCCCCATAGTGCAGGTTATGCAAATAGCCTCATAGTGCTGGTTATGCAAATAGCTCCATAGCACAGGTTAAGCAAGTAGCCCCATGGTGCTGGTTATGCAAGTAGCCCCATCGTGCAGGTTATGCAAGTAGGCCCATAGTGCAGGTTATGCAAGTAGACCCATAGTGCTTGTTATGCAAGCAGGCCCATAGTGCAGGCTATGCAAGTAGACCCATAGTGCTTGTTATGCAAGCAGGCCCATAGTGCAGGTTATGCAAGTACCCCACCGTGCAGGTTATGCAATAGCCCCATAGTGCAGGTTATGCAAATAGCCTCATAGTGCTGGTTATGCAAATAGCCCCATAGCGCAGGTTAAGCAAGTAGCCCCATGGTGCTGGTTATGCAAGTAGCCCCATCATGCAGGTTATGCAAGTAGGCCCATAGTGCAGGTTATAAAAGTAGCCCCACAGTGTTGGTTATGCAAGTAGCCCCACAGTGCAGGTTATGCAAGTAGGCCCATAGTGCAGGCTATGCAAGTAGACCCATAGTGCTTGTTATGCAAGCAGGCCCATAGTGCAGGTTATGCAAGTAGCCCCATGGTGCTGGTTATGCAAGTAGCCCCATCGTGCAGGTTATGCAAGTAGCCCTATACTGCAGGTTATGCAAGCAGCCCCACAATGCAGGTTATGCAAGTAGCCCCATAGTGCTAGTTATGCAAGTAGCCCAATAGTGCAGGGTTATGCAAGAAGCCCCATAGTGCTTGTTATGCAAGTAGCCCCACAGTGCAGGTTATGCAAGTAGCCCCACAGTGCAGGTTATGCAAGTAGCCCCACAGCGCAGGTTATGCAAGAAGCCACATAGTGCAGGTTATGCAAGTAGACCCATAGTGCAGGTTATGCAAGTAGCCCCATAGTGCAGGTTATTCAAGTAGCCCCATAGTGCTGGTTATGCAAGTAGCCCCATAGTGCAGGTTAAGCAAGTAGCCCCATGGTGCTGGTTTTGCAAATAGCCCCACAGTGGTGGTTATGCAAGTAGGCCCATAGTGCAGGCTATACAAGTAGACCCATAGTGCTTGTTATTCAAGCAGGCCCATAGTGCAGGTTATGCAAGTAACCCCACAGTGCAGGTTATGCAATAGCCCCATAGTGCAGGTTATGCAAATAGCCTCATAGTGCTGGTTATGCAAATAGCTCCATAGCACAGGTTAAGCAAGTAGCCCCATGGTGCTGGTTATGCAAGTAGCCCCATCGTGCAGGTTATGCAAGTAGGCCCATAGTGCAGGTTATGCAAGTAGACCCATAGTGCTTGTTATGCAAGCAGGCCCATAGTGCAAGCTATGCAAGTAGACCCATAGTGCTTGTTATGCAAGCAGGCCCATAGTGCAGGTTATGCAAGTACCCCACAGTGCAGGTTATGCAATAGCCCCATAGTGCAGGTTATGCAAATAGCCTCATAGTGCTGGTTATGCAAATAGCCCCATAGCGCAGGTTAAGCAAGTAGCCCCATCGTGCAGGTTATGCAAGTAGGCCCATAGTGCAGGTTATAAAAGTAGCCCCACAGTGTTGGTTATGCAAGTAGCCCCACAGTGTAGGTTATGCAAGTAGGTCCATAGTGCAGGCTATGCAAGTAGACCCATAGTGCTTGTTATGCAAGCAGGCCCATAGTGCAGGTTATGCAAGTAGCCCTATACTGCAGGTTATGCAAGCAGCCCCACAATGCAGGTTATGCAAGTAGCCCCATAGTGCTAGTTATGCAAGTAGCCCAATAGTGCAGGGTTATGCAAGTAGCCCCATAGTGCTTGTTATGCAAGTAGCCCCACAGTGCAGGTTATGCAAGTAGCCCCACAGTGCAGGTTATGCAAGTAGCCCCACAGCGCAGGTTATGCAAGTAGCCACATAGTGCAGGTTATGCAAGTAGCCCCATAGTGCAGGTTATGCAAGTAGCCCCATAGTGCAGGTTAAGCAAGTAGCCCATGGTGCTGGTTTTGCAAGTAGTCCCATAGTGCAGGTTATGCAAGTAGCCCCACAATGCAGGTTATGCAATAGCCCCATAGTGCAGGTTATGCAAGTAGCCTCATAGTGCTGGTTATGCAAATAGCCCCACAGTGCAGGTTATGCAAGTAGCCACATAGTGCAGGTTATAGTGCAGGTTATGCAAGTAGCCCCATGGTGCTGGTTATGCAAGTAGCCCCATCGTGCAGGTTATGCAAGTGGGCCCATAGTGCAGGTTGTGCAAGTAGCCCCATAGTGTTGGCTATGCAAGTAGACCCATAGTGCAGGTTATGCAAGTAGCCCCACAGTGCAGGTTGTGCAAGTAGGCCCATAGTGCAGGTTATGCAAGTAGGCCCATAGTGCAGGTTATGCAAGTAGCCCCATAGTGCTGGCTATGCAAATAGCCCCATAGTGCAGGCTATTCAAATAGCCCCATAGCATGCTATGCAAGTAGACCCATAGTGCAGGTTATGCAAGTAGCCCCATAGTGCAGGGTTATGCAAGTAGCCCCATAGTGCAGGTTATGGGGTCCTGAATAGGCCGGGAGAATGTCACCTGTCACAGTGTCGCTGAGAAGCAATTGCTGATTCGGGATGTAGGCACATTAAAAAAAAAAACATCTCCATCAATTTGAAATTGTTAGGGTTTTGTTAAGTGCTTTGTGGAAAATATATGTTTTGCAATACTGTCCTGCTGCAAGTTGTTTAGCGGTTGACCGTGAGTGGCAAGAGTGAGTTAGCATAAAAGTACTCTTGGAGGGGCTTAGACCCACACGGACGCCGGATGCCTGCTTCTTGTCCATGTCTGTTGGCACTACACCATTGAGGAAATGGCGGGTTTTCATCTGTCTGGGCCAGAAATAGACCGACCAATACCGCATCCGACTGTTGGGCTATTCCAAAGCATGGGCAGTCTGCGGTGGAAACACCGGGAGTCATTGAATCCACTTCTCCCATTGTGGACCTGTTACTACTGCGCTCCGGACGTGCATGTGCCAGCGAAGCTTCATTGCAACCATCGCCTCACCCAGCTTTAGTTGACGCACAATACCTAAACTACTGCACAGATGTTATGTGCGGCAGACTCCCCATGCATCACAGCGTGCAGTACCACGACACACATGCATCGAATGCGCATGCGGCACAGCGGCTGTGGCAGGCCATGCATGAGCCCGGGAGTGGGCCTCATATTTATTCAGAGAGATTTTTGGCCAGATCGGAATTTTCAGGCAAATCATGAATGCATTTTGAACCTTGTCATTTTCATTTATTTGATGCACCAGAGCTGGGTAAAGGGGCATGAAAACGCCCCCGCTTCCCGCATAAACGCATCTCTGCTCGCCTTGTGTTTTCATGCAGGCACAGATCTTGGAATGGGTTTTTTGCCACTGAAAAAAAGTGTACATGGCAGGTGGAATTTCCAATTGCTTTTGTGAATTTGTGTAAAAAAGCATTGGAAACAGTGGACCGACCGGATTTCAGTGCTTAATTCCCACACATTCCTGTTTCCTGGTGAGAGGCTGTCTAGTGAGGAGCTGCAGCAATGGTGGTTTTGTGTGCTTACACCTTTAATTCCAAGCCCAACCTACTTATACGAACTCCCCGTGCAGAGCGCGGCGCGGAGTTCGAAGCAGAGTTCAGTCTGCTTCCTGTTTCCTGGTGAGAGGCTGTCTAGTGAGGAGCTGCAGCGACCGTGGTTTTGTGTGCTTACACCTTTAATTCCAAGCCCAACCTACTTATACGAACTCCCCGTGCAGAGCGCGGCGCGGAGTTCGAAGCAGAGTTCAGTCTGCTTCCTGTTTCCTGGTGAGAGGCTGTCTAGTGAGGAGCTGCAGCGACGGTGGTTTTGTGTGCTTACACCTTTAATTCCAAACCCAACCTACTTATACGAACTCCCCGCGCGGAGCGCAGCGCGGAGTTCGAAGCAGAGTTCAGTCTGCTTCAGTCCGCTACAGGAAGCGGTGTGAAGCTTGGCGAACATCTGCTACCAGCCACAATGAAACAGACGACGTCGACGTCGAGCGGTGGGCAAGGTCCCCAAACGCGGCATAAACTGTTGCAGCAGCGGAGACAACTTGAAAGACAGCTTGACCTGACCCTTGAGGTAAGCAATGTAATAACCAACATTGACATTGATTTTGATCCTGAAAAAGAAATGGCAATTCCAACTTGCACAGATTACCCGATTCCCTCACTTCGCTTTTTAGCGTCGCAGCTCTTATCCCAGCAACGTGAAATGCAAATGTCTTCTCCTAAGGTAATTGCAACTGAAAACTTAGAATTAAATGCCCCCAAAATTGAATTAGATAAAGCTGACAATGAGAAAAATCATGTCTTGTCTCATCCAAACACTAATGCTTTCCATGCACCCCCTCCTTCCTCAACTTACGTTTATGCATTGGAAACGCTGTTCGATTTTGATATTACCGACATAACAGATCTTGATCTGCTCGAACTGCACTTGCCCTCGGAGGCTGACCAGTTTCCAACAAGCATAGTACACGTGATAAATCAGAAACACAAAACGGATGTTCTGCTGATGAAATTCTTCCAGTTACTAACGCAGATGGCAATGTCACCACTAAAACAGCGGCAATAAATCAACTGTTATCAGCAGTCAACCACTCAACACCAATAATAAGTAAGTATGTCTGCTTACCAGGAGAAATTGCACCAAAAAATACAGACATTAACATGACAATTACAAGAGTTCAGACATCGGAGAGCCCTACAGACCCGGATGAGTCCATACCCCCTCACTTGCTTAATGAACCACGCAAACTCAACCGAAACGATGCGACGATCGGCTACGGAAATAACATCCAAAATGGCACCATGTCAAAAATAGGAGAAAAACTTGGCGAAGAGATCTCTATCTCAAAAAAAATCCAGCAAAAATTCCTACTACAAAAACAGGCTCCAATAAGTTTGATGCCGCCGCACGCGAGGCGCGTTTGACAGAACGATTAAAAGCGGATTACTTACAAATCCAAGAACGCTTAGAATTAAGCTATATGCAAAAATATGCAAACGCTCCAACAACAACAGAGAAATAATCTCATACAAGCAAATCAAGTGGCAAAGATAATACTGCCCAAAATCTGACTCAGGAACTTTCACCAAAACAACTGCCGCCATTTGCAAAACCTAGAATGCAAATCTGCAATCAACAAACGATTTCAGAAACCAGAAACAATCTAAAATCCAAGAAAGCACAACATGAGGCGACCAAGGTGATGAATGCGACCGAATGTACGCAAACATCATCATTATTCGGGCCTACTGAGAAAGAGACAAAGGAAAATTTGTCAATTGCAGCCAGTGTTCAGATACATAACAATGTCCTTGCGGCTACTTCAATTGCCTTGGTACCGTTTATGAAGCTTTATGAGACAATTAATGACACTATACAAGATCAAAGCTCACGATTAGCAACGATGTATAGCAAAATGCAGATTCTAGAAAAATTTGCAGAAAACCTTTCACAAAGACTAGATCATGAAACAGATACAGCGCGCAACTGGCAATCTCGCATAAATGATATAACAAAATGTGAAGTATGTGAAAAGGCAGAGCTAATCGATGCTGTTATTGAATGCACCAAGTGGATGCGACACAACATCTCTTCCCGACAAACCTGTAACCCTTACATGTGTCACGGCCAAGGCGATTTCCCAAAATCGAGAATGCCATCGAGTGAAATTCCTTTAGCGACTGAAAACAAGTTGAGCCCGGAGTCACACCAGCCGCCAATCCCTACAGCAATAACTGCAGTTGTACAGGCAACCGGAAATGATGACACCTCGAACTCACAATTATTACAAGAACGTTCCAGCCAAAAAAGCAGAAAGTCACAAGAATTAGAGAGAACGGGAATACCAGCACCGCAAAAGATCCAAGAACATGTCACCTCAAAAGCTGCGACTTTAATGGAAAAAGAGAATGATAAACTGAACATACCAACTAAAGGAAAAACGATTACAACAAACAAAGCTTCTTTTGGTATTTTTACGGGAGCTGCAGTATCAATATCTCAGCCAATAGACTCATCTGCCATGGCAAAACGGAAATCAAAAGGTGCCACCTCTAACTAAAATAACAGAAAACCACCGGCCAAAAGAGTTGGCCCAAATAATGCCAAAAAATGTATTCGAAATCTGACCACGCCTCCAAGACTCGGGATGTTCGAACGCAATGAGAAAACCGCAGACAATCTCAAACAACTGTCGATCTTGCCAATGGTGGCGAAAACAGGACCTCCACTAATTCCAAAATCAGATAAAAGACCACATTTAGAAATTGAAGATTCCTAGACCTCGGATAACGATATTTCAATTGACTTATGTGATCTTTCCACCTATTCCATCGACGATGAAGTGGAACTTGTAGTAGAACCTGAAAAATTGGCAAACACAAAACAAACAAATCAGGAAACAAGGCCAAAAATCGGTGCTAGCCAAAAAAGACCCTCCACTGGAACTCTCAAAGAAGATGACAAATTCTATGCAGAGAGAGTAAAGAGGAATTCAGGCAATACAATGCAAGAAGCCCAATCAGAAGGCCTGCAGAAATCAAAGAAACTCCACACACAAACAGGGTCAAGAACATCTTTAAACTTGAATCCTAGACAAACAAAAGGGCAATTGCTACAAGAAAAACAAGTAACATTTAAATTTGCAAAAAGTGGTCACTCTAAAAATGAAGTGTGGAAAATTGAGCTAGACAATATTCTGGAAGAAAAAAACAAAGTCAACTTAAACAGAAACAACATAATGAAGCTTTTGCACAGTATTCCAACACTCTGGACAATAAGATCCGACGATATTGCGATTGTGTAGTACAAATCAGAAAATCGTTCTGACTGGGTGATTCTGCATATGAGGTCAAAATTCGGAGCAAAATCCATAATAGAAGCAAAGGATGACTTGCTATTTTTTGGATTTGATGTGAAATCACACTATGACAAAGAAGATAATTTCGATGAAATTGATGAAATGCAAACAGCACATTGCTCACATGAACAACGTCAACGTGACCTAAGGAAACAATTTAAACCTTCATCACAACTAATCGTGGAAGAATCGCATAAGCCATCCCACTTACACTCTGGCAGACAAAACGGAAACTCAAAGAAAATAAAACTAGCTAAAAAAGACAGCGGAACATAGCGTACACCTGCTGACATCCTGGAATACTCGAGGCTTCGCCCACCTCTTTCAAGATTACACCTTGATAAATAACAATCACTTCATTATCTGCCTTCAAGAGACATGGCTGCGTACGATGCCAAGCCGTGATGGTTATTCAATTCATCAAAATGCTGCCGGAAAGAATCTATTTGGGCCACCATACTCAGGTTTAATCACAATGGTGAAACATAACAATAAATGGAAAGTGTTAAGTTCAAACAACCCAAATTTATTTACACAAGTTATGATTCTTGAATTAAATAACCTTGCAACAGCAAAGGTAAAACAGATGATTGTAATAAATTTATATTGGAACCCAGTCATGATATCACAGAATGAATTCATTGCTGCAGTAACCAAAGAAATTGACAACGGTTTATTAACTTTTGACGATCCATATTTCCTAATCTGTGGAGACCTAAATTATTCATGGTTCAATGAAGTAAACCAAGTGATTTCCGCAAATGATCATAACAAATCTGAAACTTGGACAAATCGTGGCCAACATTGGGCTGGAGAGATGGCGTTAAGACAATGTGTGATGCTAAATGGCTGCACAGAAGGAGACATTCCAGCTGCCAAAACATGGCATCGAGGTGCATCCAAAAAAACTATCGATTATATTTGGGCTTCAAGAAATTTAGTAAACCGAATCGATGAACTAACGATCGAACCTACGGAGAAAAGTGATCATTACCCGCTAATGCTCTTCTGGCGAATGCCCACAGAAGAAAGTCCTAACAGATACACCTTGGCTCTTGAAATAAATACCGGGAACAACAGACTACGCTTAAACGGGTCGCAAATAACAGACCTCACTTCGAATCTGGCACGTTGCAATCAAAACGAAATCGGAGTTAACTACGAACCGATGTTGCAAAAATTCAGACCAAGTCAAATGGGAAGAAAATTGATATAGCTGCCCCGAAACATCCTTACAGTCTCGCAGTTGGAGAAGCTAAAACAAACTTGCCAAAAGATCTCAGAAGCATAAGGAAAACAAATAGAAAAGATCAAGGAAGTCAGATACATAAACGACGTCAACGTTACCGAAACTGGCTTAAATCCTTTAACACAGTGCGAGACCAGGATCAGGCCGAGCAAATGCTAAAGCTAATAATGACAAAGGACAGCCGGCATATCTGGGAAATATTAAACACAGGCCAGCTCCAACAGTCATTTGCCATGTTAAATGGAATAAACGCTGAAAAGTGGGTAACACACTTCTCAACAGTCTTCAAGTCACAGAATCCCACGGAAACACCACCTGAAGTGGAGGAGATTCAACTTGGTTTGTGACAGAAATGCAGGAAGAAATTGAAAAAGCCATTCAAAAATTAAAAAACTCTCGAGCCCGATGGCATTTCAAATGTGGCTCTTAAACAAAATAAATCGGAATGGGCCCTTTTCATTAAGATCTTGTTTGAGAAGATGGAAAAGGCAAAAACTCTCCCTGATACGTGGTCGAAGACCGTGATTGTTCCAGTGTTCAAGAAGGGTGATCATAGTGACCCTGCAAATTATCGGCCCATTGCCCTTCTGCACACAACCGGCAAAGTGTTCGCTGCATTTCTACAAACGAAGCTAGCAAAGTGGGCTGAATCTGCAAAGATATACAATGAACGACAAACAGGCTTCACAAAAGGAGTAGGTGTAGAGTTAAACCTAACACTACTCAACATAACAAAACTAGAAGCCTTGAAGAATAACAAACAACTTTTTGCAGGTTTCATAGACCTTAAACAGGCATTCGATTGTATCAACAGAAAGATTTTATGGAGCAAATTAAAAGCCTGGGGATGCCCAGAAAATCTATTGCAACCAATAAAGGCGCTGTATTCAAACACCACAATCAGAGTGAGATTGAACAAGCAGGGATATCTAACGGAAGAAATTCAAACCAAAAGAGGATTCAAACAGGGCTGTCCACTGGCAGCACCCCCATTCAAATTATACATTGCCGACCTACCAAAGGCTCTAAAACAACCAAGAACGTTCCCGCCAAAGATCAACGGAAAACCGGTCAGTTGGATAATTTATGCTGATGACATTGTGCTCTTAGATCAGACACAAATAGGACTTCAAAGACTTCTCTCAGCCCTACAGCAATTTCTGATGGAAAATGATCTTGAAATAAATGTTGGAAAATCAAGAATTGTATCCCTAGGTCGGAAATTCCAATTATGCTCAAGAAAATTCAGCTGGAAGGTAAATGACAAACCAATTCAACAAACCGATAGAATTCGGTACTTAGGTATTATCTTCAATACATCAATCCAGGAATGGTGTTGGAAGCAAGATCTGCGATCAAGGATGTTGATGTTTGTTGTACAAGGCGCGAAATTGCACGCAAAGTTTGGCAAATTCACATTGTCTCCGGTACTCATTTTTTATCTACATAAAGTAGTTCCAGCGATTACCTTTGGCAGTGAGGCAGGCTGGAATATAAACGCTCAATTTTGGGATCAAATAGAAGCAATATTTTGGCGCAAAGTTTTGAAATTACCTCAAAATGTATCGGTTATTGCAATCCGACACAAACTAAGCATAGAAGCCCTACATTGTACGGTGGTGTGGAAATCAATAACAATGCTGCGCAAGATGCGTCTACAACCGTCAGCTAAACCATATGAGATCCTAAATAGAAGAGCAACACAACCTGCGAACGATTTGCTTAGAACCTGGGAAGACAAACTCTTAAAGATATTAAAAGAAGCGGACATAACTATGGAGCAAGTACTACAGATGCCTCAAATCGTAAAAAAGCGGATTTGTCGATGGAACTGGATCATCAACGAGGAAAAACGCTCAAATATGAAGACAACCTGCAACTTTGGTCTATCGACACATGAAATTGGCGTGCTCCCAAAATACCTACTCACATTTCCATCTCGATACCACAGAGACCAATTTATCAGATTGCGAAAGAACCTATATAAATCAAAAGAGATATTGACACTGAAACGAGATCTAAAAACATTGGACAATCAATGCCGATTTTGCAATAAAGATGTTGAATCGATAAAACACTCGATAACCATCTGCCCTGAAATTTCTGCAGAACGGACAATACATATAGGGAAATATGCGCCAAGGAACGATAACATGGAAGAATGGTGGAGCTACCTGATCTCTGGAACGAATTAGCGACTGACGTGTGGCGTAATAAACTTCATGGATAAAATCCTGCTCAATCAACCATGAAACTATAACTTCTACTCAACCACTTGTTCTTGCTCTAACTAATGTCTGCTACACGTGGTTGACACTAAAAAGCACACACAGTTGCTCATGTGCAATAACTATGAACAACGTTACATAGACAAAGAATTGACAAAGAATTGATGTTGTTGATGATTGAAAAAAAGTTTGTTTTTTTATTTCAAACTAAGTCAAATAAAAATAAAAAAATAAAAATAAATAAAAGTGGCAAGGAGAGGAAACCTGACATGAATGTGTAGGACTTTTCCGCAACATTTCTGGAAAAAGCCTTTGTGCCCATTTGACTCTAACAAAGTCATCAGAAATGGTGTTATCAGAAATAAAAGGTAAATAACTTTAGGGACAGAAGTGGCCTGTGTTACTAAACTGCTAAACGTTTTTGTATTTCCTGGACTATATTTTTGGAATAAACATCTATCAATGAGTGTTTGTAAGATAGCTCAGCAATGAAAGAGCTCACCTCAGCTGTGAGAGCTTCCTAGTTCCTGTCTGACATGCATATGGGAGCCGGAGGTGGAACGCCCCCTTGCCACGCTACTAGCCACTGCCAGAAGCAGTTGGCTCCGGCCCAGCCATAGCCCTGACTTTAGTTAGAGTGACAAAGGCGGTGGGACCCGCGCACTGCATGGGATACAGCAGCCCCTGCTATACAAGTTAACCAGGTGCTGCATTCTGTCTGCGGCTAGGACCACCAGCCCATTCCAGAATGCTTTTTGAATTCTCCTCACAGCAACCTTACCCGAAATGCACTACTACTAGGAAGTTGGCAGGGTCATACCGGATGGATCAGGGAAGAATTAAGCTCCTGGAAAATCTGTCTTTCTAAACCCTGTGGCAGTGCAGGCCCCGGGGCTGCCAGCGCTCTGTGCAAGATTTTTCAGTGCGCCGGGACCTCACTGAATCCTGCCTGAGACTCCTCTGCAGCTCAAAGGTGTGTTTGGTTGGCACCGAAACAAAGGTGCTGGCGATTACTTTTGTTAAACCCATCTCTGTCATCAGTAGCACATTTTTAAGAATGTACAGGCAATTAGAACTGCGATGGGACATTTACAAGTGAAAGCCCCACACAGCCACAGTTACCTCCCAAATATTTCCCTTCAATGCCTACCAAGAACAAGTATCAGCCGAACAACAGAAATGATCCCCCTGCTGTTCTTGTACAGTGTGTTTAAGGGCCGCACCTGACGGGGCGTGATTCTTTAATAGGCACTGGGCCAGACCGATACTTAAGTTCACATGACACTGAGCTGGAGGCCCTTTATTTGCTGCAGCGGGGGAGGCGCCCTTGTGCATCCGCACCCACTGAGCACATCTTGAGCCAGCGCTGCCCTGTGGGATAGGAGCCTCCAAGATCTGTTTGTGAGTGTGGGTTACCTCAACGGGGCCCCCTCTGTCATCCACTCAGAGTGCTTTAGGAGACACGCAGAGGAGAAGGACTGAGGTATATATTTACAAGCTCTGTGCAAAACAGTCCAAGCCCAACATCCGGAGATGATGACAGCTCAAATGACTATGGGCCTCATTATGAGTATGGAGGCAGCCATGCCCTTAATAAGGCTGCCTCCATACCGGGTTCCAGTACTGGTTTCCTCCAATGAGGACTTACCTGGCTATTCCAACTATGGAGGACCCGGTAGGTCCTCATTGGAAAAACCCATCCCCATTCCCATTTGAGCCCCCATAGGGCTCAATGGGAATGGAGAGGGAGCTAATAACGTGCCCGTTAATAACGGTCCCGTTATTAGCTCCCTGGTCCCCTCGTAGGACCCGCTAAGGATGCCTGGTTTTACCAGGCGTCCATACCGGGTCTCACAAGGGAACCGTACCGGCACCCTTCATTATGGGAGCGCCATGGCCGTAATGAGGCCCTATATGTCTATTACGATATACAGATATGTTTCTATTAAAGTGAGTGTTGTGACAAATGAAGCGAGCAAAGAGCCCAGTTTGCATTAATTGCTGAGAAGGACTGGTTTCATGCTTGAATCACTATCACAGACATATTTTAAGTATAAAGTTCTGAGGTTATTCTCATGTTCCTAAAACGCTCCTTGCTTTTTTGCAAATTGACAGGATTCAATGCCATGCAGGTGTCCAGGAACTGCACCTGATTCGGTTAATATGCTGCTCGAGTTGGGCTGGTGGACTGCCCCTCAGCCCCACCAACATCACTCTCTGCCCCTCCTCACCTTTTCCCCACCTCTAACGAATCACTTCCAGGACACCAGTGGTCCAGGGATGAATATCGGTTTCCAAACCATCAATCAGCCCCACACCACTAGTACACCAGAAGGGATCTGAACAGGTTGGAACACAAGTCAATTATAAACATCCTTGTCCAATTTTGGTAACGTAGACGGAACATCAGGCTTATCTTCTCAATGTCGTGGATCGTTGGTTAGTTGCAACACAGCGAAAATACAATTATTAGCCAATGATAAAAGGGACTGTCCAGTCAAGGTTGTATAAAAATATCTACTTTATTATTACTACAACAGACAGTTCTAGCACACTACAAAATACAACCCACTCTGTAAAGGAACACAGAGGACAGACAGTTTCACAAAGGAAAGGGACGCTCTCTGGAAACTGACAGGAGGGTAGTTGGTAAAGCAATCAGTCTTACTGTTCAAGGTTATTTGGTTTCAGCACCAAGGGGCAAAGGGCCGTAACTGTCCCTAGGGGCCTCCGGAGAAGGATATGGGGGGGCAAAACCACAATGTACCTGATGCTTAAGAGGTTCTTGATGCTCGACAGTGTTGAGGCGCTTTCAGGGCACTTTGCTGCTCCTAAGACAAAGTTTGAGATGGGAGACAGCTGCGGGTATCAAGCAGAAGACAGTTCAGCAAGCGAGGCTGGACGGACGACTGCAGGCTGGTCTACATGGCGGCTCAGGGTCAAGAGTTGTTGTCTCTGGGTTGGTTGGCAGATCTGGAACGCTGGTTGAGGCATCTCGGACGGCTCTTGTGACTGTGGCATGACAACAGTCAGCGGTGCAGCTGGTTGCTGTTCAAGGGCTCGACTGTCTTGAAAGTGTCCTTAAAAGATGGACGCTGGTTGATGCTTTTGTGGCAATCCTCCTAGCTTTTTGTGTTGTCCTTTCAAGGCAGACGGCCCAACGCTTAGGAGAGGGTTTGCAGGCAACGATCTTGTCCTTAGTTCAGATGCTCTCTGGCACTTCCCACCTAGGAAGCTTGCTGGCAGAACCTAACAGGGCACGCTGTGTGCTGGGGGGGTACCGGTTCTGGAGCTGCTGGACGGGTCCTCTGAGTCTGGTATCTCCCTCTGTTCCCTGGGAGATGTTTAGGGGAGGGATCTTGCTTCCCTCTTGGAACTCCTGGCCTTCCTTCACTGGTGGAAGATGTAAGGTAGACTGTACCTTCAGCCCGGGTCCAAATGAGTCCTTCTTCTTACTCCTTTTGAAGTCATTGGATGATCTCTAAGTGAGGGGTTCAGCCCTCTTTAAATGCCAAATGGGCCCCAGTGATTGGTTCAGGCTAAGCCTACTTCAATGAACCAATCCTTGGGTCCCACCAACAATCTTCTGTTATGCATGAGGTCAGGACCAGAGTGCTCTGCAACAGGAAAGTAAGAGTTGAAAACATATACCTAAGCCCCACCCATCTTCCTATCTGTTGTAGATTAAAGTGTGTTTCTGGTTAAATGTGCCATCTGTGACTCTTGATTAAAGCGCAGGTCTCTCTTGAAGTTTGTGATGAGAGCAGACATCCTGTCTCCCTCAAATCACATACTTCTCACCTCTGAAAGGGATCCGCTCTGCGGGGGTACCTATGGAAACATATGAGCTCAGACATGCCATTCACTGCCTTTCAAACTGAGGGGTGGGAACTAGCTTCAAGTTGACATATTGCATACAAACGGTGTGTTAGCCCCGCCTTCCTGTTGTCTGTTCGGCAACCAAGCCCCTCCAACAGGCTTGCCTCAATTATCTCTCATTAGTATGCACTGCCACCAGCCGAACTAAACAATAGGAAAGCAGATTCATGGAGCCTTTGATATTTTTATTGGGCTGCCCATGGCCGGACGAAGGTGTGCCTTCCCCCTTCTTGAGATGCTTTGATATACCCGTGACTGTCACATTCCAGCTGAACATGACAGGGGAGGACGACATCTGTAGGCTGTGTCCTCCCGGAATACACTTGGCTATGCGTTTGGTTCAGTGAGCAGAGACAATGTGTGCGGAATGGCCTCACACAGTTTCAGAGGTTGATCTCCCATCATTCATTTTCATTATCAAAAAATCAAAAAAGCCCAGGCGAGCGCACCATCCCTGTGTGGATGGTCGAATTCCTCACACCACCAAAGGGAGTTCCCAGAGTAAATTTTGTTCATGTCCAGCACTGGGATGGTTTCTCTGAAAGCCCCTCAAGGTCTCCACTGATTACTGCCTATGCTACACTCCAATTCACAGTACACATGAGAACTAAGTCACCCACTGCCAGGGTTTTACAGGGAAGGTTCTGCAAGAAAGGGAAGGTGGTGCATAGAGTTAGAGGATGTTTTGCTCATTTGTGAAATGTTTTGAATTAGTGTTTTAATGTGACCACAATTTTTTCCTTAAAGGAGTTCTTATCAGGAGACAGGGATTGTCCCATTTCAAAATGGTGGTGAGTTCCCTAGAAGCTGAGGGTGTTGGGCATAGAAAGGAAGCTTGGAATGTTTGTCAAGATGCTTAACTGGCTTTCGTTCAGAAGATGATCAGAGCAGATAACAGAAAACCTGGACACCAGAATAAGCAGAGAAAATAATTTTACAGAGAAATTCCAGAAGAAGAAATCTCTGTTAACAAGAATAGTCAATGAGCTAAGTGTAATTAGTTCCAGACTTTTCCCTTAAGGTTTCCAGTAGAAGTTTAAAACCGCAGCGAGAAAGTAATGTTTCATTCAGTTTGCCTTTGTAAATATTTCTAAAAAGTGTTTGACAGTGAGCGAGCGTAGTTTAGGGGCGAAGAGGCTGATTTTGGAAGATTAGAGGCGCGTGATCAACTTTCAGCTGTGAGAAGGCGGTGAATGGTGCTGAAGCGCAAGGCCAATGGATTAGAGAAAGGGACCATAACACGTGTGTGTGTGTGTGCATGGTGAAGTCCGCCCTATTTCCTAGGCAATGCGTAACTGCAGGAGCGGTTTGCGATCAAACCGAAAGGTTAAGGCAGCAGTATACTGTTGGGAGGCGTGGCGGTGCAACAAAACGCTATTAAGATAAAACATATTTGGCTCATCCCCGGACCTGGTCATCGACTCTGACACCAGCAAATGGGGCTGGGGAGCCCGATGCAGGAACCCGTCGACAGGCGGCAGGTGGTCGGATCAGGAGACGACACTCCATATCAACTGCCTGGAGTTGCTTGCAGTGTCCTTCGCAATAAAATGCTGGACTCAAGAGAGGGCACAATGTTGTGTCCTGCTAAAGATGGACAATGTCCCGGGAGTCAGGTACATAAACAGACTGGGTGGGACAAGATCCAGACTACTGGCAGAATTGGCAAATGATTTCTGGGAACTATGTCTTCAGAGAGAAGTGTCAGTGACGGCGGAGTACCTGCCGGTCCATCAAAATGAGGTGGCCGATTGGAACTCCAGATGCCTCTGGGATGCCAGTGATTGGAAGCTGGACGAGGAAGTGTATCAAAATCTAATTACTCGATGGGGACCATGCCAGGTTGACTTATTTGCATCGAGACTAAACAAACAGTTACCCCGGTTCTTCAGCTGGAGACCAGACCCAGAGGGAGAGGTGATAGATGCCTTCCTGCAGTCATGGGGACACCAGACAAACTATGCATTCTCTCCTTTCTCTGTGAGAGCGAGCATGCTAGCCCAGGTTAGGCATCAGAAAGCATCCCTAGTACTAGTTACGCCGGACTGGAGGGGTCAAGTGTGGTTCCCCAGTCTACTGGAATTATCACACCACAACCCAGTGGTGGTACCCAACGACAAATTTATTGTTCGAGACCCCTGGGATCTCAGCCATCCACTAGTGAGGTCAGGCAGACTCAATCTAATCGCATGGGCGATTTCAGGAGATCTTGGGTTAGGCCAGGACTATCGAATGAGGCTGAAAACATCATTAGCGAATCCTGGGCTCCAGGAACACACAGGGCTTATAAATCCGCATGGGCTAGATGGAGTAGTTGATGTTTGGAGAGGAATATTCATCCCGATGGAACGGACTTAGTACGCGTAGCCAATTTCTTGGCACAGTTGGCAGCCCAAGGGAAGGCATACAGAACTATCAACACGGCCAGGTCTGCGATATCGGCAGGACAACCTAGGATCGAAGGCATAGCGACAGGTGAACATCCCTTGATCTTTAGACTAGTAAAGGGAGTAAAAATGGCTAGATTTCCTAGTGAAAAATATTGTCAATTGTGGGATGTTGACACAGCTTTGAGATTATTTCTATCATGGCCAGATAATCAGGACCTATCCAGGAAGGCTATTTCAGGCAAGCTAGCCATGCTACTATGTCCATTGGCTTGTAAGAGATCATCATATGTTAGAGCACCAGAAATCAACAGGAAGAGTGTATCACCTAACGGAGTGACCTTTCTCATAAAGAGAAGGACCAAGACAGGTTTGAGATGCATATTTTACAAATCTTTTCCGGGACAACCAAAATTATGCCCGCTCAGATGCTTAGCAGCATATGAGGATATGACAAGGGAAGTAAGACCTCCAGGAGTATCTCAATTACTGATAGCAATTTGGAAACCCATTAGGGCCATACCACTGGCTACCATAGCCAGATGGCTTAGATGGGTAATGGAACAGGCAGGCATTGATTTAGTAAAATATAGCGCTCACTCAGCTAGAGGAGTGATGACTACCAAGGCATTCGACATAGGGGCCAGAGTAGAGGACATTATGAGGTTGGCAGATTGGTCGAATGAATCGACTTTTAAAACATTATATTTTAAACCAACGGAAAGTGTGGCATCGTTAGTGATGAGTAAGCTTTGAACAAGCATAATCCGAGCCTCCGGACTTGACATAGAATTCAGATTTTCAACACATCCATTCCAAAAAGTCATAATTCTGTTAAAGACACTGAGGTGAAGGATTATCCCACGCTAGCAATCGTAAAAATGTAATGGAATGTAAAGGTACTGGAATGTTTTACATGTTTCTGCAATTACTGAACGGGTGCATGATAAATACATTTGAGTGTTACAGTTTGTTAAATGCACAAACGGATAATATATATAAATTGTGGTTGGTTTTACGATTGCCCCACCCTCTTTCGATTTATAGTCACCAGTTACTTTATGCTTCTATAGGTACAGTAGCGGACAACAAACAATCCGGAAATTGAACTCTTATCGGCATGGAATGGACGGGATTGCAAAGTTCACTGGACGCATTCTCGACTGGGCAAAGAAAGAGGAAGAATAGTAGAAGGACAGGGTGATTTATGGACAAGGAATACTATGATTGGTTGAAGTTATCACGTAGTCTGTCTAAGGACCAATAAGAACAGAACTACAAAGACTTTAAAAAAATGGTTATTGTAGTTTATTGAGTTTTGTATTTTCATGTTTTATTGGTTTATACTTTGCTGCTGAACAGTAAAATGGAAGAGCAGCATAATCCAAGCCTCCGGTCTTGACATAGAATGCACGTGCGGCATTGCAGAAAGTTTGAAATGGCACAATTCAGTAAAGCAAGTAACTAATTTTGTTAACAAGACAAGTAGAAGTCTAAGCATAAAAGGGTTTTAATTACTACAGCAAGTAATTGTTGAGATTATACAGACAAAGACATAGGACCTAAGAAAGTTATAAAAAATAAATCTGAAAATAAATGAAAAGTGGTGGGAGCAGAAACTTCTGAATAATCCTGCAAATCTAAATAATATTTTTTCAATGAAGAAAACAAATGTAGAATAAGCACAGATATTTTCACAATCAGTTCAAACTTGCATGAATTTGCAAGACATCAGTGATTCCTTCTGGCAGAGTTAGACAAGGAACATCGTAAACAGTCCAGTCAAGAAGTTTAAAGGAGGAGTCAGAGGCTGCCTTCTAGCTCAGAGAGGTGGTAGACAGGTAAACAGAGAAAAAAGAGAAAGAAAAGCTATAGAGAGAACTGAAGTTGAGGAAACAAAGTTAATGCTATGTATTTGATTGTTCGGTCCGCAGCTCATGATTGGAAGATTTGAGGTAGAAGATCATAAGCGAAGTCCTGTCATTTGTTATTTCATCCACTTCCCCTTTCCCCTGAGGTTGTGGGCTCAGCAGTAATCACTAAAGCTTGGGGAGTCCACGGGGTTAGTGGGGTTAATCTTCAGCCTCCGCGGGATCAGAAGCTAGGACCTGACACCCACACATGGTAGCTGAGCACCCCTCCCAACAGACGCCCAGCATCAGAACGCTACACGTCTCCAACCCATGTATATTACAGTCTCGACCAACACATCCTCTCACTAGAGTAGGGTGACCACATATCCAAAATAAAAAAAGGGCAGGAGATAGACATAGAAGTAGGACTGCCGTTTTAGCGTATATAAACCCAAAAGATGGACTAAAACCCAAATAGGACTCGACTCCACTAAAACCGTAGTCCTACGTCTATGTTGGTGGCCTGTTCAAACGCAAAGTATGGGGTGTGTTGCGGGCACAGCACTCTCATTGGAGGAGAGAGGCCAGGGAGAAAGAGGGAGGAAATGGAATGTAAAAAGTGAGCCGAGAGAGCAGCTGGCCTGATTTTGGGATTTGCATATCGATTCCAGGCAAAAACCATGATGGTAGCCACCTGTCCCTCATATCCTGGAACTTGGTTTTAAAACAAAAAACCTCTCTGGACGCCGCGACAAATGCGAAAATACCAGGACACTCCCGCAAAACAGGGATGTCTCGTCACCCTTCACTACAGGCACAGATACCACAAGTGTTATCAGCGCTCACCACCTAGACACCGACCCACACACTGTATCTGGGCACTTCCAAACTGCTTGCATCAACCCAACACTAAAGCTACTGTGCATTTTCCTTCTTTCTCCACTAACCAAGCCCAGTCCCCATATCCGTCACATCAATAAGAGACTGTGCAAATGGCAGGAGAGTGCCGTAGGAAACCTAATAACCTAGCATCACGGAATGAGCCATCAGATTATTTTAATTCAGTTTACGGACCAAATCTGCCCATAGCGGACTGACTTTTTAGCATCCCCAACCAGTTTGAAAATTAATGTACATCCTAATAGTTAGCTGACCTATGCAAGATGCTCAAGTGCTTGAGTACCAGGAGACTCCATATGAACACCACCTGCAGATATCAGTAGGTGAGATGCAGGTCCAATTTTGGATACTGGCAGGGCCGGCTCAGCCTTTCATCCCTCAGCGGTCAAAACATTTGTGAATGACTTGGAAAAAGAACATTTTTGTATATGAACAACAAGTGAAAGGTGTTTTTTTGGAGGGGCCCCTTCCACTTTATAAATTTTAATCCCACTGTGCCATTACAGAAGGGGAAACACCATATGCAAATCGCTCCTGGTTCTGCCCCAAAAAGGGTAGTCCACACCAAATAGTCTAGAGTAATGTCATCGCCTGATGCGCTGTACCAGAAGGGAAGTCGCAGTATATCCGTTCCTGATGTGATCTCACAGTCTGGCATTATTATGGTGGAGTGAACTGTATGTTTGGTGAGGACAAGCTGAGCCGTCATTCACTATTACATGGCCACTGAGGCTTTGAAAGGGTGTTTGAGTGCTACACCCTATGACACCTGGGGCCTGTAATCTTTACCATTGCATTGTCTTTTTCCAGTTGTACCTGTAGTTGTACCTCCAGTTGGTGCTTTGAAGCAGCATTCCCGAGAGTGGGCACTCTGCAAAACTACCAAACAAAATCAAAAAAATAAACACATTTCAAGTCTTTTTTCACCATAGACACGTCCCATTTGTGTTAATTTTGTATGCCTTGTTCAGGGCCTTTTGTGTTTTCTTTCACCCTGGACATTTCTCATGTGTTTGTATGTTGCTGTGCTGAGGGTCTTTTCAGTTTTCTCTCACCCAAGACATGTCCCCTTTGTGTTTGCATAATGCTGGGCTGAGGAGCATTGAAGTCTTCTTTCGCAATGGGCACGTGCCCTGTGTGTATATTTGATGAATTGAGCATAGGCCTTTGAGTCTGTCATTACCCTAGGCATGTCCCATTTGCGTTCATGAAATACCAGGTGTAGGTGCTGGGTGGCGGGCCTTTCAAGTCTTTCTTCACCAAAGTCAAGTCCATTATGTGTTGGTTTAACACTGATTCCAGGGTTAGACATGCCCACTGTGTATTTAACGCTAGGCTGAGGACCACTGCAGCCTTCTCTCACCCTGCTGACCTACCTGCCTGCTGCGCTGACTGGTTGCTTGGCTATCCCCAGAGTCTCACTAGGTACCAGGCTCCTCCAGAATCGCTCTCCCCTGCACTGCCCGGGCCTACCGCACACTTAGGGGCTGTAACTGTAACCTCTAAGCCCCCTGCCTCGTTGCACTTACTCAGAGTAGCACTGCCCCGGCTGCACTCACTCAGAGAATTGCTGCCCTGATTGCACTTCGCCCTCTCCTTTCCCCCTGCACTTTTGTGCTGTCCCACTTGCACGATCTGAATGACACAAGGCCTAGTAAGATCGTTTGCCTTGTCCCCCGTCTGTATTCCCCCCTCCCTTGTCATGTCACGCCTAGAAACACTTGTGTACAGGCACGTTATAAATGACATATCATATCAGATCATTTAACCCTAGACTTGTTCCCTGTGTGACTTCTTTAATGTTGGGTTCAGGGTCTTTTGAGTCTTCCTTCACCCTAGACATGTCCCTTTGTGAGTTTATTTAACGCTAGACTGAGGACCACTCCAGTCTGCTATTTATTTATTTTTGCATTTAATACAGCGCACAAAACCCTCGGGTATCTAGGCGCTAGTTACATTGATGGAAATGAAGAAGGGGGTGGGGGGAATGCATTAGGTTGAATGAGTCTTTGGAGGAGGGGAGTTAGTTGCAAAGCCAGGTCTTTAGGTTTCTGCGGAATGTCCAATAGGCCGGTTCTTTTCTGAGTGCTGGAGGGAGAGTGTTCCAAAATTTGGCGGCCACAACCGGGAAGCTCTTACCCCCCCACCCACCGAGAAGCGATTGAAGTTGGGGATCTTGAAGAAATCAGAGTTTGCCGATCTAAGAGGTTGGGTGGGGGAGTATTTCTCCACGCAGCATGAAAGGTAGGTCGGGCTGTGTTGGATAGACATTGGTGGACCAAGGATAGAGTTTTGAATTTGATCCTTCCTTGGATCTGTCAGCTATGAATGATCTAATCCAATTGGTGGCCGATGAAGAGAATTTAGCTGTCGAGGCAAGTTGTGAGCAGAGGGTTTGGGGGTCTACCAAGCCGAATGCACCGGAGAGGTCGAGCATCATCAGGAGGGCAGGTTTGCCAGTGTCCTTGATGGCATTGAGCTGAATTTTCAGTTCAAGTAGGGCAGTTTTGGTTCAGTGCTTGGGGCGGAATCTTGATTGGCGAACGCCCAAGATATTATTCTCCTAGAGATACTGTTGAATCTGGATGTAGGGTAGGCGATCCGGTATCTTCAGGAGGTAAGGTAGCGTAGTAATGGGGCGATAGCTTGTAGGTGTGGAGGGGTTGAGGGAGGGTTTCTTGAGCAATGGTAGGACCCACACTTCCTTTAGGGAGGTTGGCACTGAGTTGGTGAAGAAGGAAGCATTAATTATGGCTGTGATGATAGGAGTAAGTGTCTCGGCACAGTCGTTGATGATTGGGGCTGGGCAGGTGTCACCTTTGCAATGCAAAGGTTTGAGACTCTTGATGATCTTGGTGACGTCCGTGACTGAGACAGGGTGGAAGTTGAACGGGGCTCAGGTGTGGGCCGATAGGGCGCTGGCTGCTGTGGGTGGGTGTGGTTTGGCTAGCATGGCAAGTTGTTTAGAGAGAATTTTTTCTTTGAGGGAGTTCACTTTTCCAGTGAGGGCATTCTGGATTTTGTTGCACCAAGTGCTGTCCACTGTCAGGTCTGGCTGGGATGTGGGGGAGTTTCTAGCTCCCATAGGATCGTGAATCATTTCTGGGAGTTGGATTTGGCATTACTGATTCAGGAGTTGTAGCTGCTGGCTTTGGCAGCGTAGATTTCCCTTCTGACAGGGGAGGTTTTTTTTCTATGCTAGCTCAGAGATGCGCTTTTTGGCACGGGCACCGAGAAGCTCAGGTGTGAACCAAGTGGTTATTTTTAGTGAGGGTTTGACTTTCTGAAGTGTGAGTGAGGCAAGTGTGTCGACTGCCTGAGCAATGGTTTGCTTGTAGATGTCAACCAGAGCTGCTCGATCCGTCACTATGGGTGGGGGGTGAGCAAGGATAACAAGCAGTGGGGGGAGGTTGGTGTTGTTGAGGTATGTTGTGCATCACTCCATACCATCAGGTTTAGCAGGGTGAGCAAGTCTGGGGCGTTCAGAAGGGGAGATATTGAGGGTAATCGTGTGGTGGTCAGATCATGGGTAAGGAGAGGTGATGGGATTGGAGATGTTAAAATTGAGGTTGCTGATCCAGTGAAAAGTGCAGCCTTGGTTGTGGGTGGACTCGAGGGATCATTGCGTGAAGCCAACTTAGTTGAGAGCAGTGGCTACGCTGGTGGCGAGTGAGTTTTCTGGATCATTGAGGCCTACGTTGAGGTCTCCAAGAATTACAATTTTTGAGTTGGGCTTAATGGAGGAGAAGATGCTTTGCAGTAAGTTATCCTTGAAGGCAGGACTGGGGCCAGGAGGCTATTATGATATGATATGAAATTATAAATTATTTATAATGCACTTAATACCCAGAGGTTTCTAAGCGCGGATCCTGGGATCAAACCTGTGGTGCTCCGTGTTGTCTGGCTTCCAAAGGGAGTATGTTGCCCCTGAGCTATCCTCCCGAAATAAGGAGGATGGTGATAGAATTGATAGGTGGCATAGAGAGCTTGGCGAGTATGGATTTGAGTTAGGAATGACAGTGGTGTGCATGGCACTGATGGTGAGGGTGTTTTTGAAAAGGAGGGTGATGCTGCCTCCTGTTGAAGAGGATGTGTCACATGTTAGGATGCCATAATCCAGAGGGATGGCGATGGAAAGGGCTAGGCCTCTAGCGGGGTGGAGCTAGGTTTCATTTATGGCAAGTAAGGCAAGGTTGTTGGAAGTTATGAGTTCATGGATTTCAGATGCGTGAGCCAGAACGGATCTTGCGTTGATTAGCACGCAGTTGATAGTCTTATGGATTGGTCTGGTGGGCGTGCACGTATGTATAGGGCGCAAAGGCTGGGGAGTGTAGAGAGGGAAGTGGGGGGTGAATCGTAAACTGTGTGCATAGCCTGAGAAACCTATTCCTCATAAGGATCGGATGGGGCATAGCGATAGAACCGGAGGTTTCAGGTTGCCTGGGTCATGGTCTGTGTATCTGCAATGGGTGGAATGGCTGAGGAGCATGGTGTGGGCCGCACGCAGTGAGCCGTGTACATAGCCTAAGGCACCTATTCCTTGGAAGGATCATGGGGGCGTAGCGATGACAGTGCCATAGGCGTCGGGCTGATAGGGGCATTGGCGGAGGTGACCTAGGTGTGCATTGAGGGAGCGGTGATGTGCCGGGAGGGTGGAAGCACCAAGTCGCTTTCCTGCAGTCCAAGAGTGGTTGCCGTCTTTGGAGGCTGGATGGACTTGCATGGAGGGTGCCTTGGGGGCTCTTGTCTTACGGACTGTTGCCTATCTCAGATCTGCCTGAGGTTGTTTCAAGACCACAGCGGCATGTTCAGGCAGAGAAAGCGAGGCAAGGTACGTGGTGGTCATGTTCAGCGGCACCACTGTGCGGTGCCTAACACCTGCAGTTCTCAACACTGCCCCCTTTAGCCTGTGCAGGCTTTGCACAGAAGGTTCGGCACACAGGTTTTAAAGGAGGCATAGTCGAATGTCAGTGCAATGCGTAGCACGCAGTGGACGTGGATCGAGCAGTGTGCCCAAGACTTGTTCTCTGTGTGACTGTTTAATGTTGGGTTCATGGCCATTTGAGTCATATGTTCCATGCCCCCCTGTGAGTTTGTTTAATGTTTGATTGACAGCCTTTCAAATCTTTTCTCAGAATTGACATGGCCCCCTGTGTGTCTGGGTAATGCTGAATGGGGGCGGGGGGACTTTCCAGTGTTCTTTCCCCCTGTACATGCGCGCAGTGGGAGCACCAGAGTGGAGATAATCCTTTATCCTCAGCAGGGGATATGGACCCTCCATGAGGAATCCCACGTTGAAAGATTTTGAACAAACCATGCTAGTGACTAAGAAAATCCTTCATCTTTCCCTGATGCTTCATATATTTCTTTTAATTGGGCACATTTTACCCTCGTGACGGAGACTTGCAGCTTCATAAAACTAGAAGCCCAGACATTTGAGTCATTGTCCACAAACCAAATAGCCGCCAAGGGTTGTAACAACATCACTGCTAGATCAATCAAATGTGCGATAAGACCAGTCACCCATATACATCTTGAACCGACCTTGATAAAGCACATCATAGTGCGAAACACGTGTTGGCTACAGTGTACAACTGATATAGGATTGCCAATGTATGGAACCTAACACAAAAGACGGAACAATGTGTGAGTGGACACGAACTGGAAAGAGCAAGTTTGATTATCCGAATGTGATAAATGACTCTGAACACAACACAAATAAAATGTTTATATGCAAAGATGAATGGAGACTTTTGTGTATAAAGGTTCTAAAGCTAGTGCAGCTATGTTTTCCCGAAACATAAATGGACCCGATTGCTAGCTTCAGAGTCGACAGTTTCCCACCATAAAGGAGACACGCACACTGAGCAGTGGTGCCATGCTATGGCTTGAAACTGCACACATGTGGACTAGCCATACACAGTGGACTGGCTCAGGCTCGGTGCATCTGCTCCTTACATACATGCAGTATTGCCATGTGTGTGTTTGTTGGATGCCAGGCTTAGGCGCGTTGAAGTCGTCTTTCACTCTTCACATGTCCCTTGTCTGCCTGTTTAATGTTAACTTTGGGGCCTTTCAAGTCTGCATTCGCCCTACACATGTGTCCTCTGCGTTTGTGTTATGCTTGGTTGTGGATGTGCCATGTCTTCCTTCACCATAGACCTGTCCCGCCTGGCTTTGTGTTCTTTAATTGATGCACTGTACGTATTCATCAACCTGTCAAGGCACCAGAGAGATGCTCATTGACTGTTGCCCTTTGCTCTCCTCTCTAGAATCAGCAGGCCTGAACACGGCCATCTTGGCCGTTCTGACAGCTGTGGCGATCTTCATCCTGATCCTGGGTACCATCTTCCTGCATCTGTACATCTGGAGGATGAAGAAGGAGAAGCTGTTTATTGCTGAAGGTGAGCCTTTGTGGGGGGGCATAACAGGCTCCACAATGTGCACGCCCAGCCCAGACATCAGTTAACGAACCTGACCTTCTCAGTGCCTGATATTAAACTGTGAGCATTTCGTGTGTCTGTCCTCAGACTATGACATCACTCCAGGAACCTGATTTCAGACTGTGCCACCATCCCAGGAAGTGAATGTCGGGCTGGGTGAGCAAGGGTTCTTCTTTATTCTTCTATAATTTTCAGATACAGTTATGATAGTAGCAAGGCGAAGCCTGCCAGCAGCATCTTCTCCCAAGCGTGTATCACTCTAACTGATCTTGTTCTATCCCCAACGCACTATTGCATTCCACTCATCTATCACACAATCAACATTCCATTTACATCATACAATACAAATACCACAGGAGTCCTCCAGGAACCTTTTCGACTGTAAAATCACTCGAGGTAACTAACCCGCTACTGTGACCATTCACCGGGAATCTGACATCAGACTGAGTGATCACTCTGAGAATCCCATGTCAGACTGCAAAATCCTTTTGGGACTTGACATTAGACTGGGGCATCATTCTAAGAATGGTTTGGCAGACTGTGATATCACTCCAGGAAGCTGACATCAGACTGTGACAGCTTACTAGGTACTTGACATTGAACTATGAAGATCATGCCACAATATTATTGTCAGACTGAGATCACATCAGGAACGGACATATTGTGACATCACCTGTGCCACACTGCATCAAAATAAGACATCACTCCAGAGACTTGCCATCAGACTATTTGGTCCTGTGTTCCCCTTTTGGAGTAATTTGCATATAGCAGTTATCTTTTGTAATGGTATCAATGATTAAAAAAAAGATGAAATCGAAGTTGACCAGTGGTTATAACGAATTCAAAGCTTTCGATCATTTGTTTTTTGGGGAGGTCCATCAAGAAACCTAAAGGTAGACTGTGACATCAATTAAGGGACACGCTATCCAACTGTGAGATCAGGAAATTCACGTCAGACGGTGGCATTACTCGAGGACCCAAATGTAAGACTTGAACATCATTTGAGGAACCTGATGTCAAATTGTGATATTGTTTCAGTACTCCTACGTCGCGTCCCCTTTCCACCATACCTTGAGGATGTCATCCCTTAAGGGAACAGACTGGAGGGCCCTGCCTGGCAGATTCAGAAGAAATCAGAGGGAACATGTTCAGGAATGACCAGATGTCTTCCCCTCTCCTCACATGCTCCTTGGCTTCCAAATGCCAGTACTTTTCACTGTATTAACCTAAACAAAATTGATATAAAACATTTGATCAAATTTATTTTTTTGACCTTTTTGTCGGTCAAATTGTATTAAATATATATATGGGGTGGGTAAGGGTATAGATTAGGTTGAGGGGAATTGGGGGGGTTTGCGGTGGGTCTCACCCCACATTTTAGACCGAAAAAAAGGTCAAATAAATTCGATCAAATGTGATTAGGTCAAATGTTTTAGGTCAAATAGACCCAAACCCTTTTCACCACGTGGTATGGTAAGGTGAACTTATTCATCTTGCGTGTCATTTTTGACACATGCAACTCCTTTTTCCTTCATAGATGCCTACTCTTGTGCTAGATTCTTTTTGCCGGTCCCCTCCCTGCATGCTAGGGTCACATGCGCTGCCTCTCTTTCTGCAGGGCTTCCTCGTTGGCAGATGCCCACCACTGGTTTCTGACATTTTTAGGGGCAGGCCATGAGGGATCCCTCTGCGGCCTTTATGACACACTTTCTTTAAGTTCACTCGCCTCAATACTTTTGCACTGCGAGGACCTCCTCCAACGTCCGCTCCCTCAGTGTTTACAGGACCTCATGAGGCATAGCACCTGCAACAGCTGGGTTCCCGACACGATTAAGGCTTTCCCCGCGGCCTTGCATGAGCGCTTGCTTCCTGATCCTACAGGGGGCCTCCCAGAGCTGTCACACACGTGGTCCACTATCAAAGCTGCGCTTGCTGTGTTAGACACTGGATAACCTCTGATGACCTAAAAAAGTCTAAGAAACCCAAGTCCAGACCCAAGGCATCCCTAAGGGTCAATGCCCTAGCCCTTACCTAAAGGGTGCTACCATTCTTGCGCAAATCCACATTTTCGTTGTAGCATGTAGAAGCCCCCATGGTGGGTGACTTCTCAGCACTGCCCCTACCCCTTACATATTCGGGTCTGTGGCCGGCCATCCAGAAACACTTGCTTCTTCGGAGGAGGTTTCTATCGCAAGTCTTTCCACAAAGAATATTTTGAGGAGAGGTTTGTCAGGATTCCCCTTTCCTGACAGACCGTGTTGGACTGCCTCATTGCAGTGGTCTTCCGTATAGTGGCTTTACCCCATCACTTCATCTTGGCTTCTCTGTAGGTTTCCTGTATTTGTTTGGGCGCACCCTACACCATCCCAGACTAATGGACCCATGGCTTCCTGCAGGCAGCATAAGTCTCCCCAGGCAAGGAGGGCTCATTTTACATCTAAGGTCATTCAAATTATGGCTGTGCCAACCATAAAGGAGTTCTTTTGAGGTATTGTAAAGGGTGTGATCCTTCAGATTTCCCTGGTGATACCAGTATCACCAATCCTAATGACGGCATTGCCATCTGTCACAGCACCAATGCAGGTTCCACCTGCTCGCCAAGCAGCACCAATGATACCCCTGGAAAGCCCAGGTTTCTTCCCAACATCCCACACCAGCTACAGAGTCAGTCCTTCCCAATCCAGGGATGCCAGGGTGATTGGCACTGCCCCATACAAGAAGAGTCGAAGAAAATTCATCAGTCATGGCCTTTCGTGAAAGGAACCAGGACTAGTGTCTGGTAGAGGGACTCCCAGGACCCCCCCTTGTTAATTTGCATATTTAAGTAACTTTGGGCCTCACCCTGAGTAACTAGGGGAATCCAGGCGTGGACCCCTTGCTCACTATTCTTAGAGAGGCACAGCTCCACCCTACTGATGAGGTCCAACCAGACCGAAACACGTGTCTGGGGTTGCTGTTGGTACTCTTGTTCAGAGGAGAATTGCCTAGCATTTCGGTACTGGACTGCCCCAGGGTAGGACAAAGACTGATATGTTTGGGATATTTCTTCTCTATGAAAGATAGTGAGCTAAAGACTCTGGGTAACTCTCTCATAACCAGGACTAATGCCTGGCAGAGGGACTCCCAGGACTCCCCTTGTTAACTTTCCTGAAAGGAGCCTGGGGTGATGGAGTCCCTAGGATTGCCAGTTCCAGCACCTGTGCCACTCATGGAGATCACCCTGGTCTCCATGTGTCGGGGAAAACCCCATGAACAGAAGTGCCCATCCAACAGGGTGTCACTCAGGAGACTAGAAGGGCGTGGAACAACCAATGAGCAACTGCACTCATGGCCAAATGCCTGGAAGACACACATCAACTTCTTGAAGAGGTGAAGCTATGCCTGGCCTCCCATTCCCATGCTCGGTCCATGGTGGTGGCTGTGGGGTTTTACACTTCAGCAGCATCCTCGTCAGCACTGCCAGGAAAGGACCCAATAGCCTTAGATGCCGTTGGCAAAAAGGTATATCCAAACTCATCCGTAAATCTCCATCAGTAAAATGCAGCTGCCATTCTGTCTGTGTGCAATGCCTGATTTTGGCGGGAAATTGCAGATTTAGCAGATCGGCTGCCAAAGGGCAAGTTGGGGCAATTCTCAGCAAGTGTTGCTGAGGCAAAAGGAGTTACAAAAGATTTGCTGGAAGCTGCGGTTTACCATATGGATACAACCTCTAGGGACATGCATGTTTTTTCTGGCATAAGGCGGCAGGCATGGCTGAAAAGTACTACGTCGTTTCCAGATGCACAGGATGACGTTCTCAGCCTATCTTTCCATGCGCTCCACCGTTTCCATTCTTCTGCCAACAAGGTTTTGAGCAAGGAAGAATAGATTCGCTTAAAGCCAAGTCCCTAACAGCCATTTCCAAGCAGCAGAATAGTCATCTTCCAGCTCTGATCAGACAATAGACCAAGGTAGGTTGTTTTAGTGATTTGGGGGCTTCCAGGAGCGTGCCCCAGAAACAAGCAAGCAGCAGTACTGTTCCTCTTCAGGACCTACTCTCAAGCCGCCTAGAATGAAGGGTTCCTTCCCCAATCCTCAGCCAACAGACCAAGCACAAACAATGCAATATTCATGGCAATGACTCACCTCAGGCCCATAGGGGCTGGGTAACTCTGCATCAGACTTAATGGAGGCAGATTACCCAGGATCCCAGTTTTCGTGAGAGGGCAATTGCTCCCCCTTCAATCTTTTTCCCCCTTTTCCCCCCTCTCCACTAACCTCTCCCTCTGTCTCTGGAGTCAGAGATCAGCAAACTACTGGATGTGGAGAGGGTCCGCATGTCAGAAGAAGGCCTATGGTTATATTCAAGCCTCTCCAGTACCGAGAAGAAGCACACCGCTGGATGCAGTCTGACCCTCGACCTGCCCTAATTCTCGGTTTTTCTTAGACAGTAAAATTCGAAGTGGTCCCCCCACAAAGATTGCCTCCTTCTGCAGATGGGGGCCTAGATCTGTACCTTGGACTTGCAGAACACGTGCATACTCATTTGTCACCCCATGGCTAGCTTTCAGGGATCTCCCTTGGAACCCTACTCCTTCAATACCAAGTACTCACATTCTGCCCCCACACAGCTCCTAGGAGTCTTTAAAAAGTAGTGGGGATAAAGACAGCCCCCCTCCAGAAGGAGGGCATTCATATACATCCTTAGTGAGACCATTGGTTGGTGAGCGCCTCCTCCACTCCTCAGGCCTCCCAAGCTATGAAGAGCGTTCCGTGGTAGCCTTCTCTCTGGGTTTTTCTATCAACTGGAGGAAGTAGGACTTTGACCCCTCTCAGTGCTTCTTGTTCATAGGCAATGTGTGAAACACCCAGACAATGCTTTCCCCCTGAAGACAGTGTGAACTCAATGTCCCAAGTGTGTGTCCATTTACGAATCTCCACCAATTTCCCAGCCCTGATGTTTCAGAGACAATTGGGCCTCATGTTGTCATGTGTGCTGGCCATCCCTGATGCCATAGTCCACATGAGACACACTCAGCTTCATCCAGCCCATCATCGGATGCAGAACACTCAACCCCAGTCCACTCTGGTACTGATATCCGTGGCGATGATGGAGGAGCTCGACTAGTGGTCGCAGATATCCAACCTTTCAGTAGAGGGTCCCCTTTCACTCCCAAGTTCCTGCTCTCTGTGTAACTGCAGATGCACCTCCCCCATGTTTATGTATTTATTTCTTTTTTATTTATATGCTGCGGCACAGCTCGAGGTCATTTGCGGATACGGGACCTGTGGTTTCCACAGGAAAAGAAATTGAATATAAACATGACTGCATTCAATATGGCTAGACTTGCAAGCACTTTTTCCATCTCTGCAAGTCCACCATGTACTGGGCTTGTCACACAATACGGTGGCCTTTCATTATTAGAACAAGCAGGGGGAATAAGACCCTCCCCCATCTGTGCATAGTGGAAATTCAATTATGGAATTGGGATTTGACACCTTTGATCTTCCTGCAGACCAGTCACCTGGCAGGATCCCTCAACATACAGGCAGATTTTCCCAGTGGGACGTCAACTGGGAATTCAGAATTCCCTATGTACTCTGTATACATTTTAGGGAGGCAGGTGACTCAATCCCCAGGTGATGTTTTTTTACTTCAGTGGACGGGTCGCTTTTTCTGAGCTTTTCCCTCCATTGCGCTCTTGACTAAAGCAATCCACAAGATCGGACAGCCACAGAATTGCACCATGCTCCCTGTCGCCCCGCACATGAGGTGCTGGTTTTAGGACCTGCTGCAACTGGCAGCGTGCCCCCTGCAAATGCCCCCGTTTCTACTGAACGTTCTCAGTCAGCAGAAGGGGCAGATTCTCCACCCATCCCCTCGATGACGTACTTACCTTAGATCTCTGGTTACTGAGGACTTAGTCTAAAGACACCTGGGTCTTCCCAGGGAGTTTATGTTCACTGTGCAAGCAGCACGCAAAGACTACAAGAAGGCAGTACGATGGCCTTTCATTATTAGAACAAGCAGGGGGAATAAGACCCTCCCCATCTGTGCATAGTGGAAATTCAATTATGGAATTGGGATTTGACACCTTTGATCTTCCTGCAGACCAGTCACCTGGCAGGATCCCTCAACATACAGGCAGATTTTCCCAGTGGGACGTCAACTGGGAATTCAGAATTCCCTATGTACTCTGTATACATCTTAGGGAGGCAGGTGACTCAATCCCCAGGTGATGTTTTTTTACTTCAGTGGACGGGTCGCTTTTTCTGAGCTTTTCCCTCCATTGCGCTCTTGACTAAAGCAATCCACAAGATCGGACAGCCACAGAATTGCACCATGCTCCCTGTCGCCCCGCACATGAGGTGCTGGTTTTAGGACCTGCTGCAACTGGCAGCGTGCCCCCTGCAAATGCCCCCGTTTCTACTGAACATTCTCAGTCAGCAGAAGGGGCAGATTCTCCACCCATCCCCTCGATGACGTACTTACCTTAGATCTCTGGTTACTGAGGACTTAGTCTAAAGACACCTGGGTCTTCCCAGGGAGTTTATGTTCACTGTGCAAGCAGCACGCAAAGACTACAAGAAGGCAGTGTTGTCATTGGTCACAGGAGAGAAGTTTCAGTCCACTCTCGGTTTCCTCAGAGGACGTCCTCTCCTTGGTCCCTAGCCTGGCTTCGTCAGGAATTAAATATTGCCTATGTCACACACTTATCTTTCAACTATGTTTTCCATCAAGAATCCGATCGGTGCAGGGCATTTCAATTATCTGACCAGTTTATTCCCACCAGCCCAAGGTCCAGTGCGAGTCCCACCTGGTTTCAACTTCTCATGTGTACAAGCCTTATGAGCCAATAGCATCCACCCGATTTGAGCTTTGTTTCCTGGAAGATAGCTTGCCCTGTGGCTCCTGCATCTGCCAGACCTATCACAGAGCTCCAAGTCCTCAGTTGCAAGGAGCCCTTCATTCCATTTCACATACAAAAGATGTGCTACACACTGAGCCTTGACTCCTCTCTCAGGCAGTGAATAAAGGTCATCTCCATCACACGATAACTCTCACAATCGTTTTCCTCGATCGTGCTAGCGAATCAGAAAAAGTTCTGGAGAATTTGGATGATGAAAGGGTTTCCAAGGTTTACCTCAAATGTATGGCACAGCTCCACTCTTCCCACAGGTGATTTGTCACTTACAGGCGCTCTTCCCCTGGAACTCAGGCAGCCATCGTCACTTCCGCTAGATGGGAGTTCTCATGCATTTTGGAAGCTTACAAGATACAGAATTGTCTGGCCATAAAATACCTTCATGCTCATTTGGTCGGGGCCAGGGTGACTTCTGTTGCATTTCTGAGGCATGCCCCCCCACCCAGTACATGTTGCTGACACTTGGTCTATATGACACACGTTTTGCAAGCCCCTCCCTCTAGAATCCAGCTCATGTGCCAATGCCATGTTGGACCAGGACATTCTGTGGAACCTTTTTGGTTTTCCAAAAGAGATTGTGATCTTTCAGTCTTCCATGGCAATCCTCCCTTCTTCAAGTTGCTTAGAGGTCTACCAAAGGTATGGAGGAAAGGAGACGGGGTGTAAGAGTATGTTTAAGTCACTCATCATAGTGAATCCTGCACTACTTGCCTATGGTCCCCTATCCTACATATGGGCCCTCCTCCTTCCCCACTAATGAGTCCCTCTGAAGTATATTTCCTACTGCGAAAGGGACTGACGATTGGGAGCTGAAGCTTGCGTGAGAGGAGGTGCCAGGTTTCCATGCATGCACACTCGGCTTTTTTTCCATTAACTGAACCTTTCATCAGACTAGGTTATCACTTCAGAAACCTGTCTTCAGACTCCATCAAAATCCTCTAGGATCCTGTCATAGGGGTGCACTGTAGATCCACGTCACTTCATCCTGATCAGACACCTACGGTCAGACTCCCTAAACCACTCACCCATCCAGCCGGCTAAATAGATTTGGTTCAGCAATCAAAATTCCATCACCTGGAACTCTCTTGCCTTCCACCTGAAACTTAAAAAGGAATTTCTGAAATATGACATAATACCCACGTGTATTCTGGAGCCCTAAGTCACCACTGTCATCTTTAGGCTAGCTGTAGTCTTACCTAACTTCCAGAAATCCCTTGACAATCAACAGCAACATATATGCTCCTACATGTCAGAACCGTGGGACTGGCCAAGCCTGCTTGCCTTTCAAGGTCTAGTGCAAATGGCTTTTGTTAACTAACACATTCCCATCAGCATATATCCAATGGCAGCTTGAAGAAGCTGAAGTCATCACCTGCCTGGTTCCCACCATAAGGAGGACCCAGCACTGCCTGCTTCGACCACCCCCCTTCTTTCCTCATCACGCCTACTAAATGCTCTTAAATGATAATGATTATTATGTGTTCATGTATATAGCACCTTAAACCAAAGCGCTTTACAGAGCACATATTTACATACAATATCACCCAACCGAAATTGGTACTCTTTTATCGACCTCGGAAGGATGAAAGGCTGAGTTGGCCTTGCCGGGATACAAACCTGCGACCTTCAGATCACGCTCCAATCGCAGCAGCAACCGCTCTACCCGCTGAGCTATCGGACCAGCAAATGCCCAAAAAACATTACATAGCTCTTTACAAAGTAAGCAAAAAACGTAGACAAAGTAAATCAAATGGATATATTTTCTAGATTTCGCTTTTCATGTTGGTACCACTAAATAGTGTGTGTTAAGTGTATGGGAGAGTCTCTCCACCCATCAAATGTCTTGGTGTGAAAAATTTAACAAAGAAACACAGATCTAATTCTCCTGCCATCACAGGCTGAATGAGATGAGTATGTTCTGTACAACACCTGGAGGCAGTGTACAAATTGGGGGCAGCACTCTGTTATGTGCTGTAAAAATGTAGGCTGGCATATTTAGCATAGGCGCAAAGACATGAATGAGAACAATTTGTATGTATCTGCTTTCCTTGGAGAGTGCATGCTGTTTTGGGATTATTCTGACATTCTGGCTAGACTTTACTGTTCACCCTCCCTAGTATTATTACAGATGCATGGGAAATAAGATTGGGACTTTGCCTTTCACGTTTTTCCTCTCTCATACACACACACATTTCTGATCCCTGCTGGCATGTAAACCCTGTTTAGGCTCTCCAAACTCATGCATGCCAACATGATCCATTCCGTTGGGGAGATGTAAGGCAGTCCTGGTTTTAACTTTGCATTATGAGACTTGTCGCCATGGACTACCCCATTATAAATCCAAGAATACAAGTCCTAGAATGCAACTTTAAAACCAGAACTGGTTTATTGTTTCCCGAATGGAATGGACATCCTTGGCTTGTACATGCTTCCAGGGTTCCAAGATGCCAATCACAGTGGACTGGCGTGATTTACATGGATTGTGTCTGGTTTTCACGAGCAAGCAGGAGCCAATGGAAATCTGTGTAAATGAATAGGCAAGGAGCCTGCGCCTTGTACCACATTCAAGCAGTGGATCCTTCATCCCGCACAGCCATTTGCTGAGATAAATCAGCATTGCAAGTAAGGATGAGTACAATTGGGCACTCCAGCGATAAAGTTCTTACCCGCCATTACTCCAGCTTCATGGGAGTGAGGCCGCCAGCATCAGTGGGTTGACAAGTCCTGGCCTAGACCTTGACATTTCAGAGGGTGTGATGACATAGGAACTAGAACATGCTTTTGCAAAGAAATTAAAAAGATGACATCGAACAGAGAAGAAATAGTGGCTTTAATTTAGGAATATTTCAGAGAATGCGGTGATTTACCATCACCGCATTCATAGTTGGGCGGTGATGGTAAAATCGGTGATATTCAGCAAATATCAACAATTCTGACGTCCTCCCAACTCAGGGTTTAGTCTAAAATCGCAGCCGGCTGCATTCTACAGGAATCCTACCGGCGGTCTTTTAGGCAGACTTCCATTTGAAAATCTGTCCATACGTTCCTCCTCCTCGGAGGGGGAGGCAAAAATAGCATATTGGCCCCAATAATAGTTTTACATGTTTTTATTGTACAGTGGGGGAAGCGCCGGCGCGTCCCTTCAATACAGTAAAAAAATACATACACAATGGGCCGTCGCAAGAGAGTGACCAGTTGGGCATCTCTGATGCCCCATTCTCGCCCCCTTATGCTATACATAAAAGGGCCAAACGTCACACTTTCACGCATATAACATGTACATTGGAAATGGCTGAAATGAAATGATGAATACAATACCTTTTTAGGTTTCAACTGGCAGACGTGGTATTTCTGGACTACCTCCAGAGGTAGTCCAGAAAGATCACCTCCGCTAGTGGTGCACTCTGAATTGGGTAGATTTTCTGAAATAGCATCAGCGGAGGTGACCATCTTTATGTGGATTCTTGGTGGGGAGGGGGGTTCCACCGCGGGCACGGGAACGGTGTAGCTCTGCTGATAATTGGCGATCATGTCCATAAACCAAACCCTTTTGCCTCACAGTCCTTCCTCTCTTTCTCCTTTCAGGTATTCCATGCACCAGTAGAAGTGGCCAGGTCTATCCCCATGAAGATATCTGCAGCTTCCAGTTTCCGGAAGAGGAACGTGGGGGAAAGTTAGCCACAGAAGATACTGCGGACCAAACATTGGCGAGCCTGAAGGAAACCAGTAGTCACATGAATCCTGAATGGTAGGGCTCCTCACAGGCCGCAAGCCTTTCCAGATCTGAAGTGATGGGGCATTGCCCTGGGAGAAAAGAGCTGTGGGTTCAAGGGTTCCTGCAATAGCAATCTGCCTGTATGGACTAAGGGCACGCAAGACCAACAACTCTGAGCACAAATAAGCCAATGAACCCACAGCAAGTCTGCACTTTATGACCTGGCCACAGGTTGGGCCGGGACCTGCGAGCCTTGTTAGACCAGACAATACTGTGCAGTCAATGTACAGAACAAGACACGGGCACCCCTAAATGGAAACCAACATCATTAAACCGCAACCTTGTGCAATGTCTGTTCAGTCCTGCACCGGGCACCCTTTCAAGCTTCGATCATATTCGGTCAGCTGCTGGAGATACGAAGTTAGCCACTGTAGAAGTTGTGTTCACTCATGACTGGAGGACCTGTGTAGGCCAAAGGTCGATGGATTCATGTTTGGGGCCCGGGAGAGAGTTTGATGTGTCCCATCTTCTGCTAGTCAGCGTTGGCCAACCCCTGCCTCATCTGTGCTCAGGAGCTGGAGATTCTCCTCTACATGTTTGGTGTCAAAAGACATAAGGAAACAGGCCTTTTCCTGCTATGCAGCCTCTCTCTTGACTAAGTTACCAACGCAGATCAGACTGGCCCGCTCCTTTATACACTTCAGGAAGGACCTGACGACCATACTCTTCAAAGGTCACCTTGCCAATCGCTCCACTCGATGCTACGTCTCCCCCTCTGGAGCTCCCCCTCGTCCCCTGCTCGCCAAGCCTCCCAGCAACCTCGCCTACCTGCACACCCTACCTGTAGCCCCGGTGCTGTGTGTCCAATCTTCATCGCCCAGTTATTTCCCAGCAGGGACTGTGCTTTCATAAACCCCATTAATACATGCCTTCTGAAATGAAAAGACAAATGTGGTGCAAATAGTCTTAGAAATGCTTACTGGCCGAGAACCTTTTTACAGAAAACGGCAGGACCTCGTCTCTGGTTGGGACTCCGGTTAAGAAGGTCCCCTTTTCTTTTTACTGCCTATAATTTGTTTTGGGGGTAGGTCCCATGCCAATAAGTGTTTGTAGATGTACAATGGCAAGAACTTAATCCTCATGGTTTATTGCCACAAATTCCCCTTTTCGTGGTTTTAGAGAAAGAGAGAGAAAGAGTGTGTGTGAGAGAGAGAGAAAGAGAGAGAAAGGGAGGGAGAGAGAGAGGGAGAAAGAGAGAGTCTGGGTTTATACTCTCTCCTCTAAATTAGAAAACATGCAAGGGGATTTCTGTGACTTTTTATATCTGAATTATTTCTACCAGGATGTGTACCTGTGATGTGGAGGGCGAATACAGATGTATTAACAAGCAATTAACTCACCCACTGAGCTGTCTGATCTGCAAATGAGCATTAGCTCTGCACTGAGTAGCCGAGTGGCTCCATGGCGCAGAGGCCTGTCACCAAGGATACGAGGAATAATACGACTTGACACAGGGTGAACTAATTCTTTGAAGGGAGCTTTATCGGGATGCAGCATACAGTAATAGGGCGAAAGGAAGCGTTTAGACTGCACACACAATGACACAGCCCAAATGAGACCACTTTGCCATGGTTGCTATGCACTACGTCTAGCATGCCATGGGTGTGGAGTCTCAGTTCTGGATCTATTTTCTATACAGTCAGTCTCTCGAGCCCTGATAGGAAATGATGCCTCATCTCCCAACGCCCTGGGCTGCATCCGAGTCCAATAGTCTGCCAAAGTGTATCCAAAACTAAAGAGGAGTCTCAGGGTGCCATCTGAATTGGTACCAAAAGCAGTCTGTGCTGAAGTCCCTTGGGGTGCTCAAAGTGCGTGCTTCCCGGGCCGCTCAAGTCTCATTGCCATGGTCTTTCTGTAGCTCCTCAGTGCCTCTCTTGCTGCTTGAGCACCAAGCGGAAGATCTGCTCCTCTCCCTCCTGCAGACTCTGTCCAGCACGGTCTCGTAGGTCCTGCTCATCCTGGCTTCCCAGCAAGCAAGAGCCGCCTTGGATTTTCCGGGGACTGTCTGGTTTGGGCTCTGACTTCCTCCCTGCCTTGGGGTCCAGCTTCCCACTAGTCCATCCTCTCTCTCCTCCTCAGCACTGCACCACCTGCGCGTTCTTAAGGGGACCTGCTCGCACCTTTGTTCTGTCTCCTCCTGCCACCTTGACCTCTCCCGCGCCTCCATACAGTGTTCACCTCTCTCTTCCCTACTGAATTTCCGGGCCTTACTTTACCCAATCTTCAACCACCTCTGTTCCCCTCCTTGATGGTCCTTCAACCTGCCTCTGCATTTTCTTCTGCCACCTCCGTGACGTCATGCTTCCTGTCTTCCTGATTGCTCCACGCCGCCTCCACCTCACTACAGATCTCTCTCCACCACTTTCTTCCACCTCCTCCTTGATGTGCCCCCCCTCCTTCGCGTGGGTGCACTGCCCAACCTCCTCTTTCTTTGCTCTTTTGCTCCTCTAATCCTCTTCTGCTCACCTCTTCCCAACCTGCTCGATTTCTGTTGTGATATTCCTCTGCGCCTCATTTAAGCTCCTCCTCAAACTACTTCTTCTCTGATATTCCTCCAATCGTTCTCTGCAATCCTTTACCCAACCTACTCCTTCTTCTCTCCTCCCCTCTCTGTGATTCCCCTCTTAACACCCCCGATCACTCTCCTGTTCTGACTCCAAACCTCTCTGTTGCCTCACCCACATCGGCTTTTACCCTTACACTGGGCCGGCCTTCTATTTAGGGTCTGCATGTGTGGCCAACGGAAGTGTGATACGTGTTGTATTTACAATTTATAATGTGCTTAATATCCAGAGGATTCTAAGGCGGACCCTGGGATCGAACCTGTGTTGCTACGTGTTGTCTTGCTTCCAAGGCTAGCACTTTACCGCTGAGCTCAAGCTTTCTTGTACAAATGTCAAATTGTGATCAAGCAGCACCTGCAAATCCTGCCTCTTGTGGTCCCTGCTCTGTGCATCTTCCCTTCATGATCTGCGCAAGTATTAACCCTTTGTACTGATCACCTGCTGTCCCACTGCTGCTAGCTATGAGGTTCGGGCTTTTACTGGCATATAGGGCAACAGGACAATGCCCGAATTGCCTGTCCTTGTTTATAGCGTGGGCCAGTTTTTGGGCCAGATTGGGCCCGTTTTTGGCCAAAGTGGGCCAGTTTCATGAATTACTGCACTACTTTTAACCAATGTTACTAAGCACATATACATCCAAATGCTTTATTTGCGACACCTTTTACCAAACACTCCCCCTTGGGTAGGGCTCAAACAGTCTGTTCTGAAAAGTAATGAATTGCAATTTGTGATCGTGGGCTACCTTTTAATTGGTGCCCGGGTCGATATTATGTCCCAGTCCGACCCTGATGGGGTTTGTGTTCACCCCCCTGTGCAGGAGAATGCATCTGATGGGAAACTGCCTCTTGCTGCATGCTTCGCTGCTCATCAAATCAGGCACAGCTGAGCGTCTCCTGTTATTATGTGTATATGTTGAGAACAAGTTATATGCCCCACCCCTCTGAATATTATTCCATTGTGTATTCCATTCATTGAGTTGGGTACATGTATATCATCTGGTGAGACAGCTCAGTGGATGAGGCACCTGCTGCTGAGATATCTCTACGCCATACATGTTGTACATTTGTAATACTGGCTGGCAGATATCATTCTTAGGGTGTTGAAGTGAATATGGGTGCTCGCAACGCTGAAATAACAGTGATGTGGAGAATGAAGACTGTGGTAATAAGCGCTTGATGTGCTGTTATTGTTTTGCATTGGCTGTTTAAAGGGAATAGCTGAAAAGTGATGCCAAGGAGCTGGTCTGTTCAAGTGCTTAGAAATCCAAAAAGTGAAAAATAGAAATATTGGAGCTAATACTTTTCTTAACCGCTGGCATACCTCTGGGCAGCCTTCCATTGTGCCAATTTCAGCTTGTCCATACGATTACAGAAGAGGGCCAACATTATGCAAATTAGGACTGGCCACACGCCAGAGCGAGCAGAGCAGCTGGAATTGCTCAGCCATAGCCATAGTCATCCTGTAAAGAACCCTGCAGAGAGGGCGTGGCCTTGCAGTTCGGGTTCACTGTTCACTTTGGAGTGCGGTCCAGCCTAATATACATAATAGTCTTTCTATAGAAAGCAGTGGAATCGGAATCGGAAGCTACCCAGAGGATGTTTCCAGAGTGAAAGAGAATACCCATCAATCACAGTTTGTTTTCCTGGGTTGTATTTCTGAGTTGAGTTAGGTTATGTGGCATTCGTAAAGGGCGGTCTTACCTCTGACAGGTAAGTTCTCACTTTTCTGACGACAGAGGATCAGTGCTCAAAAGGGAACTTAATCAAATATATATATAAAGTTAAGAGACTGATTACCCCTCTTTACGCCAAGAGCAATTGAAGTGGTGATGCTTACAAACTGGACATATGTAGTTTTAAAGATTCATTCTACAGACCAAATGTATGATTGGATCCCACAAAACTTTCATTAAAAAAGACTGATTTATTAATTATCAAAAGTAGATAAAAAAGAGAGGTGTATCATAACAAACATTTGAATTTCATTTTTTGTCATGATTGACACAAGTAATCTTTTCTCAAACAGTGTACGCGAATACATACAAAAACATAATACAGAATTCACAATTCAGAAACGGGGTGAACAAAACAGCACACATAATTAGTGACCACTTTGTGTCAAGAGAACCCAAACTTATTCTTGTGGGTGTCTCAGTTTGTCTGTGGACATGTTTCGGCCTTGTTAAACATTAGACACTATCCCTAGTGTCTTTTTTGCTCTAAATTTATGGGCCATCTTCAGGACAAAATTTCTTCAATATAGTCGGTAATTCATCTATACGCCAAGTTGATGTTCTTAGATAGTTTTCTAAAAAACACATAAAAACATATAAGACAGTCGTATAAATTAATGGTCCTTGTTTAACGGTGACTCAGTAGTTGAATCATCTTATATGTTTTTATGTGTTTTTATCTTAGACACCCACAAGAATAAGTTTGGGTTCTCTTGAACGAATCTTTAAAACTACATATTTCCAGTTTGTAAGCATCACCACTCCAATTGCTCTTGGCGTAAAGAGGGGTAACTAGTCTCCTATCTTTATATATATTCGTAAAGGGCTCCACTGCGACTGGTATGGCCTTAGAGCGCGAAGGAGAGCTGTTTTATTGTGCATTTTTAAAGCGCTCGCACAGCCCGCGGGCATCAAGGTGCTGTTACAGGAATTGTTTGTTTTTTAGTTGCATAATTGTTTTTTTTGTCTTAGTTGCGTATTTATAATCCACTTAAATACCAAGAGGTTTCTAAGTGCAGACCCAGGGATCGAACCTGTGTTGCTTCGTGTCATCTGCTCACAAGGCGAGCACATTACGCTGAGCTATAGCTGTGATTCCGGAGGAACATTTTCAGGCTTTTGAGCAGGTGATGAAGCAAGACATTGGAGGCTCATTATAAATTGGCCAGTGCAGAATTAATGTGCCATTATTAACGTATACCAGCACGTTTCCGCACCGGCCGACGACAAGTTTGCCGGTGAGCCGGCGGAATGACCTCCAGCTATAAGCTGGAGCTCATTCCACCATCTTACCAGCAAAAATCATTGGCATTACAGGCACCAGTAATACCTGCATCTGTAATACTGGCAAACTCCCCATAGGACTCACACTCGTAATCCGGTGGACATTGCGCCGGACTGATTGCCGGTAATACAGTTTGTCGGTATCCTGTCAGATTTACTGCCACGATAGCGGCAAACTTCTAATGACCCTTATTGACTGACAACCAGAGGCAATTGCATAAGCTGAGTATACTAGACGAGTTTCACTTTCACAATATGTATAAATGGGATAGGCTGCGTTATCTCTTTTCTGGTTATGGTGACCAAATGCATAAGGGGTCTCAAAGAAGCATAACGCACCCAGTTAAGTGACACTCACTCTGAAAAGTGATGTGTGCGAGGTGAGTTGTTATCACATCTAACTATCTCAGTGCAATTATATGCAGCTGTGTACGTGCATAGGTGGGAACATATTTCCATTCAGTGCATGCATGCATTTCACACCATAACTAGCAACACATCATGTTACCCAGTGTAGCATAAAAGTGTAGCATAGTAAAACATAACGTGACATCTTAGCACGTCTGAGCAAAACAAAGCATAACAATTCATTTTTATTTTATTTTGCAGTTTTATAGCGCGCGACCTCGCAGGATCAGAACGAGGTGCGGGAAAGACATTTTAATTACAAAATAGTTACATGTTTAATTATAAAGTAAACCACACTTATTTAGAAACGATAATGTTTTGAGTTATTTGCGAAAAAGTCGCGGTGAAGTAGTTAGGCAAGAAAACTAGATTGCGTTCTATAGCATAGCACAACACAGAGCATAACAGACCCAGACAGTGTATCAAGACAAGACTGCACAACATCGTTTCATCTTTTTGTCCAAAATAAAATAGCAACTGAGCAGAACATCGCTTGATAGCATAAGCGAGCCTTTCATCACAACAAGAACACACATCTCGTTTAACAGTGAGGAAATGCCACGCTGCAAAGGGCTGTATGTGTTCTAGAAATATAACTGCGAGAGAGAGGGAGAGAGAGAGAGTGTGCGTGTGTGTGTGTGTGAGAGAGAGAGAGAGCGGCCAGTGGGGTGTTCTACTATTGGTAGGTCCTGGTGCCTCACCCAGGGATGGAGTGGGCGCCTTTTTGTCAGGCCTGATATGAGCTGAAAGCTGTGCCTCGGTTCCTCCGCTTGCAAAAGCTAGCAGCGTTTCGACATATGACGTAAGTGGGAGTGAATTGTATTGTACTTTTTTCCACAACATGTTCAGTGTTATTGACATCCAAACCTGTTCTCTCCTACATTTTGACTCTCCATAAGGTGCTACTGCAATTTATTTCTTTGCGTACCTGCATTTCGTTTTCTTCTTAATTTTAAATGTACTGATTTTGCTTTGAGGACTTTTCTAAAGATCGTTGTGTTAATAAATTATTTTTTAAAATAAGCGTTCCCTATGTATATTCTTACAAGAATAATGCGGATTAGTTTCTGGATCATAAGTGAAACTTTAGAGTTTGGGTCTTCGGGTGGCCGTGTAGTTTGTTTGCACTAGTCTTGTAACCTACAGCACTGTAATGGGAATTTATACTGTGCCCGCTACCACCATAGTGGGCGCCTGGTACTCAGGCTTGTCCAAGTGGGTAGTGATTATTGGGCCCACGCCTGGGTTCCCAGCCCTTGGTGTGTGTTGAGAAGACGAATGGGTGAGTTGAGAGTGGAGTTGAAGAAATCATGTGACACACATCTCACAACCTCAAATTAAACCCGGCCGAAACTGAAATAATGATCTTGCCCCCAGAGGAGAACACAACTGACTCACAACTGGACTGGCCACCTGGCAAGGGAACCCAACCGGAGAAATCGAACGTCGTAAAGAAAAATGTTACTATTGTTTGAGATGGTACAATTTTAGAGCCTAATTCGTGCTACACCTCATGTCCACTTTAAATCACTCTCATGGCAATGGTGCCCCCTTCTATGTCATTGCCACTTAAATCACTCTAGTATCCCAATATCTGATAGGGTGTGGAGACAGCTGCAAATGCTGGGAGGCGGGCATGGGCGTAGTTGAGTCAGGCTTAAGGGTGGAAGCAGACTGAATTTGTTTTATTTTATTTGTTGAGCACCTAGGTGTACTTTCATGTAAACTCAGTAAAGAGACCCTCTCTGTCCCAAAATAACTTGTCAAATGGTGTTGCTCAGACTTACTTTATTGATCACAGACTACATTTTCAGTGTCCAACCTGTACATTTACGTAAGTTAGGAATGCTCCCCCTAGACGCTCACATCAGAAAAAATGCAACCCTCTAGTGAAAAAGACCCAATACACCTCTTGCCAGGATAACAAGGTTTGTTTCCACAAAAATAGATGAGCCAACAAAACACTCTGCTGCAGCGGAATGTTCTGCCAAATTCTGCGTGAGCAGAACCATATGAGTGTACAAGTCATCATCAGTGACGTCATTACATACAGTAAAAACCCACGTGGCCAGTTGGCGAGATCCTATAGATGGGTGGCCTGCTCCATAGGGCATGCCAGGCCATTGGTCCCAGCTCCGGCCGTCCATCTTCCATCATGTGGATGATGTTTCATCCACCATCAGGGTGAAGCTGAGTAATTGGCACATATTTGCAAACTAAACAATACATCTTTATCTATGTAACGAAGCACTTGGTATGAGCAGACAGGGGCCTAGGGGGAAAGCTGAGGTCACACTAACTCACACACATCACTCCCTCCCAGGCAGGCCAGCACCCCTCCAAGGTCTCCCACCCTTGCGTTGTGCTATTATTTCATTCCTCTCTGCCCCTCGCGGCACAAATCAACTGACCTAAAAGTGAAGGCAAGGGAACCTTGCTTTCTGATCTTTCTTGATCGATCAGGGGTCTAACAGTTTTATTGTAAGTGGTCTGGGGCTGGCTGGTACCTTGGAATTCAGGGGTCATTAGGCTAGGATATTTGGGTGCCATAACTTTCAATTGGAACTGTTGGAGTCAGAGGTTTGTGCCCTCCTTCTTGTGGCATTGTGTCTTGTAGAGACGCGCATTCCTGCTCCCGTGGTCTTGCAGGGCACATTCTTCCCATGTTGCGAAGTTTGGCAACATTTGAGGACAATGAAGGGTTTTATGGGGCTGTGCAGCTTTGGCCTTATCATCGGTGTGTGGGATACAACCTATTCCCTTGCTCATGTTCGCGGCATAGCCCTGGTGTGCTGGTTCCCTTCACAACATTCCCCCCTTTTTGTTAATTCTACATTAATAAACTCCCAAGCTACCCGTTCCACTTCCTCCTTCACTCTTTCGTGACTTTCCAATCTGTCAGCCTCTAAGTATGGTGGTGTTCTCTCCCTTGGTAACCATGCTCTGCATACATGGCGTAAACTCTGGCCAGATTGAACATACTCCTCAGGTGTGCAAGTCATATACATACAACCCCTATCTCCTGTTAAATCAACCCAATGTGTAGCATAGTCCTCGGGTTCAGGTGTGGGTGTAGTGATAGTGCTGCACCAGGCGTGGCTTGTTTGGGTCATCTGTTTAGACAGCACTGTCTTTTGGACCGCGAGGTGCTTTTGAAACCCCAATTGAAACCATCATCATGGCACTGTTAGGTATTGTTTGGCACAACATCAGAGTCCTAGTTGGCAGGTGCAAAAAAGGACCACTACGAAAACGAGAAGGGGCACCAACATCTTCATGATAGCCCCCATCCAGGCTGGTGCCAAGGCAAAAATGTCCTCAACCCAGTCACTTTTTTTATGCCCGCTTCAATTGGCATGTGCAAGCCGAGGGTGTGCAGTGCTCCTATTATTTGCATCAGGGCTCTGTTGTCAGTGTCGTTTGGAGGCACAGATGTGCAACACAAATCTATCATGTTGCGGCAAACTCCTCCTTCCACTGACATTAGTAGGTTGAGCACATATCTATTTTGTGCAGGCATCATTCTTATGGCATGCATCTCGACCATAATCGCATTTAGCCCTTGTTCTGTGTCATTCTCCAGCTGTATTACCTGCCATCGCACGATCTGGAGCCGCTTGACATTTGTGGATATCTGGATCCCAGGCAGTAGGAGGGATGCAAAAAAGTGTCTTCTTTGCAAAACAGTATATATTCATCTGCAATCTTTTTCAACAGGTCAGAGGAGTCTTAAGATAGGTAAGTCAATCTTCTTTTTCTGCACAGCATTTGGTTCTTTTCTTTTTCAGGCAGGATATGGAAGATGGGGGGCTGTGTCAGGTTTTGGTAGGTGTTACGCTCACCTGGCCACCACAGGGGCGTCGGTCGGACCCGGATGGCTGCGGTCTCCACCAACGTGATGCATAGTGCAGAGATGACTGACTGGACTGGCCCTCCTAATCTTGTCTGCTTGACCCGTAGAAGTATTCTCCTGCAAGTGGAGAGATGGATTTAGCCACCCGTGGATTCAAGTGATGGCACCCCCAACAGTCCTACCCACTTATCACTCCGAAGTGCCCTTTCAGCAATCTCACCTTATACTCTTGAAAGATGAGCTCTCCATCCTGCATGGATTGCAGGGGCACGTTGATGCCAGTTACTTCACTGGTTTGAAGGCGTGGGAGAGTTCCGGAGAGTATTGACTCTGAGGTTCCTGGCTAGGACCAGTAAGTATCAAGTTCATAGAGTTCAGTATGCCCGATGTTCACTCTTGTTCCCCTCTTCCTTCCTTGTCTTGCAGCTGAGTTCGTGAGAAGATGCTCTCGTGGTAGCTGGTGGCGCTCAGGTAAGAGTCTGTATCACTCGACGCTGTCCGGTAAATGTTGCACGTGTTTAACGTGTTGTTTTCTCTCTCTTTGCAGGTGCGGCACATGAAGATGTGGAGAGTTATAGAATAATGCCTCCGGTGGTAAATCGGGTAAGTCTATGGTGATAAGAGTTATATTTGTTGTTTTTCTCGTCTCACCTTGTTGTTTTCTTTTGTCCCCCAGGTGCCGGAGTTCGGCGAAGAAATGATGGAGGCAGCGCCGAATCGGAAGATGCTGCAAGGACTGGTGAGTATGGCGCGGCGCTGCAGCTGGAGATGCAACACGTACTGAAATGATGTTCTTTCCAGGTCCGGAGGCGAGATGGATCCGGAATCAGGTGAGGAATTCGAAAATAGTTCGTTTTCTAACCTTGTCCTTTTCTTTCCTCTTGTTGTAGGAGCTCCAGATTCGAGGCGGGCGTGGCAGAAGACTGTATGCTGACTGCAGGCACAGTGAGAGTTACGCTGCTGGATGCAGAATAACACGAAGCGTGTTCTGCTGTTCGGGTGTGGTTTAAATAGCCTCCAAAGTAGTTCCAGGTAAGAAGTTCCCCAGAACCACGCCCGAGTAAAAAAATAGTCCCTGTAATAAAATAGTCCCATCCAGGCCTCACGTTGGCTTGGACTCACTTGCAGCATGGTCTCCATCAGATAAGTAAAGTCTATGAGCCTGGCGCCTAAGGCGCTAGGACTGATTCCTATGATGAGCCTGGCGCCTAAGGCGCCAGGACTGAGCCCAAACAGCCCCCAGCCGGGGCTGTTGGGGTTTTAATAAGTGTCTGGATGCCTGCTTCCGGAGCTGATGGGCTTGGTCCTAATGCCCGGGGGTAGGCATCATGACAGTAGGTTCCCCTGTTGTTGCACTTATTGTCGGGGTAAGCCAGTTCTTCGATCCGACCGTGAGATGATCTTCTGGGATGACAAGCAGTGCTGAGTGCAATCTGACCAACGAGCAGTAGCCCCTCCATGATAGCGGGAGGTGAAAAAATGCCTGCTGTTCGCACACCCAATAATAGTCCATTACTGCAGCAGTACCTTTTTTGATGTCTGGGATGAACAATGTCTTATTGCACTTTTGATTGGCCCCTACGATGACAGTTCCTTTATTATAAAAACAACGTTAGAAACTCTTCCTTTTGCACCTTTACTGGCTTCTCCATTGTGTCATTCTATGTAAGCTTTGCGATGTATTAATTCCAGAATGTATTCACTCATGCTAGCACTTCATCTCCGAACACCAGTAGCCCTCCTGCGATGCAGCTTGTTGTTGTTTCTTGACACTTGTTCGCCATGTACTTTACTCCTTGCACTTTCAGGTATGGCCTCCGCAGACATTGGATGCTTTTAGGATTTTGAGTGCACAATAACTGGTCTGGTTCCATAATTTCTAGTTGCACACTCTGCGCCTGGAAAGTGACTTGCAACCTACACAGTGCCAGATGAACTAGGCAATGAGCCTCTAAAATTGGTAATTCTTGTGATAATAATACCTTAGGTGCCTCCGATGCGTGTGGTATCAACGAACAAGCACAAAAACTTCCATTCACTCTTTTCCTCCCTACTGCGCTCATGTCTGCTTACCAGCTATATGAAAGTTCTGGATGGTGCACATCTTCTATTATGTCCAGGCCTAGGTCTCTATAGGCATCCTACTTGGCCCTTTTAACTTGTATTTTTTTGTACATGCTACTATGATATTGTGTGGAGCAATAGAAGAAAAGCTTGAGTTTATAATCATGTTAGAAAACCTCTTAGGAAAGAATAAGGACATAGCTATATTAGTAAGCTTTTTTATTTTATCCTGGGTGGCATTCATACTGAGAACGGTGGCATTATAGTTTTTGCTAATAACAATGGTGTTCTTGTTCCCAAATTGTTCTAGTGATGAAGACATGTTAACTATATTGGTGTATGTTGATGAAATATTCGCAAAACCGGCATTACTTTGTCCCCCTGCCTTTTATATACTTGCCCCACATAAAAATGCAACTTCACTATATTCCTAGCCCTAACATTGACGCAATAAACAATCCAGCAATATGGTGTAGCGCACATATATATGAATAAGAACATGTGAACATTATATCATACACAGTATTCTTTCTAACATACACAGAGTTGTTTGATCCAGTAGAACTGGTGGACTCCAGCCCTTTAAGACGAGGTAGCAATACCCTTGAGATGGATAGGGATGCAGAAGTTACTCAAACATCAATAATCGAAACGACTCAGGTAGTTGGCAAAAAGGTAACTGTTTTAATATCAATTATCTAAAGGAGGGAGTGCATCTTAAAAAACATTTTTTTATATCAAAACATCGACATTGATGATCTTAACCTATGTATTACTAACGTCATCCTACGTGGCAAACTATAAAAACCTAGTGGCAATTGTGATAGGTTCTTAAGGAACCTCTAAGTATATGATCCATACTCATCTAAGAGAGTGAAGAAAAGTGATAGGTTTCTTAACATCAGGTGGGGTAACTAAGCCCTTCCCTTAAACAGGTCACTATGAACGTCACTAGATACACAACGTCCCATTGGTTACGCAAACTAGAGGACCCTTAATCACGAAGCCCCCTACAATTGGTTGGAACTCTAACCTCTGTCAGTACTTTTCCACCTACGTTAGCAGCACGCAGGCTGGTCTTCCAGGTGCTGGGGAGCTAGCCTTAACGATAGCTTCCCACCAATTAGCATATTCATCTATCATCACCTCAGTGGTCTGCTGTCAATTAAGGCTTTGAACTGGTCCTTGGGAGTGTTATATTGCTCTGGAGAATTCAGGGGAGTGAAGGCACGCTCTGCCCTCACACGTAGGTGTGACCATCGTGTTCGTCCAACGTCATCCTTCCACGTGACTGAAGACCACAAAAATTAGCTCTAGTGTTTTTAGAATACTATTTCTAATAAACCTCTCACGTCTTCCTTGTTTTTGTCCATGGGCCTCATTACAAGTTTGCCGATACAGTAACAAGGGTACTGGTAAGCTTGCGGTACCGTTGTTACCATACCAGCAAACTACGAATTCTGCTCGCGGGTGCCTTTTTGCCCGCCAGGTCGGACCAGCCGGTGCATCCGGCCTCCCCATTCCCATATGACCATTTTTTTACCGGCGCCTGGAAATGGGCAATTACTGGGTCATTATGGCCCTGCCATTAAAAAAACGACTCCGGCAGCAGCCATGCCGGTATTATTTTGATCACACAAAATCCAAGCAATACCAACACGATTAGGGCTCCAAGGAACTTGAACATGTCTGCCATCTATTGTGGAACCCAAGAAAAGAGTGATCCAAACTAGCTGTCATCAGCAATGTCTTCTAGTTCGTCTATCATCTGGATGTGTAGGTTTGTTAGCATCTTTATGGCCTCTGTCAAGGTGGCATTCTCGTCGTCATGAGAAGGTGTGAACGTGCAATATGTTTCTCTGATTTTTGCACAAACACCTCCATCCATAGCTGTAACCATGTCCAAGACGTTTTTATTCTGAAGAGTCATCAGTCGTATGGCTCTCATGTCTCCTCTGATAGCATTAAATCCCTTTATGGTAGTGTTGATTGTCTGCAGCAATTACCATCTGATAATCTGCAAACATTTGGTGTTTGCTCCAACCTGGATTATTGGCATGAAGATCAGTGTGAATAATGAAGAAGTCTGGTTGAACAGCCTGTGCTCACAGGGAATGGAGTCAAAAGCTCCTATTGACCTAGCAGAGAAATAGTTCTCAATCCTTATTCGATTAATCAGCTCCACAGATCTCCTCTTCCTCAGGTGAGCATCTGCTTACAGGAAACTGTCAAGACTTAAGTCACTTTTAGGAATCACCAATGCTGGAACATGAACATTCACTAGTGAGCATTGTCCTCCCCAATCCTTGGGTAGCCTCATATATGCTCTGGATCCACAAGCCCAATTGTGATCCATGATCACTGCTGTTCCAAGTTTCATTCCTGGTACATCAAAGATTCAACCACAGTTCTGATTCCCTCCAACTTTTCTTGTGCCATTATTTCTAAAGCACAGCTTTGCACTCTCCAAAGGCACTATCTGCAAGGGTCCTCCCCTATCTTTGATCCAAGTCAGTAGCTTAGCACGTCTTGGCCATAGTGGCTTGCAGCCATTCTGCACTATGTCAATGGTTGGTTAATAACAACCAATGACCACCCAGGCTCTGCAGATCACCACTCCTTCTTCCCATCCATCTGGTGATAGGACTGATACCCAGATCTGCTTTTGGACTCTGTTCTTCCATCTACAAATTTCTTCTGCATATTTTCCTGGACTCTCCAGTCTTTTGTTTACTTCCCATCTGATTCCAGCTCCTTTCACTCCAGGTTTTCCGTATTTGATCATGTGATTCTTAGTGTGAGCCCTGTTTCTTGGATTCATGTCTTGGATATAATCCGCTTCATCTGGATCTGTCCATTCAGTTGCCCATTTGAGATAGGCATCTCGGCCCATGAACTGGCCTCTTGTACGACAGAGTGCTATGTGTGAAAGATAATGTGCTGTCTGGACATCTATTTAAATAGCTATGAGGTTCTACTTCCCACTTCTTTCATATGCTGATACCATATGTCATTCCACAAGTGTGCTGCACTATCCAGGTAATCATTCAGCTCATGATCATCCTCCCTAGCATTTCTCTTAGATCTCGTTCTTTTCTTACAAGTTTCTCTAATCATCTCATTCAATACCTCAGCATAGTTTCTCCTTACTGGACCAACCAGAGAAACATTTGTCAGTAGACTGGGAGTTTTTACATGTACTATCTGTGTAGGAGAAAGATCTAAAAGTCTTTTCCTATCCTGAAACCTTATTTTAGCAGCAGCTAAGTCTGGCCATATGGATTCTGCTATAATCTCTGCATGTGACCTCCCTCCAAAAGATAACCCAGGCTTATCCATCACAGGACCAGGTTCCCTTGTGTGTATCTCCAGAGTAGGAACAATCACATAAGGTCTTGCTGCCTTGTAGTTGCGACATCAGTAGCCTCCTTCTGTACAGTGAGATGCACAGAGTTTTTGCTCCATTTATGTCTATATAGTAAGCAGTATGTACTGTAAGTAAAAGCAGTATTACTATGAACAGGGTGCAAGTGTAAATTACGCACAGATAAGTCCATTTACGACAATAACTTCTTGCACATTGTGGACGTCTCTCAAGATCTGCCATAATAATATTAATATATATTTGTACTCTTTTTTTATGGAAGGAAAAAATAAACTTTAATCAGGCAGCATTATGCAATACACTGGAAGCTCTTGAGTCTGCTCCATAAGTTCCCTCGATCAGCTTCGGCTGGCTGACTATGCAATGATGAACAAAAGTTCCCAGTGAATACCAAAAATAGGCCTTTTGCCAGAAGATATGAAAATTCTCCTTCAGCATGAGACAAAGTAGTGTAATCCACAGCCTCTTGCATCTCTCTCCTCGAAAGTCTAATTCAGTGTTCTCTCAGAGTAAAAGTGTACCTGCATCACGCATGATGCTGTCTCTTAGTAGCTCATTAAGTGCAGCATTATTCCTCGGATACCTCAGGAATGTTCGGACATCAGTTTGTCTCCCAACAAGATGCGGGCATTCCTCAATCAAATAATAGAATACCAAACTGACCAGTCTATGTACATTATCCGCTAATAGGGGCATTTGCATTTTCCCCACTGTAGTCAGGAAACTGAAGGATTTGCTCACTGATAGCTGCAAGCAGTCTCCTCACAATTGGACCATTCTTAGAATCTTGCAGGAACAGATGAACGCTAGTAGTTCTCTCCACAAGTGCAGGGTATGCACGCAAAATAAACAGGACAACTGCAAGAACGATCCATGAAACGTTGTCATGGGGCATCACTATGGGCACCTCCAAAAAGAAATTCAGTGAGAAAGGAATCAGGGAACTGTTCCCTCTTCCAGTCATCGAAAAGGAACTCCAAATCTGCCATGCTCTCCTTTATGATCAAAACATAAACATGTCTCAGTCCAATGTCAACAAATTCCTGTTGCTCAAGAACAAACAGCTTCCCTTAACTCCTTTTTTAGTGACTGAAAAGAGTGTCCCGATATAAGCCAAAGCCCAATGTACTCTTTATCTTTATTCAACAGCTTCTGCGTCCTTCTTCCTCGTCATAGACCTAGTCTGCACATGCTGTGGTACTTCCCCGATGCTTGCTTACGACAGGGGTGGGGGTGAAGGGGGTTCTCCAGCATAGATTTTCACATCTCCAAGAAATATCCAAGTGCATTTGCCCTGCACCGTGAATGAAGACGGTGTCACACGTCTTCCACTATGAAGGAACCGTTGAAACGTGGCTTGTGCCAACTCCTAGTGAAATTCATGATTAGGAACAAATCACTGGGGCAACATTTGGAAAGACATAATTTTTCAACTCCAGTTGTTGTAGCATCTTCTTCTGTGTTTTGAGCTGTCCCACACCCCTTCCGCTTGAGCTGATCTGAAATGACAGAGAAACTTGAGGTCATGCATGTTAAGTAATCACGTAGCTCCTTTCCTAACAATTCTGCTGTTGTCTGGGCATCATTTCTAGTTCTAGACAGAGGTGTGAGAGGTGTCCTCATTCGCCTCGCAGTCACTATTTCATGGGACGTAAAATGGTGGTCTGAACCTGGTTGATTTCTAAATGCGTACAATGCCAGTGGTAGACAATGCAACCATCCTTTCTCCAGGGTAAGGTTCAATTTGGCTATTTTCTCTTTAAGCAAGCCGTTAAGTCTCTCACAGACGCCATTCACTTGTGGGTTATACGCCAATGACAACTTGTGCTTTCTGCTAAGCAACACGCTTATTTGTTCAATGACTTCATTATCGAAATTAGGGCCATTATCTGATCGATCTTAATACTTCACATATTCTCCATCTAGGAAATACTTCCCGTACTAAAAATGTTACTGCACAGGTCGAGTCTGAGTGTGTACACGGTCCAGCTTCAATCCACCTTGAAAAGGGACATACCATTACAATCATATATCTATATTCATTACATACTTGCAGCATGTCGACATAGTCGATATGCAAATGCTGGAAGGGTCCATTAGGTCTTGGAATAACTCCTCTAATTGTGCACAGTGTGTGCCCAGCAGTAAACATTTGAGATACAATACAATTTACTACATTAAATGCAACTTGTTCCACTATATTCAGAACAAACCAATCCTCCACAATATTTGCATCAAGGATCTCTCTAGTTGCGTGCGCCGGGTAGTGTAGCGGTTCCAACGCCACCCTTAATAAGGCTACAGGCATCACCGGTTTACCAGTGCTGTCTTGTCACCACAATACTTCAGAGACGTTTAAAGAACAGCCTTCTTCACGTCTACAAGTCATTCTCATCTTGAGGCGCTTCCCCTTGAATCTCTGCCAATTTAGTTCTAGACAAGTTATTATAGGCGGAGTCACTGTACACTGTGATTTCCAGGTCTGCGTGTCTCTCCAGCACGATAATCAGTGCCACTAATTCTGCGGCTTGTGCCGAAAAGTGAGATGGTAGTCATGCACTTATCAATACTTCAAACTCGTCATTGGCCATGTGCTTCACCACAGCGGCACCTGTATATCTTTGTCCATCACTCTGATCAATTCTAGAAGAACCGTCAATAAAAAGAATCTCCCCAGCTGCCAACGCATTTTGCTTCACCCTTGGGAGTTCATCATAGAATTCCTCATAATTCAAGCAATCATGTAAATGCTTGTCTGTCATGACTTCTGCCCCTCATGTCCCCAGCCCTCCAAGATGTCAGTCTGGAGCCAGGCCACAATCACCTACATGGCCCTCAAGGGCCTCTCCATCCCTCCAAAGACCCACTTGGAGTCAGACTTGGCGCTTGTGGCACAAGACTCACTCACTCCCATAGGATAACATTGGGGATTGGACTTGTAGCGCATTGATGGGGACAAGATGGATGCCCCCACATATTCCAGTTCCCAGAACTGCATGTGCAGTCTAGTCTTTTGGGTGTGGTTCAGCCCAGAGACACCTGGGATACCCAGAGACTATTTAAGCCACGCCCAGGCTGAGAAACATGCTTTGTGTTTTCTGCACCTGCAGCATGACACTCACCGTGTTCGGATCGGTCTCCAGTAGGCCTGCATCTTTCTTCTGCGCTCAGCTCCTGCAAGAACAAGAACACTGTTAGGAACAGCCTTACCTTGCGTCGCTTCTGCCCATCATTCATTGCTCCTTCTGTTCTGCGGGCATCTTCGGCAGTGTCATTCCCATCCCGGCACGCCGCTTCCTAGGGAAAAGAACAGAAAAAAGGCATTAGTAAGCATTCAGCAAATCTTTGCTTATTTTTAAAGACTGTACGAGCTTCAAACGCTTACCTGAATCCCAGCCGCTCTGGGGGAACTCTGTCTCTGGAACTTCTCATCCATCTGCAAGAGGGAAAAGACACTCCAGGTTAGCGTGGAAACATCTAGAGGTGCTGCATACCGCGCGTACTCACTGCATTTCTTCTTCATAATCGGCATCCACGTTGAAAACGTTGCGGCACCTAAAAGACACAGAAAAAGATCTCAGTTCAATACAAATATGAAAGGGTCGCATCGCGCATCACGCTCTCACTCACCTTCAGCGCTACTCATCTCAGCAGCACGTTGCCACCCCCGGACGCCGGGCATCATCTAAGGAAGGAAAGGAACGGAGTTAGAGAACTGTTCAAAAGACTCATTATACTTACCTTTCGGACTCTTGCCAGTGAAGTAACTAGGCAGCAACGAGCCCGCATCAATCAATGCGCCCCTGCGCTGGAAGCAGGATGGAGAGCACACTTTCCAAGAAAACAAGGTGATCTGTGGATCAAAGGGAAGGGTTGGACCCCGGGGATGAAGGGGTTCAAGCACACAGAGACAATAGGGAGTTAAACTCTACCAATCCTGTGTTTCAGGCCCAGTCTCCAGTCGAGTAGACTCCAGGGAAGGGTTCGAGGTCGTAAGAGGTCAGAAGCAGGGCATGCACCATTGCCGGGAAGCGTGCCTTAGATGCCAGCACCATCAGCCAATCCCGTTCAGATAACCCTTCCTGGAGCAGTTCCCTTGGCCCCGCCCGAACGATTTACGCGGGATCCCAAGAGGTTTGCAACATTCATGAACCAGTGCCGCCTGCACTTCCTTTGTAGACCAGAGGCCTTTCCGAATGACCAATCACGGGTCGCTTTTGTGCTATCCTACCTAAGTGGTAGCGCCGCGGACTGGTCTGTACCCTTTGTGGCCCAAGACGATCCTTTGCTGCATGACTTTAGGGGCTTTCAGCAGGAGATGGAAAAGCTGTTCGTCCCTCGTACTCATGGGCAGGCATTAGACATGTCAGTCTAGAAAAATGGATACCTCTACTGTGTGACCGCAAACGTATTTTGGTGGCCGTGGGCCAACTGTCTCATGCACGATATGACAGAATATAGGTTTTTGAGTTTGCCAAAGAACGGCCATTTTGATGTAACAAGAATCGCCATTTTGTTTTCTAACCAGTGCTCATTGCTTTCTGTTCTTATTGCTTCGCAGTATATTTTCTGCTTACACTGCTCGACTGTAAAACATTGTTGTCTGCACGTAAAAAGGACCAGGCCGCAGGGCCGCGAGGATAACAAGAGTTCATTGAAACACAACATAAGCAGTGCCAGGAAGAATGCCCGCCTCCCTCCCGAATGTAGCCTTGAAGTAGAGCTGCAGGGCATTTAATCATTTTGCAGCTGCCAGCCAGTCTCGTTATATGGTAGAATATGTTAGAATAATACAGCTAAAGGCTTGAATTATGCTTTTCTTACGGCCCCCCTTTGCTGAGCCCCGTTAGAGCGTGTCGGCTCCCAGGACATGAATAGCATCTCATAGATAGCAAGGTCTGGAATGAAACTCTCCCCCCGTATGTAGCTCGCTTCCAAGAACAGAAGCGCTGTGTTCTGTTCAACAACTGAAAGATGCCTCCGCACTCACAAATTGCAAATTGTTGCTAGAATAGATGTTGGAAGGTGTCATAGTTGTCGAAGATGTCCATCATCACACCAAGTTCAAAGAAACCCAATAAAGAGGGGTGTTAAACATGTCATAGCTGATTGTTTGATATGCATTTTGTATATATGTAACTGATGTACGTAATTCACTCTCTTGCGTCCCTCGAGGTCTAGAGATACACGTTGCGGGGCATGAGACCGAGTTGGCCAACTAAGACTTTTGCTTTGCAATAAACCCTAGCTTTGGGAATACAACCTTGTGTCTGGCGTATCTATCGTGTGTGTTGACTCGCCTTGTTTCCATAGACGTTAGGGACCCCAAGGGGCCCCTTTCAAGATGGCGCCTGAATAGGGACCCCCCCCACTTGTTCCATTGCAATAACGTTGTAATTGAGTAAGGCAGAGAACGGCGAGGACGGGACGATTGAGCCGGGATCAAGAGGTGTTTGGGGTGCCCTGTAGAAGTGATGAGAGACTCCTTTGCAGATCTGCACACATTTGATCCCTGATCGACGTGCCTGGCTAGAGAACAAGGAGGCGAGGGTCCCGAAACGAGGCGGAAGCCAAGAAACGCAGACACAACGTCATTTGGTGCGTCAGTATACGGACGACTTGATTTATCAGGTGAGTCATTCCCTGATTCAAAGTAATCCTGATATTGGTTGAGAGTTGACTTTGCAAAATCAAACGCCCTAGGCAAGGTTGATTAACCAGGGGGAAGGTTGAAACATGACTGCGGTATTGTCCACCCTAGCAGGGTTTTTCCGCTGTGGTAGACAATCTTTGGAAGATGGCCAAATTGTACCACCTGGGGGAACGCCGGTGTATGAGATGTATGTAAAGTATGGAGTGGGTGCGATAATATTCTGTGAGACTTGGCATAGGCAAACCAGAAAGCAACAAGACCATCAGTGGCTGATTAATGGTAGTTTTGAGATAGCGAGAATAGATAACTTGGAAAGGGTGTTGATAAGAAAGAAAGAAAGCGCGTCCTGCAGCATTTGAGACTATTAAAGACTGCAGAAGGGAAGCAATGCTCCGATTTAGAAGTAGAGCGAAGCATGCACGCAGGCATAAATCGAAAGGTGAAGTAGCGGAAGAGAAAGAAGAGCAGGAGTGGACTGAGAGCCTAAGAAGGGCAGGTAGGCGTGACCAGTTGAATATAGAAAAAATATATCCACAACAAGAATTACACATAGCAGATGAATTGATAGAAAACATATTGACCCATACAAAACAAGGCCCAAGATCAGAAGTGAGGCCAGACACCTCAGTAGCTATTTCCCAAACCCCGCCCGTAGCCCAAGCTCTCCCTCTGGTAGCTCAAGCCCTCCCACAGCCACAGACCGCACACGTAGCACTTCCTATTAGCCAACCAGGCCCACAACAGACACTCCCTGTTTCCATTGTCCCATCCACACCTCCCGCCTTAGACACAGACTCGGTACCGTCCGTTCCTCCCGGGGTTGAAGTTGAAACCACGGGGGCAAGAGGCGGGACTGAACAACAGGGATGCACGAGGGTAACACGCAGCGCGATCAGCAAAGAAAGGAAGGTGGAATTACAGCAACAGGCAGAGATGTATATAGACAGGAATGATGGGACAACATTGGCTTCGATATATGACTTCCGAAGAAGCAACGAAAGACAGGTAGTGTTGGAATGCATGGGTGAATATTTGGTGGAGAAATGGAAACAGTTAATTGGGAAATTACCACCGCAGCGATTGTTAGATTTGAATGCATTAGCACGCTGTAGAGAGAGGGATGAAGAAGTGAGAGAATATGTATATGGACTTTTTTAACTTAAAGATGAATTGGATAATGATTATGCCGATAAGTATACTACACCTGGGTACAGGAGTAAGGATATCGGGAGACATCGGAAGGGAAAAAAAGGGTCACATAATAAACAGCAGCAGTTATCATCACCGGGGCAGAAGGAAATGGTGGACGAATTATCGTTGCTAAAACAGATGGGGGCAGACTTGAAAGAATGCCTATTGAAAACACAGGTACTACTGCAGCAAGTAGTAGGACACAATAGAGGGAGAGGGAACGCACAAGGAAGGAGCAATTCGAATATGCATGGGGGAACAGTGGGAGCAAATCAGTGTGAGTATTTTAAGGAGGAAGGACATCGGCGAGCGCAATGTCCGCATCTGCAGAATAGAAATGGGTCTGGTCAGAGGAGACAGCATAGAGGACACCAAGGAGCGAATGGACAAAATAGGAATAGTATGGAGCAGCACCACAATAACAGAGGTAATCAAAACCAAGGCAAAAACCAAAATGCCCCAAACCAGAGCCAGGGACAGCAAAACCAACAGTATGGAAACCAGAGTGGGGTAAATAGAGGAAAGAGTGGGAACGTTTTCGATACACAGCCAAACACGTATTACAGTAACAGCAATGATTACACATCGGACGATGTGTTATTTCCCCAATAGGACAGCCCAGGACAGGGGTAGGAACCAGTGTCTATTCCTGTGAATCAGAGAGGACCCTACGTAGAAATGAGAGTCGGGAATGAGGAGCACCGCTTTCTTGTAGACACAGGAGCGCAGAAGTGTTCAATAGACCACCACTTGGTTCCGGATATACCACTGTCAGGGCAAAAGAATGTTTCCGTAGGGTTCGCAGGTACACCAGTCACAAACCCAGTGTCCAAACCAGTCCCAGTTACTATAGGACCATTCACTGAACATTGTCCTTTCCTTTTAACAGACAATTGTGGGGAGAACCTGTTGGGATTAAATTTGTTGAAAAAATTAGGTTCTGTTATACATTGCACGGCAGACGGGGTGTTCCTAACGATTTGGCCACACGATGCCCCTGTGTCAGAATTCATGTCCGAAACTTTACCAGGAGAACTAAGTAAAGTGCCAACCTGTATATGGGCAATGCATGACAATGATGTAGGATGCTTCAAGATAGAGCCAGTAAATATCATTGTGAAAGAAAGTGTTACCCTACCGCGAATTCCCCAATACAGAATTTCGTCTGAAGGTGAGAAAGGATTGAAGAGTATTGTTAGAGATTTGGTGAAATTAGGGGTAATTGAGGAAATTACAGGCAGTCCATGCAACAGCCAGATTCTTCCAGTTTATAAAAAAGGAGGCAATGAAGTACCATACCGTTTTATAATTGATTTGCGCGCATTAAACAAGGTAGTAGATCCACAATTTCCTTTAGTGGCAGATGTCACTACAATATTGACAATGATACCTGTTTCAGCAGAATATTTTAGTGTAGTGGATTTGAAAAACACGTTCTTCACCATTCCAGAGGACAAGGACAGCAGATATTTATCCGCATTCAAATTAGGAGGACGATCATTTACATTCATGCGGATTCCGCAAGGTTACACGGAAAGTCCAAGTATTTACAGTAGAGCATTAAAAGAGCAGCTAGACATGCTAGAATTACCAGTGGGTTCTGTACTCTTGCAATACATAGACGATCTATTGTTAGCTGCAGACACAGAGGAGATTTGTAAAGAAAGCACTGTATTACTACTGTCACACCTAACGGCACATGGCCATAAAGCTAGTTTGAAGAAATTTCAATATAATCGAAAAGAGGTAGCCTATTTAGGCTGCCTACTTTCGAAAGAAGGGAGAAGGCTAACGCCAGAACGCATAGAAAGTATTTCTTGTATGCCTATTCCAAAGACACAAAAAGGAGTCAGAGCCGTAGTAGGCATGGCTTCATATTGCCGACAATGGATTAGTAATTTTGCGTTAATTGGGAAACCGATGGTGAATTTGACTAAAAAAGATGCGGTTATGCCGTTACAGTGGGATGAGGAATGTCAGAAAGCATTTGAGCAATTGAAAACTGCATTATGCTCGGCTCCAGTTTTGGGCACGCTGAATTATGAGAAGGTTTTTAGACTGCTTGTGTGTGAAAGTGAAGGATATGCATTGGCGGTTTTGACACATGAACAAGGTGGAAGAAATAGGCAATGCGGCTATTTTTCTTCTGCGCTGGACCCTGTAGCACGTGCACTACCATGATGTTTGCGATCTGTCGTGGTGGCTGCTGCATCAGTGAAACAAACGGAAGGGATGGTATTGGGGCACACTTTCATTTTGATGGTGCCACATGCCATAGACGTTCTATTAAATAGGACACAGACGCAACACCTCACCTCTGCTAGACTGACAAGATATGAGATTATCTTGTTCGCGCCCCATATCCAAATTATGAGGTGTAGCACTTTGAATCCTGCAGAATTAATGCCACTACCCATAAAAGAAATTGGGGAGGATGAATCACCCCCCCCCACGATTGCTTAATGGTCACTGAGGAAGAAACCAGGGGGGAGAGTTGATTTAAGTGATACCCCACAGAAAAAGCCAGATGGAGAGTTATTTTGTGACGGCTCATTTTTTTAAATTACCAGATGGCACGACAACTGCTGCATATGCTATCACTACCCTAGAGAGCCTTGTAGAAAGCAAAAGAATCCCCTACAATTCGGCACAAGCCACAGAGATAATAGGATTAACCAGAGCCTGCTAGATTTCTGAAAATTTGAATGTGAATATATATACTGATAGCCAGTATGCTTTTGGGGTGGTTCATAACTTTGGTCGACTCTGGGCTGAGAGAGGGTTTTTGACATCACATGGCGCCAGAATTCAACATGGCCCTTTGATTGTACGATTGCTGTCTGCACTCACGCTTCCAAAGCGCCTAGCAATAGTGAAATGCGAGGCACACAAGAAGGTAACATGCAAAGTAGGAGAGGGAAACGCGTCTGCAGACAGAATTGCGAAACAAACTGCCACTGACTTAAATACCAAAATGATGATGGTTCAGACTGAGGAAGTACCCTGTATGATAGAAAATGGAGTTGCCACTGTCAAAGAAATGCAGGCCGAAGCTACGGCCGATGAAATACAAGGGTGGGCAGAGGACTCTACTGAGTTAGATCTGGAAGGTTGTTGGGTGGACAAGGGAACTAAAAACTGGATGTTGCCAAATTCCTATGTGACTGCAATGGTCACAATGGCCCACAGCCCTACCCACATCTGTGCGAAAAAGATAATACAGCACCTATCTACAGTATGACAGAATGTAAACATAAAAAAGAATGCAGAGAGGTTGGTGCAGAACTGTATCACGTGTTTGCAACACAATGTAGGAAAGGGAACAGTGACTCCAATAGGCAGTTTTAGCCCGCCCTCTATGCCATTTGAGGTGATCCATTTTGATTTCATAGAGATGGAGAGATGCCAAAATTTAAAATACGTCTTAGTGGTGATCTGTGCATTCAGTAAGTGGGTGGAGGCATATCCCTTGAAGGACTGCACAGCAATGAGCACGGAAAAAGTAATGCTTAAAGAATACTTTTCCAGATTTGGCTTGCCCCGTGTACTATGGTCCGATAATGGACCACATTTTGTGGGCGCAGTGGTTTTACAGATATGTGCGGGTCTTCAGATTGATAAGAGATTCCATAGTTCAAGGCATCGGAGTTCAGCCGGTCTTGTGGAGAGGCACAACGGGATTCTCAAATAAGAAATCAGTAAGATATGCGCGGGAAGCAAGTTGAGTTGGGTGGATGCATTACCAATAGCACTATTATGCATGCGTACGTCTGTACAGGCTAAAACTGGGCTCTCCCCGTACGAGATCGTAATGGGGAGGCCGGCAAATGTATGGTGCGCACCACAGCCAAAACGACTTAGTAAGGTAGAACATCCTGTACTTAGTACTTATTGTGGCCTTTTAATGCAGAAATTGCGTTTGATTCATCAGCAGGTGCAGGAGGCATTACCAGTGAGATACACCGGTCCGGGGCACGCGCTGGAACCAGGAGACTGGGTGCTGCTAAAGAATTATGAAAGAAAGTCATCCTTAGCACCCAGGTGGCGCGGGCCCTATCAAGTACTCTTGGCAACTCAGACGGCAATAGGGGTGGATGGGAGGAAGTCGTGGATCCATGCCACCCATGCCAAAAAGATTTGAACTTCACTGAAAGACTTGCCTGACCCAGATGACCGGAAAAAGACAGCGGTCCCAGAAATGGAAGAAACTGTTGCCAGTAAGCAGCCACCAAATCTGCCAAAACGAGAAGTGAAACTCGAAACAAAAACTGGGACGATTGCCAAAAAGGGGGAAGGGCAAAGAGTGCCCCAACGTTGCTCAGCAGAATCGACATCACTGTTGACCAACACGAAATCTGCCTTGCAAATACCAGCAGAAACAAACCGTGTACCCCTTTGGCGCCCACCAGCACTTGCCAGCATGCCAAAGACCGAAGCTGCATCATTGGCGCGGCGCACACCATCACCTGCAGTGGCGCCACAGGCTGACTTTGAGCCTGTATCTGGAAGTGCACCGGCACTGTTCACGGATCACACGATACCAGGAGTGAGGCGATACAACTTGCGGCCTCGAAAGACAAAGTGATCCACAGTTTTTTGGTGTTTATGTCAACCTCTGGTTCAGCTCATGGACAGAGAAGGAACTAGAGGTGTAGAGGAGAGAAGCGTGAGAATTGTGCAAGTCGGACAGTTCAAGAATCGCGGCTCCTCGGTGCGATCATAAAAAGTACATGTGTCAGGAACCAGAGCGGACAAGCTGGGCGCACATGGTACTAAGGCAAAAGATAACTGATCAAGAGTCCTCTGAGCAGTATGAGAAAGGACAAGTGATCTTGCCTAAAAATAAATAAGTAAATCCAGGCTATAAAGGACTGGCAGAACTGAACTGTGACAATTCCGTTGAACTTATTGACATCAGAGCAAGCGCGACGAAGAGAGATATCCACGACAAACTATAATAAGGAAGAAGAAGGACGATGAGAAACATGTCGGGACTGGCTCCAGCCTCCTCCTGCACCACCACTGCTGAGAATGAGTCAATTATAAAGACTGTAAGCTTAAGAAAAACACATGGTAAAATGAATTGTATGCTGGCACTGACAATAATAATGTGCTTTATGAGCGTGGTAGCACCAATATCGACAACCCTAATATTATGGTATGTGGAAGCGATACACCCATTAGAAATCTTTTCACCAATAGTTAATATATCCACTACTGAAAGCCCGGTTCAGGTGATTACTTATACCCTGCCCCCAATGGAAGAAAGACACAGGGAAGGATTCAGGAATAACACGTTGTTATTAATCATGAACATGACACATTCAATTCTGAAGAAAACAAATTGCTGGGTATGTGCCCATTTACCACAGCATGCTGGGAAAGGAATAGGGTGGTATGTACAGCCATTACCATTAAGTTCTGCATGTAGTGCATCTTTAGGTGCAATGTTCTATGGGAAATGGAATGAGAGTAGTACGGGTCAATTAGACAGAACCAACATGAATGAGTTTTGAGGAAGTAATAATGAAACCTGTGGGTTGTTCCATTTTCCATAAAGCACAAGTAATGGCCCCAGAGCCCACGAGGAAAAATATGCGAAAGATAACACCACAAAATAGACAAGATAGATTGTCCCCACCAGAAAAGACATCTGTAATGACGTTTCGTGTAAGAACAGGAGGGGACAAAAATGCAATCCCCCCATTTTACACGGTGAATTATAGCCCAATAACTGTCCCTTTTTGTCTAAAAAAGAAAGGCTCTTTTTCAGTCACAACATATACTGGATGCATGAATACAGTGGTATTGAAATGGGAAATAGAACCAGTATATGTGGGAGATCCAGTTTATTTTATATGTGGAGAGAAAGCATATCCTTGGTTGCCCAGAAACTGGGGAGGTACATGTTACCTAGGTCTACTGTTCCCAGGAGTATTCCTCTTAGAAACAGCAGACATGGCCAGACTATCCAGAACTAGAGTCAAAAGGACTGACGAGGGTGTTTTGATAGCAACTGATGTAGCAAAATCATTCATTCCATTCTAAGGGCAGATAGTGAACTCCTATAATATAAGGCAGCTGTCCAGAATACTAAAAAATACCATAAACACAACAACAGATATACTATTTAATATGACATTGGAAGAAAGAGGAATCAGGTTAACGATGCTGCAAAATAGAATGGCTCTCGATGTAATCCTGGTTGATCATGGGGGATTTTGCAAAATAGTGGGATCAGCGTGTTGTGTATATGTCGATGGCTATTCCCCTGCGATCTCTGAAGCGATAAAAAAAATGCTTGTCCTAAGCTCCAAACTCCCTACACAAGGAGGAGGCTGGGGAATAGGATCTTGGTTTTGGGGAATACTGCGTTCTTGGGGATGGAAGTTGATTTCGATATTAGTAGTGGTGTTTGGAATATTCCTAACGTGCGGTTGTTGCATACATTGCCTACCAATAGTTTGTGCTGAGGAACTGAGGGATGTACGGAGGGATGTATGCATATGATGACAAAGAAAAAACAACCTCATGGTCGAGCTGACCAAGACACAAATGAGATGAAAACAGTAAAAGAGTTGATGGCAATAGATATTGATGAAGACGATGATGTTTACGATAGCATGAAAAATTCAGACATAAGTACTTCAGACTCATCATCACTAGGGGCGGTTTCAGTAAATAGATGAGACATTCGGCATACGGCCAAAGGAGGGTTTGTCAGTCTAGAAAAATGGATACCTCTACTGTGTGACCGCAAACGTATTTTGGTGGCCGTGGGCCAACCGTCTCATGAACGATATGGCAGAATATAGGTTTTCGAGTTTGCCAATGAACGGCCATTTTGATGTAACAAGAATCGCCATTTTGTTTTCTAACCATTGCTCATTGCTTTCTGTTCTTATTGCTTCGCAGTATATTTTCTGCTTACACTGCTCGACTGTAAAACATTGTTGTCTGCACGTAAAAAGGACAAGGCCGCAGGGCCGCGAGGATAACAAGAGTTCATTGAAACACAACGTAGGCAGCGCCAGGAAGAATGCCCGGCTCCCTCCCGAATGTAGCCTTGAAGCAGAGCTGCAGGGCATTTAATCATTTTGCAGCAGCCAGCCAGTCTCGTTATATGGTAGAATATGTTAGAATAATACAGCTAAAGGCTTGAATTATGCTTTTCTTATGGCCCCCCCTTTGCTGAGCCCCGTTAGAGCTTGTCGGCTCTCAGGACATGAATAGCACCTAATAAATAGCAAGGTCTGGAATGCAACTCTCCCCCCGTATGTAGCTAGCTTCCAAGAACAGAAGCACGGTGTTCTGTTCAACAACTGAAAGATGCCTCCGCACTCACAAATTGCAAATTGTTACTAGAATAGATGTTTGAAGGTGTCATAGTTGTCGAAGATGTCCATCATCACACCAAGTTCAAAGAAACCCAATAAAGGGGGGGTGTTAAACATGTCATAGCTGATTGTTTGATATGTATTTTGAAAATATGTTACTGATGTACATAATTCACTCTCTTGCGTCCCTCGAGGTCTAGAGATACACGTCGCGGGGTGTGAGACCGAGTTGGCCAACTGAGACTTTTGCTTTGCAATAAACCCTAGCTTTGAGAATACAATCTCGTGTCTGTCGTATCTATCATGTGTGGTGACTCGCCTTGTTTCCATAGACGTTAGGGACCCCTAGGGGCCCCTTTCAGACAACGAACTTCTGTCCCTACACCAAGGGAATCAAGACCTACTAACATACATAGCCACGTTCAATAGACTAGTAGTTGAAGCAGAATGGCCAGTGGAGAAGAGAACCACGTTATTTTATCGGGGGTTGAGGGGGGGAGCTCAAGGATGTTCTCGGACAAGTAGTGAACCCCCAAAAGACTGCTCAGAATTCATTGACCTTGTTGTTCAACTGGATCATAGGTTGCAGGACCGAAGAGCAGATCGAACCAGACCGGACCCTCTCCCTATGTATGTGCGTTCAAAGGACAATACTGCCCGCACAACTGAAGGTTCAGGAGAACCAATGCAAATCGGGGGGGTCAGATCCCCCTTGACTAAAGCGGAAAGGGATAAAAGGAGACAGCAGCAGTTATGTCTGTACTGTGGAAGGTCAGGTTATTTCCTTAAAGAGTGACCTGTGAAGCCACCGAGGAGGATGGTAGGGGCCACGGACAAGGAAGATACCATCAAGGAATCGGAAAACTCCCCAGCCTGTGGTCTTGATCAATCACCAACAACCATCTCGGATGCACGCAGAAGAGCGTACATTGACAGTGGAGCCATTGAGAATTACATCGACCAGGATCTTGCGGCAAAGATGGGGCTTCTGTTACGACCTAAATCAACCACCGACACTGTTACCAATGTCGACGGCACGGAAATAGCTTCTGGTCCAGTATCCCAATGCACTGCAGCTTTAACCCTTCTGTGCCAGGATGGACACCAAGAATCTATCGTTTTCGACCTCATTAAGGCACCACAGTTCCGGTTGATTTTGGGAATGGCATGGTTGGTAGCTCACACTCCTCGAATCGATTGGCGAGCAAAAGAATTGGCCTTTCCCGAGACTTGTCCCCACACATGTTATCGCCAAGAGAAACAACCAATAGACACCAGAACCTCCACGCTTGCGACTGTGGCAATCGGCACCCTACCAAGTGAATACCAGGACTTTAAAGTTGTCTTTCAGAAAGAACAGGCTAATACCCTGCCACCGCATAGACCATACGATTGCCAAATCGACCTGAAACCCGGCGCACAAATCCCTTGTGGGCGAATTTAACCACTCACAGAACCAGAAAACCAGCACCTGAAGGCCTATCTTGACCAATACCTGGCCAACGGGTTCATCCGTCCCTCAAAGTCTCCAGCAGCCAGTCCTCTATTCTTCGTACCGAAAAAGGAGGGGGACTTGAGAACGTGCATCGACTATCGCACACTGAACCAGATTACTGTAAAAAAACGCTACCCCCTGCCACTGATCACTGAATTGCTTGGTCAAGTCAAAGATGCCCAAACCTACACAAAACTAGACCAGAGGGGGGCATATCACCTTGTTCGCGTAAAACAGGGGGATGAATGGAAAACCGCTTTTCGCACCAAATATGGCTTGTACGAATATCAAGTAATGCCCTTTGGCCTTTGCAACGCGCCTGCAGCATTTCAATACTTCATGAACAATGTCCTACGGGAATTGATTGATGTCTGTGCTCTAGTGTACATCGATGATATTCTAGTATAATCCGCATCAAAGCAGGACCACGTTAAACACGTCCGATCCGTATTGGAGAAACTCTGTCAACACCAGCTCTACGCCAAGCTCGAAAAGTGCGTTAAGCGCTCACCGCTGTCTGAAAATAAGTGGGGCTTTACTTAGGACTTGTCTAATATTCTTTTAAGGGAGTGTACATCTTTTAGTGACCGTGTTTTTGAACTGCTTAATATTAGTGCCTGTGTGTTTTATTAGATGTGGTTTTAAATAAATAATGATATCTCTTTTACACCAAGCTCTGGTCAGTGTTTGCTTGTTCTACTGTGTTCTTGTGACCTATTGTGAGTACTCTGTATACTGACTAACTCTTCTTGAGGGAAGTCTGACTGCTCAGCCACAGCTACCAAGTGAATCTGTGTGGTACAGACTGCTACCAAGTGGGTTTACTGCCAAACACCTGTAGTCTTAAATCTTTTGCAGTGGTCCCAGAGGGAACTGCACAGGTTTCTGCCTAACACTGGTGTACAGCGGTGGGATTTGTATTGAGTATACACTTTAGTGTGCTTTTTGAACACTTTAGGAAAACTAACCACAGAGCTTAGCACTGAAAAGCTGATTTTCTAACTATGTCTGCTATGGAGAGTTATACCCTAGAATCATTGTCTGCCAAAACTGGTGATTGCTTAAAAGTATTGTGTAGACATAAGAATCTCTCTGAGAAGGGCAAGAAAATGGAACTTATAGAAAGATTGTTAGAAAACCAAAGTCTGGGTGGTACAGAGGAATCTACCCCCCCAGCAAATGTAGAAAAGAGTGATGGTACTGATCTGAATCAAAGTCTTGATAATGAGTCAGAAGAGGAAAGTGAACCTAATGAAGTTAGCCACTCTGAGCCTCTGTCTGCCTTACCTACTGCACCTACTGGGCCTATACCAGGTCCCACATGTAACCCTGCTTATTTTGAACTTGAAAAAATGAAGCTTGAATTAGAGTACAAATGTTTTATTGCTCAATCTGAAAGAAACTAAGAGCTAGAGTTCAGAAGAATGAATGCCCAGGCTGAGCAGAAGCAGGCTGAGTTAAGACTCAGAGAAATAGAGATTAATCATGAACTAGAAATGACAAAGTTGTCTGTGGAAAATGCTTCTCTCTCCTCTGGCTCCTCTAGGAGTTCCAGTCCCAAAAGACCCCGGATGCCTAAGGAATTAGTGGGTATGTATGAACCTAGGTTGGATGTGTTGGATTGGTTACAAATGTTTGAGTATAATCATGGGCCCCAGGACATCACAGGGAATGAGTTACTTCCCTGGTTGTTCTCGAGGCTTCCCCCTGTTGCAACTGATGTGGTCATGGCGTTGGGGGAGGTGGATAAGAAGGATTATGAATGTGTGAAACTAGCTTTGATAGCTAGATTTGGGAAGACCCGTTCCCAGTACCTTAAGAGGTTTAGAACCCTCAATAAGCATGATGGTACCCCTTGGGCTACCTGGGTGAGTGAAAGTTTGAAAAACTTAGAGGGATGGATTAAGGGTTACAGAGTTAACACGTATGAAGGAATGAAGAATCTTGTAATGTTGGAGTCAATTTATGATGCCTGCTCTCCTGAGCTCAGACAGCACTTGGCTGATTCAAAGGAATTAGATTCCAGGACGTTAGCTAAGGCTGCTGACTTGTGGGTTGCCAACAGGGCCACTCACAAGGATTCTGGGGCTACTCAGAAAAAGGATGAGGGAAAACAGCCAAAAAAGGACTCCAAAGAGAATTATAATAATTCCAATTCCAAAGAGGGCCCCAAACAAAACCAAAAGTGTAAGCCACAAGGGAAACCAAATCAGGCTAGTGTACCTCCTGGTGCCAAACCAGAAGGAGGTCAGAACAAGCCACCATTCCAGAAAGCATTTGGTAAATGCTTTGTTTGTGGCTCTACTGATCATGTGAAAGGAGATCCCAGATGTAAGGGTAAACCTTCAGGGGTCCAGCTTGTCTCCTTAGCCTTCGCTCCAGAGGAGGAAGTACAAATGGCAAGTGGAAACTTTCTATTACTGGCTGATGAACCCATTGGAGTCTCAGCCAGTGTTTCTTTAGTGTCTCTGGGTCTGTAGGAACAACAGAACTTAGATGTCTATAATTATATCCCAGATAATACTAAAGAGTATTATAAGGACAGTGTCCAGGTGAATGGTCAGGAGACTCCTGCCATTAGGGACACTGGGGCCAGCATAACTGTGGTGGACAAATCGTTTTTTCAGGCTGAGGATGTTGCTAAGGCACCCAAACGCCTCACCAAGTTAGCTGGAGGGCCTGTACAGATACTTCCCCAATTACCAGTTCTCATCCAGTGTAATGACATGACAGTGAAGATACCTGTCAGCATACAAAGTGAGGTGCCAGGAAGGGTTCTGCTGGGTAATGACTTGAAAACTCTTGGAGTAGTCTCACATACCCCCAGACCTCCTAGTAAAAGATTATAGGAGCTCACCAGACCTGCAAGGGAGAGAACCATGAGAGGTACTCCCAAGGAGATGATGAAGAAAGAGATCACTCCTGCTCCACTCGAGATGTCAGCTGCTGTCTCTAAAAAACTAGAAGAAAAAGGGAAACCTAAAACTTCTAAAAAGAACCTCACAGCCAGCACTCCAGTGCAGCTAACAAGGACTTCCCCTAGGTTGTCCAAAGTTACACCAGTAACTCGCCCCCCCCCCCTAGCTGAGGCTGAGAGGGAGGTACAACCCTGTGTGGTTGAACTAGACTCTGAAGAAGAGCTAGTGGAAGGCCAGGAACTAATTGGAGATCTGGATCCTGTTGACCATCCTGAGCTGCAGTCTTTACTGGCAGAAGGTGGACCCAACAGGGCAGACTTCAGTAAGGGACAGAGAGAATGTCCAACTCTGGAAGGTCTTCGCCACCAGGCAGATGCTCAGGCTGAAGGGCAAGAGCCTGGGAAATATAGGTTACACTGGGAAGATAGCCTCTTCTACAGTGAACCAACGGAGTCTGCACCTGGGGACAACAAACGACTTGCAGTACCCCAAGAGAACAGACCACAGTTCTTGCAGTTAGCCCATGAGATTCCTTTGGCTGGTCACTTGAGTTTCAAGAAGACTAAGAAAAGGCTCTCACTCTACTTTTATTGGCCAAAGATGGGGGCTGAAGTAGATAAATACTGCAGGAGCTGCCACACCTGCCAGACTTCTGGTAAGGTTGGCTCCAGGAATGTGGCACCTTAGTGCCTCTCCCTGTAGTGGGAGTCCCATTTGAGAGAGTAGGGATTGACATTGTTGGTCCCCTTGATCCTCCAACTTCCTCAGGCAACAGGTTTATACTTGTTGTAGTAGACCATGTTACTAGATACTCTGAGGCAATTCCTATGAGGACTGTTACAGCTCCGGCTGTGGCTAAGGCCCTCCTTGGTATTTTTACCAGGGTTGGGTTTCCTAAGGAAGTAATCTCTGACAGGGGGTCGAATTTTATGTCCCACTACATGAAAGCCATGTGGAAAACCTGCAGAATTACTTACAAGTTCTCAACCGCATACCACCCTCAGACAAATGGACTGGTTGAAAGGTTCAACAGAACCATGAAGAGCATGATAGGTGCTTTAGAGGACCCCCTTAAAAGAAAGTGGGACCTTCTACTGCCATGCCTTCTCTTTGCTTATAGAGAAGTCCCTCAGGAGGGAGTAGGTTATTCTCCCTTTGAACTTCTTTATGGTCATCCGGTCAGAGGTCCATTGGCCCTGATCAAGGAGGGGTTGGAGAGTGCTCCTTCCCCCAAGCCAGTCAGAGTGACTGACTATGTGATAGGTCTCCGAAGGAGAATGTCACACATGATGGCAGAAGCAAGTGATAACTTGAAAGCTGGACAAGCATTGGTCAAGCACTGGCATGACCAAAAGGCTAACATGGTCAAGTTTATCCGGGCCAACTAGTTCTCGTTATGATTCCAACAAGGCAGAGGGCCTTGCAAGACAAATGGATGGGACCCTTCAAAGTTGTGGGTAAACTTGGAGAGGTCAACTATCTGGTGGACTTAGGCAACCCCAAGGAGGCTCCAACAGTCTTGCACACCAACAGACTAAAAGTGTATGTCTCCAGACCTGATGTAGGAGCTTTTCTTCTAGCATCATCAGAGGAAGAAGAAGAGAGTGAAGCTCTTCCTGATCTCCTCAGAGGCTTACCTTTAGACGAAAAGATTGAAGGAGTAGATCTCTCTTCAAATCTGACACCTGAGCAACAGGAAGAGTGCAAATCTATGTTAAATCAGTTTGCCTCTCTGTTCTCACTTTCACCAGGCTTGACCCCTTGGGGACAGCATGACATACTCACTGGTGACTGTCTGCCAGTCAAAAGCAGAGGATATCGAATGTCAGAGAATGTAACAACCCACATCAAAGGTGAGGTCAACAAGATGCTTGATCTCGGGGTAATAGAGCCCTCTACTAGTCCATGGTCTAGCCCAGTTGTGTTAGTACCAAAGGCAGGATCTAAAGAACTTAGATTCTGTGTGGATTACAGAGCTCTAAATGCAGTCACTAAGACTGATGTCCACCCTTTGCCAAGGACAGATGAGTTGGTGGATAGACTTGGTGCAGCCAAGTTCCTCAGCACATTTGACTTGACGTCAGGCTATTGGCAAATAGCCCTGACAGACCATGCCAAGGAGAAAACTGCATTTTCTACCCCAGTTGGCTTATACCAGTTTAAGGTTATGCCTTTTGGATTGAAAAATGCACCTGCTACATTTCAAAGGATGGTAAACCAGGTTCTGAATGGGATGGAGGACTTCTGCATGGCATACTTGGATGACAAAGCAGTGTTCAGCAATTCCTGGGAAGAACATGTGGACCACCTGAGATATGTTTTGCAGGCTCTTGGAAAGGCCAATCTGACCATAAAGGCAAGTAAATGCCAGATTGGACAGAGTAAAGTGGTCTACCTTGGACATGAGGTAGGAGGTGGAGAAATAAGGCCTTTGCCCAGTAAGATTGAAGCTGTGCAAAATTGGACAACACCTACTACTCAGACTCAGGTGAGAGCCTTCTTAGGCTTCACTGGGTATTACAGGAATTTCATTCAGAACTATGGGTCCATATCTTCTCCACTGAATGTCATCTCCTCTCCTAAATTCCCTTAAAAGGTTAGGTAGAATGAGGAATGCAATCAGGCCTTTGAAACCCTGAAAAAGGCTCTTTGCCAAGCCCCAGTACTCAGAGCTCCTGACTATCACCAAACTTTCATTGTGCAAACAGATGCTTCAAATGTAGGAATAGATCCAGTCCTCAGTCAACTGGATGGGAAAGGTAGTGAGCACCCCATTTGCTTCATCAGTAGAAAACTGAAGGATCCTGAAACAAGGTGGGCAACCATTTGACGAGAGTGTTTTGCTATTGTGTGGGCTCTGAAGAAGTTTAGGCCATACTTGATTGGTTCTACTTTTGTCATTCAGACTGACCACCAACCCTTGAGATGGTTAATGCAAATGAAAGGGGAAAACCGAAAACTATTGAGATGGTCAATCTGCCTGCAAGGGCTTGATTTCACCATTGAGCACAGATCAGGGTGTCACCACCAAAATGCTGATGGTATCTCTAGGATGTATGTCATTGACTAGAGGTATGAGATTCATCCAGGTGTGGATTAAACCCTCCTGTCCCTTAGTCTGCGGGGGCGAGTGTTAGGGAGAATTTTCGACCTCATTAAGGCACCACAGTTCCGGTTGATTTTGGGAATGGCATGGTTGGTAGCTCACACTCCTCGAATCGATTGGCGAGCAAAAGAATTGGCCTTTCCCGAGACTTGTCCCCACACATGTTATCGCCAAGAGAAACAACCAATAGACACCAGAACCTCCACGCTTGCGACTGTGGCAATCGGCACCCTACCAAGTGAATACCAGGACTTTCAAGTTGTCTTTCAGAAAGAACAGGCTAATACCCTGCCACCGCATAGACCATACGATTGCCAAATCGACCTGAAACCCGGCGCACAAATCCCTTGTGGGCGAATTTAACCACTCACAGAACCAGAAAACCAGCACCTGAAGGCCTATCTTGACCAATACCTGGCCAACGGGTTCATCCGTCCCTCAAAGTCTCCAGCAGCCAGTCCTCTATTCTTCGTACCGAAAAAGGAGGGGGACTTGAGAACGTGCATCGACTATCGCACACTGAACCAGATTACTGTAAAAAAACGCTACCCCCTGCCACTGATCACTGAATTGCTTGGTCAAGTCAAAGATGCCCAAATCTACACAAAACTAGACCAGAGGGGGGCATATCACCTTGTTCGCGTAAAACAGGGGGATGAATGGAAAACCGCTTTTCGCACCAAATATGGCTTGTACGAATATCAAGTAATGCCCTTTGGCCTTTGCAACGCGCCTGCAGCATTTCAATACTTCATGAACAATGTCCTACGGGAATTGATTGATGTCTGTGCTCTAGTGTACATCGATGATATTCTAGTATAATCCGCATCAAAGCAGGACCACGTTAAACACGTCCGATCCGTATTGGAGAAACTCTGTCAACACCAGCTCTACGCCAAGCTCGAAAAGTGCGTTAAGCGCTCACCGCTGTCTGAAAATAAGTGGGGCTTTACTTAGGACTTGTCTAATATTCTTTTAAGGGAGTGTACATCTTTTAGTGACCGTGTTTTTGAACTGCTTAATATTAGTGCCTGTGTGTTTTATTAGATGTGGTTTTAAATAAATAATGATATCTCTTTTACACCAAGCTCTGGTCAGTGTTTGCTTGTTCTACTGTGTTCTTGTGACCTATTGTGAGTACTCTGTATACTGACTAACTCTTCTTGAGGGAAGTCTGACTGCTCAGCCACAGCTACCAAGTGAATCTGTGTGGTACAGACTGCTACCAAGTGGGTTTACTGCCAAACACCTGTAGTCTTAAATCTTTTGCAGTGGTCCCAGAGGGAACTGCACAGGTTTCTGCCTAACACTGGTGTACAGCGGTGGGATTTGTATTGAGTATACACTTTAGTGTGCTTTTTGAACACTTTAGGAAAACTAACCACAGAGCTTAGCACTGAAAAGCTGATTTTCTAACTATGTCTGCTATGGAGAGTTATACCCTAGAATCATTGTCTGCCAAAACTGGTGATTGCTTAAAAGTATTGTGTAGACATAAGAATCTCTCTGAGAAGGGCAAGAAAATGGAACTTATAGAAAGATTGTTAGAAAACCAAAGTCTGGGTGGTACAGAGGAATCTACCCCCCCAGCAAATGTAGAAAAGAGTGATGGTACTGATCTGAATCAAAGTCTTGATAATGAGTCAGAAGAGGAAAGTGAACCTAATGAAGTTAGCCACTCTGAGCCTCTGTCTGCCTTACCTACTGCACCTACTGGGCCTATACCAGGTCCCACATGTAACCCTGCTTATTTTGAACTTGAAAAAATGAAGCTTGAATTAGAGTACAAATGTTTTATTGCTCAATCTGAAAGAAACTAAGAGCTAGAGTTCAGAAGAATGAATGCCCAGGCTGAGCAGAAGCAGGCTGAGTTAAGACTCAGAGAAATAGAGATTAATCATGAACTAGAAATGACAAAGTTGTCTGTGGAAAATGCTTCTCTCTCCTCTGGCTCCTCTAGGAGTTCCAGTCCCAAAAGACCCCGGATGCCTAAGGAATTAGTGGGTATGTATGAACCTAGGTTGGATGTGTTGGATTGGTTACAAATGTTTGAGTATAATCATGGGCCCCAGGACATCACAGGGAATGAGTTACTTCCCTGGTTGTTCTCGAGGCTTCCCCCTGTTGCAACTGATGTGGTCATGGCGTTGGGGGAGGTGGATAAGAAGGATTATGAATGTGTGAAACTAGCTTTGATAGCTAGATTTGGGAAGACCCGTTCCCAGTACCTTAAGAGGTTTAGAACCCTCAATAAGCATGATGGTACCCCTTGGGCTACCTGGGTGAGTGAAAGTTTGAAAAACTTAGAGGGATGGATTAAGGGTTACAGAGTTAACACGTATGAAGGAATGAAGAATCTTGTAATGTTGGAGTCAATTTATGATGCCTGCTCTCCTGAGCTCAGACAGCACTTGGCTGATTCAAAGGAATTAGATTCCAGGACGTTAGCTAAGGCTGCTGACTTGTGGGTTGCCAACAGGGCCACTCACAAGGATTCTGGGGCTACTCAGAAAAAGGATGAGGGAAAACAGCCAAAAAAGGACTCCAAAGAGAATTATAATAATTCCAATTCCAAAGAGGGCCCCAAACAAAACCAAAAGTGTAAGCCACAAGGGAAACCAAATCAGGCTAGTGTACCTCCTGGTGCCAAACCAGAAGGAGGTCAGAACAAGCCACCATTCCAGAAAGCATTTGGTAAATGCTTTGTTTGTGGCTCTACTGATCATGTGAAAGGAGATCCCAGATGTAAGGGTAAACCTTCAGGGGTCCAGCTTGTCTCCTTAGCCTTCGCTCCAGAGGAGGAAGTACAAATGGCAAGTGGAAACTTTCTATTACTGGCTGATGAACCCATTGGAGTCTCAGCCAGTGTTTCTTTAGTGTCTCTGGGTCTGTAGGAACAACAGAACTTAGATGTCTATAATTATATCCCAGATAATACTAAAGAGTATTATAAGGACAGTGTCCAGGTGAATGGTCAGGAGACTCCTGCCATTAGGGACACTGGGGCCAGCATAACTGTGGTGGACAAATCATTTTTTCAGGCTGAGGATGTTGCTAAGGCACCCAAACGCCTCACCAAGTTAGCTGGAGGGCCTGTACAGATGCTTCCCCAATTACCAGTTCTCATCCAGTGTAATGACATGACAGTGAAGATACCTGTCAGCATACAAAGTGAGGTGCCAGGAAGGGTTCTGCTGGGTAATGACTTTAAAACTCTTGGAGTAGTCTCACATACCCCCAGACCTCCTAGTAAAATGTTATAGGAGCTCACCAGACCTGCAAGGGAGAGAACCATGAGAGGTACTCCCAAGGAGATGATGAAGAAAGAGATCACTCCTGCTCCACTCGAGATGTCAGCTGCTGTCTCTAAAAAACTAGAAGAAAAAGGGAAACCTAAAACTTCTAAAAAGAACCTCACAGCCAGCACTCCAGTGCAGCTAACAAGGACTTCCCCTAGGTTGTCCAAAGTTACACCAGTAACTCGCCCCCCCCCCCTAGCTGAGGCTGAGAGGGAGGTACAACCCTGTGTGGTTGAACTAGACTCTGAAGAAGAGCTAGTGGAAGGCCAGGAACTAATTGGAGATCTGGATCCTGTTGACCATCCTGAGCTGCAGTCTTTACTGGCAGAAGGTGGACCCAACAGGGCAGACTTCAGTAAGGGACAGAGAGAATGTCCAACTCTGGAAGGTCTTCGCCACCAGGCAGATGCTCAGGCTGAAGGGCAAGAGCCTGGGAAATATAGGTTACACTGGGAAGATAGCCTCTTCTACAGTGAACCAACGGAGTCTGCACCTGGGGACAACAAACGACTTGCAGTACCCCAAGAGAACAGACCACAGTTCTTGCAGTTAGCTCATGAGATTCCTTTGGCTGGTCACTTGAGTTTCAAGAAGACTAAGAAAAGGCTCTCACTCTACTTTTATTGGCCAAAGATGGGGGCTGAAGTAGATAAATACTGCAGGAGCTGCCACACCTGCCAGACTTCTGGTAAGGTTGGCTCCAGGAATGTGGCACCTTAGTGCCTCTCCCTGTAGTGGGAGTCCCATTTGAGAGAGTAGGGATTGACATTGTTGGTCCCCTTGATCCTCCAACTTCCTCAGGCAACAGGTTTATACTTGTTGTAGTAGACCATGTTACTAGATACTCTGAGGCAATTCCTATGAGGACTGTTACAGCTCCGGCTGTGGCTAAGGCCCTCCTTGGTATTTTTACCAGGGTTGGGTTTCCTAAGGAAGTAATTTCTGACAGGGGGTCGAATTTTATGTCCCACTACATGAAAGCCATGTGGAAAACCTGCAGAATTACTTACAAGTTCTCAACCGCATACCACCCTCAGACAAATGGACTGGTTGAAAGGTTCAACAGAACCATGAAGAGCATGATAGGTGCTTTAGAGGACCCCCTTAAAAGAAAGTGGGACCTTCTACTGCCATGCCTTCTCTTTGCTTATAGAGAAGTCCCTCAGGAGGGAGTAGGTTATTCTCCCTTTGAACTTCTTTATGGTCATCCGGTCAGAGGTCCATTGGCCCTGATCAAGGAGGGGTTGGAGAGTGCTCCTTCCCCCAAGCCAGTCAGAGTGACTGACTATGTGATAGGTCTCCGAAGGAGAATGTCACACATGATGGCAGAAGCAAGTGATAACTTGAAAGCTGGACAAGCATTGGTCAAGCACTGGCATGACCAAAAGGCTAACATGGTCAAGTTTACTCAGGACCAACTGGTTCTCGTTATGATTCCAACAAGGCAGAGGGCCTTGCAAGACAAATGGATGGGACCCTTCAAAGTTGTGGGTAAACTTGGAGAGGTCAACTATCTGGTGGACTTAGGCAACCCCAAGGAGGCTCCAACAGTCTTGCACACCAACAGACTAAAAGTGTATGTCTCCAGACCTGATGTAGGAGCTTTGCTTCTAGCATCATCAGAGGAAGAAGAAGAGAGTGAAGCTCTTCCTGATCTCCTCAGAGGCTTACCTTTAGACGAAAAGATTGAAGGAGTAGATCTCTCTTCAAATCTGACACCTGAGCAACAGGAAGAGTGCAAATCTATGTTAAATCAGTTTGCCTCTCTGTTCTCACTTTCACCAGGCTTGACCCCTTGGGGACAGCATGACATACTCACTGGTGACTGTCTGCCAGTCAAAAGCAGAGGATATCGAATGTCAGAGAATGTAACAACCCACATCAAAGGTGAGGTCAACAAGATGCTTGATCTCGGGGTAATAGAGCCCTCTACTAGTCCATGGTCTAGCCCAGTTGTGTTAGTACCAAAGGCAGGATCTAAAGAACTTAGATTCTGTGTGGATTACAGAGCTCTAAATGCAGTCACTAAGACTGATGTCCACCCTTTGCCAAGGACAGATGAGTTGGTGGATAGACTTGGTGCAGCCAAGTTCCTCAGCACATTTGACTTGACGTCAGGCTATTGGCAAATAGCCCTGACAGACCATGCCAAGGAGAAAACTGCATTTTCTACCCCAGTTGGCTTATACCAGTTTAAGGTTATGCCTTTTGGATTGAAAAATGCACCTGCTACATTTCAAAGGATGGTAAACCAGGTTCTGAATGGGATGGAGGACTTCTGCATGGCATACTTGGATGACAAATCAGTGTTCGGCAATTCCTGGGAAGAACATGTGGACCACCTGAGATATGTTTTGCAGGCTCTTGGAAAGGCCAATCTGACCATAAAGGCAAGTAAATGCCAGATTGGACAGAGTAAAGTGGTCTACCTTGGACATGAGGTAGGAGGTGGAGAAATAAGGCCTTTGCCCAGTAAGATTGAAGCTGTGCAAAATTGGACAACACCTACTACTCAGACTCAGGTGAGAGCCTTCTTAGGCTTCACTGGGTATTACAGGAATTTCATTCAGAACTATGGGTCCATATCTTCTCCACTGAATGTCATCTCCTCTCCTAAATTCCCTTAAAAGGTTAGGTAGAATGAGGAATGCAATCAGGCCTTTGAAACCCTGAAAAAGGCTCTTTGCCAAGCCCCAGTACTCAGAGCTCCTGACTATCACCAAACTTTCATTGTGCAAACAGATGCTTCAAATGTAGGAATAGATCCAGTCCTCAGTCAACTGGATGGGAAAGGTAGTGAGCACCCCATTTGCTTCATCAGTAGAAAACTGAAGGATCCTGAAACAAGGTGGGCAACCATTTGACGAGAGTGTTTTGCTATTGTGTGGGCTCTGAAGAAGTTTAGGCCATACTTGATTGGTTCTACTTTTGTCATTCAGACTGACCACCAACCCTTGAGATGGTTAATGCAAATGAAAGGGGAAAACCGAAAACTATTGAGATGGTCAATCTGCCTGCAAGGGCTTGATTTCACCATTGAGCACAGATCAGGGTGTCACCACCAAAATGCTGATGGTATCTCTAGGATGTATGTCATTGACTAGAGGTATGAGATTCATCCAGGTGTGGATTAAACCCTCCTGTCCCTTAGTCTGCGGGGGCGAGTGTTAGGGAGAATTCTCTCTTTAGGCTGAATTTCCTAACCTAGTGAGTCCCCCAGCAGCTTTGCTGGATTTCTGGAGTTTGTTTTTTTCTCCTGCCAAGAGTGAGACTCTTTTTCTCCCACTCTTGGACATGATTTATGGTGTTCCTTTGACTGTTAATGTGTTTTAAGGGCTATAGGTTCCTTTACTCCATAGGGTCTCATGTGTATTTACTATGTGTGTTACACAGCACCCTCCGTGCAGTAACACAGGGGTGTCATAGTGACACCCCACCATAGACTCCATACCCTGGGACTGACTACTGTCTCCCAGGGCATGTAAAGTCACCATTGGCTTTACTAGTCCCAAATTATTAACAGAAACCAGTACAAACCATCATATTGTGGACGTACTGGTCGGGGCAATTCGATTGCCCCAGGGTCTGTTAGTCGAGGGGGCACGTCTCTGTCCCCCCTGATCGAGTTTTGGCTGGTGGCAGTGGATACTACTTTTTATATTCGACCGCAAATATATCCCTATGGGATTTTCCCATTGTTCGAGGCTACTAACTTTAATTATTTAATTCTCATAGCCTCGAACATACCGCCGGTTTATTTATTTAATATTAATTCGCCGGTTGGTATTTTTTGGCAGGACTCAATTCTAAAATGGCGTTTGTGTTCTCTTCTGTGACTCCAACCCAAGTCGAGCCCTTTGTTCCACTTTTTTGGCGGGCTTCTCCACAGAAGCCTCCAAAAGTGGTGCCACTCTGTCTGGGTACCACAGGGGGTGTGGGAGGGGGTTTAGGCACCCTGGACTGAGTTACCTTGGTAACTCAAGTCGCACTCTTGTGTGATTGGCCCAAGTGGTGAGCCGGCCGGCTCACCACTTAGCATGTTTGATTGACAGCTAGATTGAGTGAATAGGGGTGTGCTGCATAAAAGCAGAGCTTTGGGGACTGGAACTTCAGAAGTCGCCACAGGACCTGAGAATCCGACAAGGGAGAAGCTGAGCCGACCTACCACGACGACAAAACCGGTGGAGCCCTGCGGAACCGACTCACCACTTCCCGACAACAGAGAAGGTCTCCCGGCTGGAAAGGCTTCTTCCCCTGACTTGTGGGCACGACCAGTTTACCTTCTTCTCTTCGCACCCCAGCCCGGCATGTGGTCGAATTGCCCATGCCAAGCACCCCGGCAACTGGATAGACACTTACCACTGGACTGCGAACTAAAGGACCGCTCCTTTTACCTGAGAACTCCGCAGCTGGTTTCTTCCCTGGCAGTGCAACGGACTCCTGTCTTCCTCCCTGACGAGAACCTCTCTTCCCCCGGACGAAGCACCAACTTGCATCTGCTGCCAGGAACAACTGCCCCCGCTGGAGTATTCTTACCACTTTAAGGTACCGTGTCCACCAAGCCTCCCTTTCTAAAGATTGCTACAGGGTAAAAATAACCCCTTAACCTTCTGGACTGGGCTGGCCGCCTTGACCCTCTAACTGGTCCCTTTCTTTTGGTCCAACTCTTTTTGAACCTTTGCAAGACTCTTGTGCACTGCAACCGTGTGACCTTGGACACATTTCGTTTTGATCCCCTTAAAGTGGATCCGGCCTACTGAACTCTAAACGCACGGTTTTACTTTGCCTTCTTCTCTTGTTGTGTTCTTGAAAAGTGTTGGGATCTGTTTCAACTTATTATCTGCTTTTCTCTCCCTTTTAAAACAAATTATTAGAGTGCCATCTGCGTTAAGCACTCACCGCTGTCTGAAAATAAGTGGGGCTTTACTTAAGACTTGTCTAATATTCTTCTAAGGGAGTGTATATCTTTTAGTGACCGTGTTTTTGAATTGCTTACTATTAGTGCCTGTGTGTTTTCCTAGATGTGGTTTTAAATAAATAATGATATCTCTTTTACACCAAGCCCTGGTCAGTGTTTACTTGTTCTACTGTGCTCTTTTGATCTATTGTGAATACTCTGTATACTGCCTAATTCTTCTTGAGGGAAGTCTGACTGCTCAGCCACAGCTACCAAGTGAATCTGTGTGGTACAGACTGCTACCAAGTGGGTTTACTGCCAAACACCTGTAGTCTTAAATCTTTTGCAGTGGTCCTAGAGGGAACTGCACAGGTTTCTGCCTAACAAGAGTCAGTCCATCTAAAGACAGCTCCTTTGGCTCAAAACTGCATGAGGCTCCTTCTTTGTTGTAAAACTGCGTACTCTCGAGGCAATCATTTTTACCCTTCCTCTGTAGCACTTTCCTAGTCCTCATATCATGATAGACTTTATTGATAGTGTTCCCAATAGTTCTAGAATCAAACTCATCCTCTAGATTTGCTCTAGATGGACCTGCTATTGGCCCATGTGCTAGGAAGTACTCTTCTATTGCTTCCCATCCCACTACTGGATTAGGATCTATTAATTCCTCTTCCACACATTCAAGATTGTGTGCTCTCTGCCTCTTCTTTCTTTCTAGTTCGTCATCAAACTCTCTTTGTTTCCTTGCTTCTTCTCTTATTCTTGTTTCCTCTTTTCTTTTCACATCTCTCCTTTCATTTGCCCTTCGTATCTCCTTGTCTTTTCGTCTTTATATTCTTTTATCCCTTCATTTCTGTTCCTCCTCTTTCTCTCTCTTTCTTTCTGTTCTTTCTCGTTCTTCGATTTCCCTCTGTCTATTGTCATATCTTCTCTGCTCCTCTGCTCTTTCCTGCTTTCTCAGTTGCTCCTCTTGATACAACTGTTCCCATCTTTGTCTATCCTTCCTTTTCGCTCTGTCTTCTTTCAATCTCCTCTCTCTATCTTTATCCTTTTTGTCCTGTTCGTCTCGATCTTCCCTTTGCCTTAAATCCTCGATGTTCTTACCATCGAGTTTGAACAAAATCTTACCACCCATCCATTCGTTCTGTATAAGTGCTAACTCATCAGTCTTTTTTTAAATTATTTATTTTTATTAATGTTCTTAAATGAACATACAACCATCGCATTATACTAACCAACCCCCCAAATTGCGCCCCCCCTCCCTTGCATACCATAGCTTGACATTGACCATCAATTCTGTGGGTATAGTCTACGTGGGTAATTATTGTCCTTAATACCTCTGATCAGTCTTCAGAGTCCTCCATGAACGCCCGTCCATGGAACACTCCCTCCCAGAACTGTCGTATGTTTGGAAAACCCCAAGCAACGTGAAGGAAATCAGCCATCTCCCGACGGCATCTAATACATCTCCCCGTAGCACCTGGGAAGAATTCCTTTAATCTAGCAGGTGTATAGTAAAATTGGTGGATATATTTGAAATGAATCAGTTTGTACCCAGCATTGATGGCTCCCTTCCTAATTCCTTTGTAGCAATACTTCCATGCATCCTCCGAAATCTCCCTTCCCAATAACCTCTCCCATTTTTCCCGAGGATGCGATGCTCCCATGCCTCTGGTCTGAATGAACATCAAGTACAACCCCGTGGTTAAACACCTTCCCATCAGGCCCTCAAGCGTCTTATCCAAAATGGGGGATATCAGCGGCTGGTCCTAAACACTAGTCAGAGACTCACCTTAAGCCTAAAGAATACGAATAGATCCAGGGCTGAGAGTGTCCCCCTCCCCTTCAATTCCTCCAGGGAACAGATCGCCAAAGCATGTAATACCTAGTTTTTTCGCCATATCTACAAAGCTTTTTTCACTAGTCAGGGGTATTCCTGGCGTGTATATAACCGGGAGCTGGGGTGAATATAGAACCTCACCTTTCCTTTTCCTTTCTAATTTAGTCCAGGCCTTACATGTTACTTCCACCAGGTTCCTTGAAGACTGCACCCGACTCGGGGCTAACAGGATGACCGACCTAAGCAGATTAGGCGCGGCTACCGCTCTTTCCACCTCTATATGGCGCTAATCATGTTGTAACCTGTGCCAATATACCAAAAACCCTGCTTGAGCTACCTCGTAGTACGTCTCAAACTATGGGAGCGCCAGACCACCTCTTGACACCGGGGCCACCAACTTATCCCACGAGACTCTGGCCGGTTTATCTGCCCATATGAATTGAATTATTGCAGCCTTCAAGCTACGAAAGTACTCCCCTGGGACCTCCGCCTGGTCCGCTAATACCATCTCCGGCATAAAGGGCGCCAGCCTTGAGGCCAAAATCTTTGCTAGAATCTTTTTGTTCATTTTAATTAATGAAATAGGGCGATGTGACGAGCATTCCCTACCTGGTTTATCAGGTTTCAACAGAACTACTATCATTGCCTCCCGCAACGAGTCCGGTAGGATTCCCTTTTCCAAACTGTGTCGATACATCTCTAGCAGATGATGTGCAAGAGAGGCCGCAAATCATTTATGGAATTCCGCCGTGAACCCATCGGGCCCCAGCGATTTCCCAGAGGGTAGAGATTTAATCGCACTTAATACCTCCTCTAGCAATAATGGGCGATTCAAAGGTTCCCTATGAGCCTCCGTGCACCAATGTAGCACAACCCTATCTAAATATTCCTCAATGTCCCGAAGGGATGCCTGCAGACTCAAAGAGTACAAGCGACTATAGAACCGGAAGAACTGCTGGACTATCTCCGTGTCCTCAAATTTGTCATTCCTCTGCCATCACCTGGATTCTTCCCGTAAAACTATCCATCTTTGTCATCTTTGCAAGAGTGCGGCCGGGCTTATTGCCTTCCCCATATTGCCGCAGACTAGTCGCGCATCCCAGAAACTTAACTTCCCTTAGCGCCAGCATTTGGAACTCCTGTCGGTGCTTAAGGATCTCAGCTCGAGTTTGGTCTGAAGGCGCCGGATTGGCCGCCTGCAGCTCTTGTACGATAGCTTCCTTAGCCGCCAGTTCCTTCCTAATTAATTTAAGAACACCAGCCTCCCTGGATATGCATTCACCCCTTATCACACACTTCAGGCTCTCCCAGAGCACCCCCAGAGATTGCACTGAGCCCACATTTAACTCGAGGAAGGTGTTAATCGCTGCTTGCAATCCATCCCTAAATACCGTAAACGAGAGGCGATCACTCTTGAATCGCCATGAGAACTCCCTGCTAGCATGCCCTACTACTCCCAGGTCAAGAAGCACAGGCGCATGGTCCGAGAGAGTGCGAGCAAGGATCTCGCCCCCCCACCCTACCCAGCAATGACTGCGAGATAAGAAAAAAGTCCAGCCTCGAGGCCCACCCATGAGTATCAGAGTGACATGTGTATTGCCTTGCCCCCGGGTGTCTCACCCTCCACACGTCGGCGACTTCCCACATGAAGGCCAACTCCCGCAAACGGATCATCCCTCTGTTCCCGCCTCCCTGCAGACCCCGAGATCTATCTAATTCAGGCTGCATCACAGTGTTGAAATCTCCCGCCCAGATCACCTACCCAGTTGATAGACCTCCAAGCTGCTGATCTATCCAGTCAAGGATCTCCACCGTATCGTTATTGGGCCCATAGTAATTTATTAATGTGTATAACTTCCCTTGTATGGTCCCCTGCACTATAAGGCCCCTGCCCCCCTCATCCTTTATCACCGTGATCTGATGGAACCCAACCCATGGTGAATCAATGTGCAAACCCCCCAGGCATATGTGGAGTAGGACGAGAAATACCTATGGCAACCCCATGTTTTCCCGAAGACAGATTCATTGTCCTTCGTTAAGTGTGTCTCCTGCAGAAATGCTATTTCGACCTTATGCCTCTGCATATACAGCAATATCTTACGGCGTTTTATGGGGCACTTCAATCCTCGGACATTCCACAAACAGAATTGAAGTGATGCCATACATCTGGCCAGTAATCATACAGCCCACAAATCGGCCCGCCTTCCTGAGTTGAAGCAACAGAGAGTCCCTAGAAGGGCCTAAGTCAAGTGTGCCAAGCCCACCCACCCCCCCACCAACTTGTCAGTGAACATATGTCCCCACTGCACCCTCCAGTAGAAACCCCAACCTCCAGACTGGAGACCAAGTGCCAGACCACCAGATAGTTTCCACCCCATCCCCAACAACCCCTTTCCAACTTGTTGATGTGGTCCCACCCCCACAGCCCACCCACCCACCCCAGCCGACCCTCCCTCTCCCACCGAGTACCCCAACGGCAATGGCATGCTTGCAACCTGCTTTCGCAACAGGAGCGGCTGCGAGCCCGACCCTCCAGCATACCGCTCCAAGTATAGCAACTCCGGCTCAGACGAGCGAAACCATATTTAGCAGTGAACTTATCATTGAAATAATGGAACACACTCAGACTCCCGCTCAAGCAACATTCCCACGCTGCTCAGTGGCCCCCGGTAACATGTCCAGAAAGGATGCAGCTTCCTCCGAAGACTGAAAAAATAAAGACCGACCATTATGTTCAACCCGGAGCTTAGCCGGGAATAGCATGGTGTATTTCATATTCCTGTCACACATCCGTTTTTTCACATCCAAAAATGTTCTCCTGGCCGCTTGCACCTTATCCGAGAAGTCAGGAAAAAATTTGATGGCATCCCCCTTGTATGTGACAACACCCTTTTCTCGCGCTTTCCTAAGCGCAATGTCCCTGTCCCTATAGTTCAATAGATGAGCTATCAGTGGCCTTGGTGGTGCTCCCGGAATCGGTTTTCTCCCGCTAGGAACTCTATGCGCTCTCTCCACGATGCACACGATTGCACACGATTCCGCCAGGCCGACTATCCTTATATGATTCCTTCTTGACCTCGATTCGAGGTTCTCCTGCTTCTCCTTGAGTTCTTTCAGGGCCTTCTTTACCCCAGACATTTCCCCTGAAACCGAGGTCATCACATCTTCGACGCCAGACAGGCGACCCAGCGCTTCATCCAGTCTCTCCCCATGCTTGTGCAGACGACCTGCATGGGATCCACCTTGCAGGTCAGGGTGTCGAGCTTTCCATCTAGAGACTGTATCCCCGACTGCAACTGCGTGAGCATGGCCTTGATGTCTTGAAAGGTGGCACCAGGGTCAGGGCCGGTCCCCGATACATTCGTCGCAGAAAGATCCTACATTATTGCACAGTTCTTAGCTGGGGTGGACATCTCAAAATGCAACTTCAATTGCTGTTTGCCCCCCTTACTGGATTTTGACATGCTGCGTAAGCGGGGCAGGTCTCAGGCTGATGCCTTCCCAGCGCGCACTGCTGATGAGTCCAAGTACCTGTGGTTTTACGAGGATTCCCCCTGGGCTTTTCTGACCCAGGGATCCTTCTCCACTCCACGCATCAGGGCCCACACGCCTTCGCAGGCCGACCAGAATTGGAGCCCCCGCCAGGGGTCCAGATCCGTTCCCAGATCGGAGTACAGCCGCCACCTCCCCACCTCCACCAGGGCAGGAGCACAGGGGCAATGTCTTAGGTTCCCTGCACTTGTGTTTCCCCCCAGCGCAGGTAGCACCACCAGAGGGGGCCGTTTCCACAGACTCAAAGGCCCTTGGCTGCAGCTCAGAATGTCTATTCACATATATCACAGGTGTGCAGGGAGACTTCCCATCAAGCCACTCAACTTCCAAGACCAAGTACCTGTGGGGGGGGAGGGGCGCAGCAGCTACACCACACCACCCGAGCCCATAGTTCTTCGCCAACACTCCGTTGGTCCAACCGTTCCAAGTGCGCACCCTCAATTAAGTGTTTTTTTAAAAAAATTCAATTTATTTTATTATTTTGGGCCCGACAGGCCAAAGTCAGCAGATGTGGGCTCCGCTATGATCCCGCCCCGAGACCCAGCGAGGCCAGCCTCACCCCGTCTTGGCTCCATCCCAGCTCCATGGAGGCGAGGGGGAGCCAACTGACGCTGCCGCAGCCACAACTTCTCCTTCCTGACCAGGTGTCCCGGGGGGGGCGAGGACTCCTCCCACTCCGTTGCAGTCGGCGGCAGACCCGCTCCCCTCCTACGGTGCTCGCCTGCTCCGCCTCACCAAGTCACAGCGCACAGCTGTCCAGCCGGAGCCACCAGGCCGGGACACACACCTCACTGGACCCACCCGGGCCACACCGACTCTTCGCTCCCTCGAGCCGCGTGGGGGACAGACACAGGCAGTATGCCGCACCAACTCCCCGCAGGGCTGCCCCTCCTCCACACCTCGCCACCGAGTCGGCCCGCGGCCACGGCGCGACTCCAGGAATTATGGCGCCGATTCACTCTGACTTTCCAGTTTTGGGGGCCCGGCGTTATTAAATATAGATCACCGCCGTCCGTGCATGGATTTAGAGCAGGAGTTTACCGGATGGCCTATCGGATAGAGTCGGGTGCTGGAGAGCTTTACGGACCTACGGCCATCTTGGCTGGGCTCTCTAGCGCCCCCCCCCACTAACTCATCAGTCTTATATTTTTCTCCTTTCCATCTCTTTATTGCCCATCCTATATCTACGGATGTACTTGGTCAATCACTTATCTCATTGTCACGTCTCTCCTTGTCCCTCGGGACCTTAGAGATTGCATCTCTCTTGGATATTTAATCTGAGCCCGTGTTGCTGCTTTGCGCAGGTGACTTATATGACGGATTACTGTACCCCGTTGCTGCCTTAAGCCCTCTTAATGGGTATAACCCATCATCTTTCATACTATCGCCGTCTGCTTCAGGCGCGGCGATTCGAGGAGAAGGCTCTTCACCCCCCCACTTTGCATATATTCAATATCCAGTCTTCAAGAGGTGTCTCTTCTCTCTCTTCCTGGTACATTTTACAGAGCTCTAAGCTCGCTAATAGTGTATCTAACTTTTTTCCCATATATGCTGCATGCAAATACGTCGTCATATGCTGCAAAACTGCCTTCGATAAGGATCCCCCTTGTGGCCATGGCAGCAACATTTTGTCTGCCGTCCCTTTAACCCATTCAGCACTGTAATGTCTAAGATTGAGTGCATGTTTTGGCAACTGTTTGCAGAGGTGCATATGTGGAGTAATATCCTCCATTCGGACTCGTCACACTTGACTGTCAATACTCACCTTTACACTTTGCAGATTTCAAAAATATGTTTCAGAAAAACAACACAATGGGCCTCATTACAACATTGGCGGAATGGGTTAACGGGTGCCAAAAATGGATGCAGATCCGTTAAACCCATTCCGCCAGATTACGAGGTTCCCTCGTAAAAGGTAAGGTTCCCTGGTAAAACCAGGCGTCCTTACCGGGTCCCGCGAGGGGAACAGGGAGCTAACAATGGGCCGGTCGTAATCAGCCCGTTGTTAGCTCCCTGCACCCATTCCCATTGAGCCCTATGGGGGCTCGAATGGGAATGGGGAAGGTCCAGACCCGGGTTCCTTGAAGGAGGAATTACCCGGCCCTCCAAACTCGGAATGGCCCGGTAATTCCCCATTCAGGGAACCCGGACCCAGTTTTGGTGGCAGCTATGCCGCCAATAGCGGCATGGCTACAGCCAATGTTGTAATGAGGCCCAATATGAGAGTGCCCCAATAGGCGCAGGCTCCAAACCCTCTAAATCAAATGTTTTACTTTAATCTTCTTTTTCACTAAACACCATCAATTACATTTCCACTAAATAAATAATGAATTCTCAAATGTTATGTTTTCTTTTCACATCTATCAATTCCTCTATTGTTTTTTCACCATATTCAGTCGCATAAAATGAACAGACATATGGACATACTCGACCGGCCACATATATTTCAGTCCTCTCCTAAAGACTGACTTTTACCTACCCCTAAAAATACACCAATTGGGATGTGAATCGTGCTCTTTAAACTATTCTTTAACCCAGTTCGTGGTCTACGTCACCCGTCAATGGGGCTCTAGGAACGATTCCTTCTGTTACATTCTTTAAAACGCCGGAAACTGGGCTTATCATTTACCGTGCCATCTTCCCTCACGATACCTTTTAACTGCTTGGCCTCCCCTCAAGTCAATTACCTTAATATTTGAATGTTCAATATTCTCAAATTACTTTACCCCAACCTCCCTCCGTTACTCGTTTTACCCTTATCACTTTCTTCACTCACTGCCCATTCACAATTTTGCTACCTCACGCAGTTTTACTCAACATTAGCTTTTTCATCTTCTGACTCTCGGGATCGTGCGCCTCTTTAACAGCCGTTTCAACTTTATTACGTTCATTCAGCTTCCTGTAGATGCCAGAAGGGGTTTCTGCCTGAAAACAAGGGACCCGTCTAACCTAGCTTGCAAGACTTGCTTTAAACTAATATCCGCTATCTACAGGGAACTTCACGTCCTTTCCGCCGAATGGCCGAAGTTGTGGGATATTTCCGGAACCCCAAAGCTTACTAGGTCGATGTATTTTAAACCATCCTATCCGCTACCACGTGAACTGGTGGACTCCAGCCCTTTAAGATGAGGTAGCAATACCCTTGAGATGGATGGGGATGTAGAAGTTACTCAAAAATCAATAATCAAAACGACTCAGGTAGTTGGCAAAAAGGTAACTGTTTTAATATCAATGATCTAAAACAGGGAGGACAACGGACATCAACGGACGTCTTAGTATAAGATCTCTCAATGCATCTTGAAAAAAGCATTCTTTTATAGCAAATAAATCACCATTGATGACGTTAACCTACATATTACTAACGTCATCATACATGGCAAACTACAAAAACCTAGTGGTAATTGTGATAGGTTCTTAAGGAACCACTAAGTATATGATTAATACTCGTCTTAGACAGTGAAGAAAAATTATATGTTCCTTAACATCAGGTGGGGCAACTAAGCCCTCCCCTTAAACAGGTCACTAGGAACATCACTAAATCCACGACGAACCATTGGTTACACAAACTATAGCACCCTTAATCACGCGGACCCCTACAATTGGTTGGAACTCTAACCTCCGTCAGTACTTTTCCACCTACATTAGCAGCACGCAGGCTTGTCTTCCAGGTACTGGTGAGCTAGTCTTAACCATAGCTTCCCACCAATTAGCATACTCATTTATCATCACCTCAGTGGTCTGCTGTCAATTAAGACTTTGAATTTGTCTTTGGGTGTGTTCTTTTGCGCTGGAGATTTCAGGGGAGTGAAGGCACGCTCTGCCCTCATGCATAGGTGTTACCATCGTGTTCGTCCAACTTCATCCTTCCACATGACTGAAGACCACACAATCGAGCCCTAGTGTATTTAAAATACTATATTCTAATAGACCTCTGACGCCTTCCTTGTTTTTATCCATGTCTTCTGAACAAGAGTATTGTTCTTTCACACGATTTGTATCCAATGTCTGCTCACCCCAACCTGATAAGACCTTGGATTCTTGGGGCTCATCCAACCTGGCCTTTCTGAGATCTGCTTCTGCAATGCAATTGCTTTTTTAACTGTGACACACTGGAAAGGAGACCTTCCTTCTCTGGTCCAGCGCAGCTATAATACGTAGTGGAAACATCCATTCTTTACTCCTTTACTCACTTCAATATATATATATATATATATATATATATATATATATATATATATATATATATATATAAATATATATATATATATATATATATATATAGTCTTGTAAACGTGGGAGGAAAGGAGATCATTCAGATTCCTCAGCATGCAGCACAAGATGAGTGGCAAATTGAATTACCAACAGAAATAGATACCTGTATGGCAGCTCCCAGTGGCATGAAAAACAAGTCTAAATTCAATCCCTCCAATGTGTTTCGTCCTACGATAGATCTTTTTGAAGATCTTGTCATAGATGATCTAAAAAAACTGACGATCAGACGAGGTACAGTCCAGAATATGACGAGACTGCAACACACAGTGATGGAAACATTTCAAGCTGACACATCGATCATTATCAGATCCTCGGACAAAGGTGGAAATGTGGTAGTTCTTAATACCAAGGACTATCAGAAAGAAGCAGCTCGGCAGTTAAATGATACTAGTAATTATGTCAAACTGCCCTGTAACCCCTAGCCAGAATATAAAGTACAATATGACACCATGTTGGACCGATGGTATAGTTTGGAACTCACTACCACTAAAGAGAAACAATATCTAACCAAAAACCATCCTAAAACTCCAATTATACACTTTATACCGAAAATGCACAAATCCATGATTAGACCACCGGGAAGACCCATTGTGGCATCAATAGACTCTCTATTTGAAAATACCTCAAAATTTGTTGACAACTTTTTGTTCCCCTTTGTGGAAACCCTACCTTCGTATACAAAAGATACTACAGCATTTTTTAACCAGATTGCACATATTCCTTGGCAACCCAACTTTCTTTTGGTCATGTTAGATGTTGTTTCCCTTTATACATGCATTACTCATTCAAAAGGTTTACAAGCAGTTAAAAGATTCCTGTCAACCAGATCTCTGAGTTTTCGAGAACATTCCATTATGCTTTCAGATATGCTTTCTTTCATTTTAACACACAACACTTTTATGTTTGATTCTAAATATTATAATCAAATTTGTGGCACGGCAATGGGCACAGCAGTGGCTCCAACTTTTGCTAATCTGTACATGGGTGCATGGGAAGAAGATCTTTTCCACAATGACAACTACAAAGAACACACAGACAAAGTAATTATGTGGCAAAGATACATTGATGACTTATTTATTATTTGGAGTGGGACGAACACTGAATGGACAACTTTTTTTCATATTCTGAATCAAAACCAGCAGAACTTACAATTTACGGAACATCATAACAAAACAGAAATAGCTTATTTAGATATTAAGGTGAAAGTCATTGGAAACAGCATAAGCACAGAGTTGCACAGAAAAGAAACGAGTACTAACACATTATTACATGCAACCAGTGCGCACCCACAATGTCTCAAAGACAGTATTCCATACGGAGAGTTCTTGCGGGTAAAAAGAAACTGTAGTGAGAATGAAGTATGGGAAATAAATGCCAAAAAATACTGCGGCTAGATTCTCAATCCGAGGCTACAAGAAAACAGTTATAATAAATAAAGCCTATAACCAAACCTGCAACAAAACCCGAGAGATGATTCTGGCTAAAAAAAAGCGCAACCAAGGATCAAACAAAGGATCAACCGTATGAAGATTGCTCACTTAGATTTATCACCACATTCAATTCTGGAGCAAAAGAAACTAAACAGATCTTAAAGAAACATTGGCATCTTCTGAAACGAGATCAGGACATCAGTCCACACTTGTCAACACATGCCACTGTGACTTATAGAAAACCACCTTCTATACAAAGTAAACTATCACCTAGTATGTTCCAATCACCTAACCAAAGTACCAAAACCTGGCTAACTACCAAAATATCAGGTTTCCATACCTGCGCTAAATGTAAAGCATGTCGTCATGGAATAAACATGAAAATGTTCTCACATCCTCGAACGAAGAAAGAAGTCAAAATCAAACAAGATCTGAGATGCTTTACACAATTTGTTATCTATGTGATTACTTGTGCCTGCAACTTATGGTATGTTGGTAGCACCAAGCTGGAATCCAGGCTAAGAATATTGCAACACCTACGTGCAATCAAAAATCATGATATGTCCTACCCACTTGCAAAACACTTTGAAGAGGTTCATCAAAATGACATCAGTTCTTTTAAGTATTTCAATATTGACTCAGTAAAAATTCACCCAAAAGGAGGGGATAGACTGCGAAACCTTAGACAAATGGAATCTAGATATATAGTAGATTTTAATACCAAGTATCCGGGAGGTCACAATTGTGACGAAGAATTATATGCATTTCTGGGATCTTGAAAATTCTAAGACTCCAAAATTTAAATCATTGGTAGACCTGAGCCTGTCCTAATTTTTCCAAATACTCTGCATTTTTGTATATTTGGTGTGCATGCACAATGGAACAAGGTTTTTAGGAAATTATGTTTGATTTGGACGTCTGTGCATCTTTATGCGTTTTTTTCTGCAAGTACTTTTTACTTTTATTGTGTGTTTTTATATCACAAACAATTTTAAATCAATAATTCAGCAAAGGGAGAGGATATTTTATTTTCATTGATTGTTGTTTTTATCAATATGTAAAGTGCATTTATCATCCAGTTGTCAATCGCATCACAAGTCTCCCCAAAACAATGTTTATCAATTGCAGGATTGCTTTGAATGTAACTGATGGGATTGAGGTATGGGAGAGGGCAATAATTTGAATGTTAAAAATACTATGTTCCATATCTACTAAAAACTTTAGGCATAAAACACTGGCATATGAATGTGACATCCAGCACTATGCACTTTAATCTCTAGTTGCAGGTTTCATTTCTCATCAAGTGATATATTCATACATTGTGGATCATATTATATTTTAAATTGTTTGTATTTGAATTATAAGGTGTGATTTTAACACACAACATCAAGCACTTTAACCTTTTAGATATGTCCTTATAACAATTTGAAAAGGCAACATTTATTCTTGTATTTGCATTAGTTACCTTTTACCACATTATTTAATATACAGGTTGGCCAAGTTACAATATATAGGCGCCCGCAAGGGTAACATACTGCCTTTGTGTCTGTACCAGACCAACCTGTGTGTTTTATTATGAATATTCACAGTATATATTATGGACTCCATGTTTTCCTTAGTATATTTATGTGCAGTTGAATTGACCGGTGTATGATAGGAACATACCACAGAGGCACCCGCAAGGGTTACATACAGCCTCAAGTTACAGCACATAGGCGCCCGCAAGGGTAACACACTGCCCATTTGTGCTATACTAGATCAACTTACGTGCTTTAGTATAAATACTTTTGATACTTTTGATATTTTAAGGATTGGTTATGCCCCCCTTTTTAGCGTCTCTTAGCGTTTTTCAGCGTTTTTTAGCAAATTTTTGTGGAGTTGATGCGATCTAAGTATGATAGAACATACCATAGAGGCACCCGCAAGGGTTACATACAGCCTCAAAGGTCCAAGTACCAACTACTTGTGGTTTTGCAATATGCACTTTATATTATGCACTTTATTGATAGCACTCAGCACTTTCTCAATCAATAGTCCTTAAATGTTTACATAGCACATAGCACTTTATTACTTATGAAATATCTGCAATTTTAATGTTGATGTCTGCAACATGTACTTTGTAAACTTTTTTGACACCACATTTCAGTTCATGCTAAGACACTGCATCGGCCCACTAGGGCTGAAAAAACAAGCCTAGTACAATAGAAGACGATGTATAATCGTTTCTTTTATTTTGTTGGCATTGGCGAACACTAGGATGGAAAGTATAGCATTTTAAACCAGTAATTCCGTGCAAATTGTCCACCCCCAACCCACATGGGCTGATTGGTTTTTTATGACAAAAGCGTTTTGAATTACTATAGTGCCTTTAAAACAATGTGTCTCTCATGAATGCACTGAAATAGGTGGTCATGCAGTTCCAACATGGTTGCATTCCTGTCTACCAATTGTTACTCTATTTAAGTGCTAAACACTAAAAATGGACTTATACACTTTCTTCTATAACACTACAGTCCTCTCTCTGTGTCACATACCAGATGAAGCCCGAGTAGGGTGAAACGCGTTGTTCCTTTCTTGCATCCAAGACCGTTGCTGCCTAATTTGTCCATGCATTTCAATTAATAAAGGACACTTTGACTGCACGGTACACAAGCCTGTGTGTGAATTTGTTGGAGATATCCAGTCTTTCTTTACTATTACAGCCGGAGTGCCGATGTAACCCGGATTGGTTTCCAATCCACCTTTTTTTATACATATATATATATATATATATATACGCATGCCGCAATCTGTTCACTATAAAGCTAGCCTCAAGAATACTTTGTCTGCTTGCGTTTCTTTGCATCTGCACACATGTAAAATAACTTGATATCTTCATCTTTTCTGCAGCATAGGTTTCTTCATCTTGATCCCAAGATGTCACTTTTCTTTAATACCCTCTTGATGCCTTATAGAATATCTGCATTCTCTTGTCCCTGCATCTCTTCCATGTATGTCAGCTTTCCTCATGTGACATCACCATTAATCCCTTTAATTTATTGGTCCTGCTTTTTCTGGGATTTCATTCAAATGGCCATCATACTGTCTCATATCCAGGTATGGCTTTCTCAATGGGAACCTTGCCTCCAGGATTCTCTTCGATATCGGTATTTTCACTGGTACCGCATGCGTCTCACAGTCTGGTTCCCTACATATAGGCAATATGGGCGAAGTGGTTGAGGTGGGGTACGTGGCTCCTTCTCTACAAACCACTTGGCTTTCCTCATAACTGCAGTCAAGGCTGGCACCACAGAAGCAGGAGCCTCCTTCGCTCCCACTTAGCGTCAATACACTCTGTGTACCATAGACATCTGTTGCAGCACACTTGGGCTATTGTCCTTGGTCTTACGATTCCATCTTCTGTGGTTTCATGGGTCTGCGTCGAAATTGGGCAAGGCCATGTCTCTCCTTGCACCCTCTCGATATTTGCTGCCTTTCTCCTCCTCTTGAACTGCCGGGTCTGGATAGCTGTCTCGATGTGCGGTCTGCCTTGCTCGTACTGTGCTCTCCTGCTCCACCTTTTACCCCTATGTCGAAAAGGAAGGGCCATCAGGTGTGTGTGATTTAAGTCAATTGCCTGACTTTGCCTGACGCTTGTATTGGGACATGTCCAGTGAATGGCTCTGGTGTTAGTCTGCCATCTTGCATGTGGTAAAAAGGTGTTCGGGTCAGAAAGGAGGCGGGGTAAGAGTGGCAGATTGTTCTATAGGGTAGGATGGGGAAACAGTGGTATATGGGATTACAACCCTAGTATTAGAGGGGTTTTGAAATGAGTAGGAGGGTTTGTGAGTCAAACAGGAATAGCTAAGATTGTGAAATAAACAAGAGGGATTGTGAGAACGGTAGTGTTTTGCCTGAGTGGATTGGGAGTGCGAGAAATAATGACCAGAGGGGCGTGAAAAGAAATGTCTGGCAGTATGTGGGTAGGGAACAGAGAAACAGAAATTCTGGGAGGTGCAGTTTTAAAGTGCAATAGGCTTTAGGCTCCTAGGGTATTTACCAGATATGGAGGTGAAGTTGGGTTATGATATGGCATTTTTGATATTATATGGCATTTGTAATGCGCCTATACACAAGCGTTTCAAGGGTTGGGATAGGAGAGATCTAATGGGAGGAAGGGAGGCAGATGTAATACAGCCTGTGAAAGTTTCAAGAATCTCGCCCTCCTCTCCTTCTCTGGTACAATACCGTATCGCCTTTGGGTTATTCCCTCAAGTTAAATCTGGGTTTCCCCATACCAGTAAGCCTTTCTCGCTCTTTCACCCCTACAGTTGGGATCTGAGCGGATCAGCCTTTCATTGACCACCTGAATGAGGGTTTCTCGAGATTCGCTATGTGAGATACCTTCAGGTATTTCACACGAGTGACACTTTGTCTGTGTTGTTTGTGTGGGCGGTGCATTGTACGGCAGCCACTACCATTGGTTGCGTCAGTGTGTGAATGAGTTTGTCTAATAAAGTGGCATGTTGCACGGGAGAACTGTCCGCCCTCCTGAATCTCCTGCTCTTTCACTGCACTAAACCTGCATGCACTGTTGTGGTGATGTATGTCAAATCACAATAGAAAGTCACATGACACCCCTGGGACACTTGTAACACTTCAATAAGCGCTGTAAGCTCTGCAGCTTGCGCCAAAAAGTGCATCAGTAGTCTTTTCTGCACTAGTGTTTCACAATCCCCATCCACCAAGCGGTGGAGGACCCCCCCTGCCGTGTGCTTTTGGAATGTCTTCTTCTTCCCCCTCAAATGTTACACAGTCATGGTTGGCCAAGTCCTCATCAGAGCACATTTCCGTCAGAAAGGTCGCCGGGTTTACTGTTTTGCATTGAGTAATGTGAATTTTTGCACTTGATAGGATGACCTCATAAGCAGATGTTCGCTGCGTGGTCAGGGTGGATTTTGACAACTCTAGTATTGCAAAAACAGCATGCTCGATGCACAATGTTATAGAGCACCCCACAGCGATAGTAGTAGTCTTTTCAATTGCAAATGCAGCAGCAATGAGTGCCTGCTCACACGCAAACTGGCCTTGCATCACAGAATCTAGCATGGCACTATAATAGGCCAGCGGCTTGTGGCCCATTGTGCTCTTTTGTGTCAGAACTGCAGTCATTAGTTGCCCATTGGAGTGGGAAAATAAGTAGAACTCTTGCATATGATCTGGGATTGCTAGCACTGGCGCTGTCGATATAACCTCCTTGAGGCCATTGAAATTTGTGAGCATGTCCTCTGTCCACACTATTCTGTTTCCCCCTTCGCTGCTTCCTTGAGGGGCCTGGCGGAGGGGCCTGGTGTATGCTGCATAATCAAGTATCTATGCCCTGCAATAGAGACCCAGACATTTCTGTATTTCCTTTACTGTCTAGGGCTGTCGGGTGGCACGCGCAGAGGACGCACGATCATGGATAATTCTCTTGCCATTCACACAGTTCAATTGACCCAAATAGACCACCTCCTGGAGGCAATACTGTAATTTTGCTTTAACAACTTTGTATCCATCAACTTTGTATCCCTTGTGGGCCAAAAGCTGTAAGAGTGTGACCGAATCTTGCCTGCATTCGTGCTCGCTGATGCTGCACACTAGTAAATCATCAATGTATTGAATAATGGTACTGGGTACTTGTATGTTTCCTAAATCAGCATGTAGGATCCTGTTGAAAATACTGGGGCTCTCGCAGTACCCTTGAGGCAATCTTGTGTGTTCAAAGTGCATTCCCCCATGTGTATGCAAGGTGAGATATTGTGAGTTGGAGTGCAGGGGAACAGAAAAGAAGGTTTTCTTGAGATCCACCACAGTAAAATGGGTTGCCTCTTTAGGGATGTTGCAAAGTATTGTTGCAGGGTTTTACACTAATGGAAATTCTGCCTGCACAATGTCATTAAAGGGGCGCAAACCCTGCATCATCCTCCAACTCCCCCCTTTTGCTTTCTTTATCGGATAGATCGCTGTGTTGCAGAGGGAGGTGGACGGTACAATTATCCCTTGATTTAGTAGGGCAATGATAGTATCTCATATGCCCTGCTCAGCCTCTCTTGATCAAGGGCATTGTTTCACTACGGGCAGCATGGCGCCTGGCTTCAGTGTTGTTTGTACTGGGGCTACCCCTTGCAGTAGCCCTACATCATGTGCATTTGTCATCCATAGACTTTCAGGGACCTGCTGTAAAGCTGTGTCAGTGAAAGGGGGTGGTGCCTGAAGAGCCATCAAGGGGCATTGTACTTTTCGATATTGCACCAATAATCTAACAAGGGATGGAAATTGCTAGCACAATTTGGCCGTCTTCTGGTCTGTCCGCAAACAAATCTGCATCAGTAACTTCTTTAAGAGGCACTGTTGGGTTAATGCATAACACTGTGTGCCATTCACACCCTTCTGAATCAGTCCCTATGACAACAATTCTCTTCGCTGACACTATGAGGCCCTGCAGATCCAGGGATAGTATTGTTCCTGCCACTATTTCAGGGATTAATAAAGGGCAGAAAATCAAGTCTGATAGCACTCGCCAGTAAGTCTTAGCATTTTGGGACACAGCCTCAAGAAGTACAGTTATACCGTACATAAACATGTCCGGTTCAACGGGAATACTGTGAACTACGGCCTCTCCCCTGTGCGTGAATGATAATCACAGATCTAATGGCGCACACTACCCCACTGTCTGTGAAGGAAATGGTCATGTTCAACTTGCTTTGCACATCCTGCCCGACCAGATTTATGGGGGAGTCTCAGAATACAACAAAGGTGCACACCACTTTTCCTCCTATTTTAATGTCAAGTTCTTTTGTATAGGGAACCACGGCGACAGCCTCAGAGAAGCCCTGCGTGTCGAGAGTTTCACCTGATACTGGGAAGCATCCCTCAATGATGCATGATTTAGTGGCACCTGTGGCAACCATGAAGATGAATTGCTGGTGGTTACCTATCTCAGTGTCCACCAAGGGTTCCTCATCTGGGGTGGACTGTCATGGACAGGACTGGACACACAAGATTTCTCTGTGGGCTGTCCTAGTAAGGGTATGTGTTAGTACCTGGGAAGGTGAAAGGGATGGTCCCCATCATGCTCACTCCTCCAATTGGTACCACGGTGCCATTCGGTACCGCGTTGGCTGTAGGCATGATACTCCCATACGTGGCATTCTGTTCGGGGCATTGACAGCTGCAGCAGCTGTGGGTTACACCCTGGTGCGCCTGGTGGTCAAGGTGGCAATTGGGTATAGGCCTGATGTATTTCATAGGGAATGGAGGTTGCCCTCAGTATTGGTACCTCTGGTTGGGGGGGGGTGGGTGTTAGATGTCACTATATGGGTTGTATCCCACCACCTGCCTGCTGCCGCATTCTCTTGCAAAATGTCCTCACTTTCCACAGCTCCAACATTGTGAGGTATTCATGCCTGCACTCCGGGGTCCCATACCTCCAAATCCTCCCCTTCCGACTTGCATCCTGCCCCTCCCATGCTGCTGACCTCCTTGCTGCAACTCTGGGTAGGGGCACTGAGGTCCACCTCCCCATGGTCCTTGTTCTCCTACTGGCCAAAATATAGCTAGTCTCACATCCAGGGGTGCTAATGTTTGCTCTGCCAACTCTGTGCACGTGTTTGAGGGTGCCACCCCTTTTACTGCTAATTTTGTGAACTTTTTCTGTACTAATTTCGCTTCCTCATCCTGCAGCCTTTGTGCTGCTTCTTTCTCGTGGTATTTTATCCTCTTACAGTGGTGTATTATTATCATTTGAATCTCAGCCCACTCCTTCTCTTCAATGCCCACTGTTTTGTCCAGCGCCTTCTGCACTTCCATCAGTAAATCCCTTTTAATAACAAAATAAAAAAGAGGAACCGATCTGTCCCACTGGTCCTCTGTCTCTTTCCACCACATTTCCTGAACTTTAATAATGTATTTCCCGGGGTCTTCACTGTCCCCTATAGTGAACTGCAAGATAGACTGCAGATCTAGATTATCGGGGTACGTTCGCCGCAGCGCATCCCTCCCCTGTGCCCTGTCATTATTGAAGGGTATGCCATCATGTGCGTCATCACCCAATTTTACTCCTGTGTACCCTGCTTTCACCCACACCTCTCCTGCTTGACCCACCACAATTGCAACTAGTGACCTCTTCATATTACCCACTGCTAAGGGAATCCCTGCCATCTGCTTTTCGAATGTGTAAATCCATTTTCTGGCCCCGGATGTAAGGGGCAGGAAGAACTTAATTAAATAATTCTTATCCATTTGTGCCCAAGGCATGTAATGTGTTCACCCTAGTCCTATGTGTAATAACAGCATCTGGGTGCCCATACTCTTCCCTTCCTTTCTTCCTGCACTTCCTTTTTTCCTTGCTACTCGGCTGAACCTATTCATTAATTGCAGACCCCACAAACTCTCCACCCATGGCGTGAACTCTGGTGCCTGCTGCTAGTCCCCTTCATCATCTTCAACCTCGTCAACTGTGTCCCATTCATCTCCCCAAAGCTCCCTGTCTGTAACTCTATTGGACCATACTGTCCCATACACTGTACTTTCCTCTCACCCCTCACCACCTCCCTCCTTCTCAATGTGCACATCTTTTATGGCTGTGCTATCTAGCCGAAACAAAATGTCTCCTGCTCTCCATTTGTCCAACCCACTTTCCTTCTTTCCCCCTTCCTCTTGAGATGCTCTTAATTGAGCCAGTTCTACACTAGTCGCTTCCAAAGCTTCTTCTAGTTCCTTGTAAACCTTATTGTCTTGGGGCGGGATAGCACTTGATGTCAGTTAATAGTGTGGTGGGGCAGTTGCTGGAGTGGGCACATATGTTGAGTTTGTGTACCCTGTGGCTGGGCAAGTGGTGAGTGGATAAAGCCCTGTGTGTGGGGGTGCAGCCCCATTCGCCTGTACCACCACGGCCCCTGTATCTAGGGCAGCCCCTTCGTTAATTTGAACCCCGCCCCTATCAAGATTCTCCACATCCTCTATTATCTTCCATAAATCCAATATCTCTTTTCTTTTTTTGCAGTTGTTTACCCTTATATTTAGCAGCTAGGAATGTACCAATGTGATCTAATAACCGTCTATTATGGATGCCCTGCTCTGGCCAGGAGCAGAGCATCCCCCATTGTGTCTCCAACATCAACTGTTTGTGATATTTTTTGATCTTGTCCCTGTATAGTGGCAATGCATTATACATATACTCCAAAGGTGTCCCCCTTCCCATCTTTAAATTTTGCATGCTCAAAATCATAGCCTTTATAATTACGCGCTATGCACACTTTTTCTCACTCCGGTCACTACCAGTCCACCATCCCCACCTCCCAGTCATCCCTTTTAACACTTCCTCCACCCCTCTGTCCACAAGCACCCACACTACCACACTCAAAGCTCGAAAAACAATTCATCAACACTAGCCCACATCTGGCCCCCACCTCTTATACAAAAAATCATAATACATTAAAACAACAAACTAAAATAACAAGCCAAAATAACAACCATTACTTTGTCAGAGCCCTCTAATTATATGGAGCTCCTAATTTTTTCCTGTATCTCCTTGTCACAAAGTACATGGTACCATCTTCTTCCCTCACTTGGAAAGGTTCCCTACACTCCTGTTTTTCCTCCTGCCTTACCAACAAATAATAGCAATGATAAAATGAATCTCACCATGTGGCCTTAACACACTCCTCCTACACTCGCTCACACCACACTCCCTCACACTATACCCCTCATTGTTATCTCTCGTAAGAGGTGTATTCACGTCTGCGTGTTCACACAAGCTGCTCCATTACAGGGTCCCAATAATGGCCTGCACTCTCCCAGGGGCCGCGCCCCTCTCCAAAGAACAGAAAGGAATTCTGTGAAAATGGCTCCTGCACATTGCCGTAGATTGCACGCTTGGGGACTGGTTGCTGTAGGTGGGAGCGGCCCTCTTCAGAGACACGGCCTGGAAGCCTCCATCGTTGCGGGGGGTCGCTGGGATCACGTCGGGGTCACCAAATGTAGGAATTCCCCTTTAGATGCTCACACCAGAAAGAATACAACCCGCTAGAGAAAAAGGCCCAATACACCTCTTGCCAGGATAACAAAGTTTATTTCCACAAAAATAGATGTGTCAACAAAGAACTCTGCTGCCGCAGAACATTCTGCCAAAATATGCACAAGCAAAACCTTATGAGGGTACAAGGCACCATCAGTGACGTCATTACATACAGTAAAAACCTGTGTTGCTGGTAGATAAGACCCTATACATGGGCAGCCTGCTCCACAGGCCATTAGTCCCAGCCCTGTCTATCCACCTTCCTTCACGTGGACAATGTTTCATCCATCATCAGGGCAAAGCTGAATAATTAGCACATATTCGCAAACTAAACAATACATATTTATCTATGTAAATAAGCACCTGGTATGAGCAGACAGAAGCCCAGGAAGAAAGCTGAGGTCACACTAACTCACACACTTCCTTTCTCTCTGGCTCCTGATGCCTCGCCTGCAGGGATCCGCATGGCTCTGCCTTGTCACCCATTCTTTTCAACGTCTACATCTGGCCCATGATCTGCCTCATCCGCTCCCTTGGCCTCTGGTGCTATTCCTATGCCGACGACACCCAGATCCTGTTACGGTTAGACATTGATCAGACTGAGATGTTGTTGTGCCTTCATCAGTGCCTGACTGCTGTAGGTGAGTGGATGAGTCGCAATTGGGTGAGGTTGAATGGGGACAAGACAGAGGTGATGGTGGTAGGAGCCCCTCCATATCCTACTCTTTGGGTGTCCTCTTTTTTGCCTTCGTCCCCTGGTGCTCTTCCAGTTCCCGTGACCAGGGTGAAGAATCTGGGAGTAATTCTCTCATCTCCTCTTTCCATGAATAACCAAGTGCCTGTAGTATGTAAAGCTGGCCATTATCACCTCAAAATCTTGAATAAGGTGCTTCCTATGATACTGGTTATTCTTCATCCTGTGGTGGTGGCATCCCTGTTGCTGAGCAGACTTGATTACTGCAGTTCTGTCATGGCGAGTGGACAGGAACCCCAGTTCACATCCCCTAAAGGTTCCAGTTGGACCGAGTCCTGGTGCCTTTGGCACCAGGCTTATAAGAAAGTGTGCTCTGCACACATTTTCCCTTGGGCACGTGTCATTCCATCTCATATCAGTCAACCACGTATATATGGGCCGGCCGTGGCCATAGAAATCAATGAAGCTGCACATGCAGCATCATTTGGGAGTGGCAGGGTGGAACCTTCTAGCAGAGCAAGGGGGTGTGGCCGGGATCAGGCCATTTAAGCCTGCCCCGCCCACAGCCTAGGCTCTGCGTTATTCTGCTTAAGCAGCGTAACACTCACTGCCACCTGAGAAGCATCTTACCTGTTTTCCAGTGCAACCATCTCGGAGAAGCCTCTTACCTGTCATCCAGCGAAACCATCTTGGAGAAGCTTCTTACCTGTCTTCCAGTGAAACCATCACAGAGAAACATCTTACCTCCATAGCCAGCCAAACCATCGCAGAGGGGCAACTTACCCGTTTTCTCCATCAGAACCAGCTGAATCATCGCTGAAGCGTCTCTTACCTGCTCACAGTGACTCCATTCGTGATCGACCAGAGCGTGCTTACCTGGCTCATGGAATACAACCACCGACTGCATGCCTTACCTGACCTTCAGCTCGGACACCAACTCAGGAGTTCTACACGGCCAGCTTTGTCGCGGTTGCAGGCATCCTTCACCTGCCGCCATTTCCGCACACCGCAACTCTTCTCCAAGCGCCGCCAGACTATACCAGCAGGAGGAAAGAACAAATAAGGTTTGAAACCTAATAGAGACATTTGCTAAGGTTGCGCGCCATCGCATCTAGCGCTTACCTTTGGATTCCAACTAGTCATCTTCTTGGGAACACTTCGAAGTCCTCCACCGGCGCAACGGCTCCGCTGGGCTGCCATCACCTATAAGGGAGAAAGAGACATTATTAAGAGTATGAACTTATATCATGTGACAAGACATTAATACTTATATGAACAATAATCATCACGAAGACTCCTACCTTCAAAGTGGTTCGGTCACAGCCGGACTGGGCCACCACATCGATGGACCAGTGAAGCAACTGGGTCATTTTGAAGCGCCCCTGCTGATGAGAAGCAGGATGGAGAGCTTGCCCTAACTATATATCAGGTGAACCGATATGGGTAAACGCATTTTGGCACAAAAAGGTCCAAGGGGAGTCACAATACCTCCATCCCCTTCTCATTGCCTCTTGTGTTCCCTCAGGGGCAGTACCAGCATCCAGAACAGTATACTTGACAGCAGCTGGGGGTGAGAACCGATTCCGGGGAGCTGAATCCAGGGAGGGCTTCAACCGTGCCCCAACGTCCCCGCAGAGACCAGGTGAGCGTAACAAATTCCTTATATCTTTCTCAGCCCAAGGGCATGATCCAAATGCTCTACCGCCTACAGAACCTAGCCGCCTGGGTGGCTACAGGGTCTCCTCATGGGTCATGCAGTGGATCAAGTTTAAGGCACTCTGTATTGTACACCGGGCACTGCATGGGCAGGGGACTGAGTACCTCCAGTCTAAATATAGCCGGTATCTCCCCACACGTCCATTGCGCTCTACCTCTGCTGGTCTGCTAGTGGTTCCTACATTTCGTAGGTCTCGCATTGGAGGATGCGCTTTCTCTGTCATCGCTGCACAAATATAGAATGACCTTCCTATGACGGTAAAGAACTTGTCTAACCATCTGTTGTTCAGGAAAGCGTGCAAAACATTTTTGTTTAAGCCTTTCTGCCCTGTAGGATTACGGTTGACCTCCTGCTCTACCACCAAGATACCTTCGGTGAATGTTGCACTTTATAAATTATATTAAACATTTGCTCGCTGCCAGGCAGGCCAGCGCCTCTTCAAGGTCTCCCACTCTTGCTTTGTGCTATAATTTCATCACTCCATGCACCTCACAGCACAAATCACATGACCACAAAGGTGAAGGCAAGGGCACCTCGTTTTCTGATCTTTCTTTATCGATCAGGGGTTTTACAGTTTTATGGTCAGTGGTCTGGGGCTTGCTGATACCTTGGAATTCAGGGGTCTTTAGGCTAGGACATTTGGGTGCTATAACTTACAAATGGGACTGGTGGAGGTTGGAGAATCGTGCCATCCTTCTCGAGGGATTGTGTCTTGTAGAGACACACAGCCCTCATCCCGTGCCCTTGCAGGGCACATTTTCCCCAAGCGCGAAGGTTGGCAAAATTCTAGGAAAATTAAGGGTTTTATAGGGCTGTGCAGCTCTGGCCCTTCTTATTGGTGTGTGGAATACAATCTATTCCCTTGCTCATGTTTGCGGCATAGCCCTGGTGTGCTGACTGCCGTGCTAAATTTAAGCTTTGTGTCACAATATGACTACTAATATATAAGATGGCACCTTTTCCCGCATATGTGTTGTGCCTACAAAGCATGAAATAATATATTCGTATAGAAGCCTTAAGGGCACCCCACTGCCCCTAGTTTCTAACAGTGTCTGAAGCAGCCTTCGCCTTATCCTAAAGTGCCTGGGTGTTGTTGGGTGTCCTGACCCACGTTTAAGCTATCATGCTACAACATTTGGTGCTGTGGGCTTAGAAAATTCAAGATGGCGGAAAACCCACATGTGCGCCGAAATCCAGGAAAGCTGCGCAGTTTGTGCGCACACCAAAATGGTTGCCTCACTTGCCACCCACCAGTGCGAGAATGATAGGCCGGGTTGCCATGAGGGAAATGGGTTGCCAAAGGAAAAACAGTAGCGCCGGTTAGCTTCAAAGCGCTTTAAAACCACCCTGTGTTTCTCTGAAGGCAGGCTCAAAATGTCTATTTTAAACATTGCAACACATCTAAAAACTCACTCGACACCAGCAGACATTTGGTAGAATGGAGTGTTGTGTGCCTACAAAATCTGGGAAATGAAGAGCCCAAAACCATGCTTATAACAAAACTGCTATGGAGTCAGCAGTTTAAGTTGCACTGGATTTAAAGACACTAAAATCGAAAATGTTTAGATTAAATGAGTGACCTATGTTTGGTGTCACATGCCTTTGTAACTGTTGAAATGTCATAGTTTTGCACTTAGAATCAGCATTCTAGCTGCATGTGTAAAATTGCAAGTTAATTTAAAAAGCAACAAAAAACATGACAGTTAGCTGAAAGTCTGGCTTAAGGAACTTGATTTTGCTTGACAGCTACCCCCATCAGGAGTGAAACTTGAGTCACAACTGTGTTCCCAGGCCTATGTGCCTTTTGCTGGCCACACTAAGGATATACCATCTCTCTGATAATTGAATTAAGGGGAGCCCCCTACAGAATACAGGAGCTCTGAACAATGTAACCCCCTTCACCCAGGCAGATGGTTTATGGCAGGAGTCGTAAATGGTCGTAAAAAGTGGCTTCCTCCTGAAGGAAAGGGGAGGAGCACTGCCTGTGAGAGCAAGCTGGCTTGGCAGAACTGGAAAAACCAGAAATTCAACCTTGTGCTGAGGGTAAACCACACCCCTTTGGAGCCAGAACATAACTTTAAAAAGATGGATCATTCATAGAGCGGACATGTGAAAATTTTATAAATGATACCATAATTCTTGTGATTTTTCTGCCCACAGTTTAAGAGGTTTTTAGAACCGGTGGTATGTTCAGGGGGGTTTTAGCGGAAAAGTGGATATTACTCTAAATGTATGCATGTGAAAAATCTGAAACTTCATCAATTAATGACCATACTCCTTGCGCACATGTGTGTAAATTTGGGTCAATGTCAGAAATTGCAAAATCCGTTAAAAAGTGAAATATGTGCCATTTCTGAATGCAAGCTCCTAGAAACAGCAGATTTGGGACAGAGTATACCTCATGTGATATGTGACATGGGTATGTAATTTCAAACAACTGTGTAACTGTGAAATATGTGTTTTGATCATATATAGATTTGGGTGCACAGATGACAGGGGAGTTTTTTCAAGAGATCATAAATGGCTGACATCACTCTGACACAACTTAGCTCCCCCAATCAGGGGAGAAATGAAAGCTGGACCAATGACAAGTGAGAGGGGCAGGTTTAGTTATGACCAACACACACACCCACTTGCAGAACATATAAATGGACTACTGAAACTTAGGTAGAGACCTTCATTTCCATCTGCAGCTGGAAGCTCTGCCGGAAAAATCCATACTTACCTCCATCAACTTTCAAAGAGCCAACACTTAGACTCCAAGATAAACAGAGACTTCAAATCCCTCAATCTCCAGAATCCAGAAGCAGTGCTGTACCCAGAGAGAGAGCAGAGCTGACCCAGACCCATGTTAGCAGTTCCAGAGACCAGACGCTGTGCCCAGAGACCGTCCGAAGTCCAGACCTGTTGACCAGATCGTGACAAAGCCGCCTCCCTGTTTAGAATCTCTTGTGAGTACTCAGCAAAACTCAGAACACCTCTCTTAGTTAAAATCATATAATGCAATCCTTTTTTAATCTAAGTAGAACTGCAGCTTAGAAATTGTGTTATTCTGCCATCATTTTTAAAGATGAAAAAAGTGTTGCGTTTAAAATTTGCAAAACCAAAAACGACCTTCACAAAATCGCTCATATCTCCGCGACCGTTTGTCTTAGAGACTTGCAGTAACTTTCATCTGGAAGCTGAGATCCTAGGCTTTCTTAGGACCCCAAAACGATAGTGGTAGTCCTTGTAGTTCCTCTGTAATAGCGCTCGGCGCATTCGCGAATTTTGCCGCGATTTGCCATTTGGCCTGATTTCTTCACCTGTAAAAAGATAGCAGCTTTTTGCTTCCATTTGCCAGAAATTCGTTTAACCTGCTAATCATTCCTGAATCATTGCAAGAGTGAGCCTGGACTAATATTAACTAGATACCACTCACCCTGAACCTCTGAAAGGGAATTAAAAGCATTTCCAGCATATTTCTCCTCCATTGCTAGCACATATAAAAGCATTTGGGCCTGTGTTTTCAAAACTCCTATCTGTTTTCTTTAAGCGTGCTTGGGGGGGATTGAACTGAATTACATTGATTGCATTTCTGAGAACTGTGTGCTTTCCTCCCATTTCCTTGCATTGCATAAAGAGGGGGGGGAGTGAATAGCCAGAGAAAAGTGATTACATTGTTTGGTTGAAATCATATTGAGTATTTTCTGTACTGCATTCATTGAATAGTGCATCCACCTGAGCTTACATAAAGCATTCTTTACCACCTTCTTCTTTTGTTCCTATTTACCAGTGTGCTACCTTATCCATTTCATGTCAACTCATTAGTGATTATAAAGAAGTGTGCTAGTGCCAGATTCTCCGTTGTTAATATTTATCATATCAGATTAAGTGTGATATTCAATTATTAATTTACTATAAAGCGTGATATCTATATCTATTGTTTAAATTATCAAATAAACCTTTTAACTTGCAAAACAGAACTACTTCTTGGCTCAGTGGGGTCAGGAGGATTCCTGGGAGGGGTGTTATATAGGGGTAGTCATCCAGAACGCATGAACTGGACATAAAGATATATCAATAAGGGTTTTCATTCAGTATTATAGACTAGGCGTTGACTTAGCTGTAGTGTTGAATTGAATCCTCTTACAAATTGGGGGCTCGTGCCGGACGTCTGGGTTAGAATACCACTTGTGCAGCTTAATACAGTGTGCTAACTGACGGGAAACATACATCCAGTCGGATCACCACGCTGCATTAGGCTGTGAAGCATTCCTCAAAAGGGACACTCCAAGAAAAGTTCTGTTCTGCAAAAATAAAATACTAACTTCTGTAAGTCAGGACAGAGACCAATCTCTAGAATGACGACCTTGGTAGATATGAAAATAGCCAGAGAGCACTTCTTACATAAACTATTTGTGAGAGGTGAATGGGCTGAGCAGGGCCAGGATGCCTGGTTGCAGGCCATCATGCGACAGGCCACTGAAACAGGGTCAGACTTATGGAGAGATCAGGGTCCATTACATGTGGCCCTGAGTGAACTATATATGGCTCCTAAGGCCAAAGATGAACACGACAAGATTGTTAGGATAGCGGCATATTTATATTTATATATGGGAGCCATACAGAATAAATGTGCTGAAGGCCATGATCTGGCAAAAAGGCAACAGATGGCGTTAGAGAAGGCCCAATCTGATCTGGACTCTTCTGAGCAAAGGCTGCACAGAAGGCAGGAGTCAGAAAATGAGACCAGACAGTACATCACTAAAATAAAGGAGGATATGGATGTGCTGCAAAAGGAAAAGTCAGAACAGGATACCAGATTTCTGGCCTTGCAGAAGGAACACCAAGAAGGTTTGGACTCCCTACTGCAGAGCCAGAAAAAGCTGGAGCAACAATTAGACTTTAACAGGGCATGCACGGAGCAGGTAGCCACCCTGCAAAGTCATCTAGATAGAGTGAAGGTAGAGAGCAACAAGCTGATTTTGAAAGACCTGGATACCCAGGCAGAGTTTGATGAAGAACGGCAGAAAGCTGGTGCCTTTCAAAGGCAGAGGGATGACCTGGCGGCACAGATGCAGGCTCTTAGTCAGGAAAGGGACACCTTAGGCCAGGAAGTCTGTCAGTTAAAAAGAAAAACGGAAGAAAATCACTTGGCCCTCCAGGGGCTGGGTGATCTCCAAAAAGAGCATGCAAACTTGTTAGAGCACACCAGAAGGGTGGAAGATGCTCTGGCAAGAAAGGAGCAGGCCAGTAGGGATGGGAATCAGGAGGTAACCCTCCTGCAGCAAAGACTGGCCCAGTTCTCCAGGACCAACCAGGAAGCACAGAGGGAAAATGAGGCCCTCTGTCAACACAATGATAGGCTCCAACAACAGGTAGCGATGCAGGAGAGACTGATAGAGTCCAGTAAGGCCTTAACTGAGGAACTGAAGGCACAAATGCAGGCTCTTGCATTGCAACAGGGAGCAGGGGCGGATAGAGATGAGGTTCGCTGGGAAAGGGAAACTCCGGAGCATAACCTCAGGAGCCCTAGTACCAGAGGCCCTCATACCTCTCAGTCCCTGGACTCTGCCACCCCCATGTTCCCCGGCGCACATGAGCACCGGGCCACCGGGATGGCAGACTACTATCCAGGCAAAAGTATGGGGCTCATAGGCCAGTACCACCCAGGTATGGAGGGGCGGGCATCCGGGTATGGGCACCCAAGCGCAGTGCAATTTAGTGGGGAACCCCAGGAGAGTAGGCCCATTAAGGGCATCCTGAAAACCTCTGCCCAGTTAGGGCAGTGGAGGGGGTACCCATCAAATCCTGGCAGCAAGGAGGAATCTGAAGACTCCTCTGAACTGTGCAGGACACAGGAGACCAGGTCCCCACATTCTGCCAGCCATTCCCAGGCTCGCAGAATCCGGGAAAACCTGGAAGAACAGACGGGAACCTCTGGGAGCAGTGCCTCTGAGTCCGAGGACGAATGGACAAGGGTTACTCGAACCAAAAAGGCCAATAAGGCAAAAAGGGCCTTGCTTAAGGACCCCTTAAAGCAGATTAAGGCAATCAGGAGCGTCATCACGCCTTACCATAAGAACGCTAAGTATTCTGTTTGGGAGCACTTAGAGTTGTTTGAACAAATGATGGAGACTTTCCATTTGAAGGACAGCCAAAGCTGTATTCAATATGTAAAGTGGACCTTCTCCCCGGAATACTCCAGTTTCTTTGCGGGGCTGGAGGACCAAAATCATTTAAGATGGTCCACCTATAAGGCGGCCATCTTGAAACATTTTTCTGTTCACAGAAATCCTCAAGAGGCTCGCAAGGCAGCCTACAATTTGCAATGTGGGGAGGATCAGGCCCCACAAGAATTTGTGCAGGAGTTAAAGCGTGCTTTTGCACAGACCACAAGAAGGGTGCGCACGGATAGCAGAGAATTTATAAATACGTTTTTCCATGCCTTGCCCAAATATATCATGACCCAGCTCGTGAGGGATTTTCACGAGAAAAGATCTTTAGACTGGGTCATTGAACAGGCTACCCGGATCTATGAGGTGCAGAAACCGATAGATAGCAAAAGTAATGCCCAGAAAAACCCCAAAGCCAACAGCACCCCTGCTGCTGCCAAGGTGGCAGAGGTAAAGGTCACCCCCGTTTTGGATTTGGAGATGGGGGGGCCTAAAAACCTACCTGCACCTAATAATGCTAGGCCCAGGAGGTCCTCGGGTCAGTCACAGACAGGGAGCCAAGGAGGCAGCCCCACAAATGGGGTCCCTCGCTCTCCTGATTATGTAAGTCCCCGTTACAAGGGAAATCGACCCATCCTGGGTTATGTGTGGACTCCTCCAGCCCA